>NC_139143.1:71983518-72287518 GCF_964270905.1 Leucopleurus acutus
AAGGGTCTGCATTTCCTCCCCCAACCTCACTAATTCTGTTAACGCGAACAGTTTCCAGCCTTATGTCTCATCCTGTTGTGGGTCTATATGTGTTCAATCCATGTTGATTAACAGCCCCTGAGCAAAAGGTGTAAGAGTTTTTCTGTCTCACTGTCTTTTTTTAAAAAATTTATTATTATGTTGGTTACAGCTGATTTTCAATGGTCTGTTTCTTGCTGCTGTACATGCACCTGATTCACCTATAGAGAGACAGCAATAAATTTTTCTTCAGATTCTTACCAGTCGTTTATATTCTTTTCCGGTGACTTGAGTGTGCTGAGTGCAGTTCTTTGAGGTACCGTGTAGGCCTTTTCGATTATCAATTTGGTATTTGGAACAGTATATTTGCTAATTTCAACCTCCTGGATAATGCCTCACCCCTCCCTTTCTTTCCCCTTTAGCAGCCTTATGTGTGTTTTCTACATATTTGACTATGTTTATCTTTTGTAATTTATTTCATGTGTAACCATTTTTGATTCCACCTTTAAGTGTCTTTTTCTTTTTGACTTATGTCACTTAGAATGATCGTACGTAACTCTTTTGGAGTTGTTGCAACTGGCTTTATTTCATTGATTTCCGAGCTGAGTAATATTCCACTCTACATAAGTACCACATCTCTTTTATCCATTTTTTCCTTCCAGGGACATTTAGGTTATATCGAAGTCGAGGCTCTTTTAAACAGAGAGGCGGTAAACGTTGAGGTGCCTGTGTCCTGTCTATTTTTGTTTTTCCCAAGATATACGCCCATGAGTGCAAGTGCCCTATGCTCTGTAGCTCATTTTTTAGATGCTTTAGTAAACACAATACACTTCTCCAGAGTGGCCGTTGGCAACTTACATTTCCACTATCAGCCTCACAGGGCTCCCTTTCTCCTCGCCCTGTCCTGCATTTCTGGTGTTTACACTTTATGAGGATGGCTCTTCTGACTGATGCGAAGTGATACCTTTTGTACTATTGATTTCCAGTGTCCACCTGTTTGGTTTGCTAAAAAGGGCGTGTGCCCTTTTCTGGAATATATTCAGAAAAAACACATACGCCTTTTTTGGCCAACTGCATCATTGGCGATGTTCAGCCCCTTTTCTTGTGCTTTAATGACGAGTCCTTTCTACCTCTTCAAATCCCCTTCCTGCCATTCTCCCTTGCTTACAAGTCCTTTTCGGTGACTTACCTCAAGACGTTTTTCGACGATAGATATTTTCAGCTCTTCAGTTTCGTGAATTTTAGTGCCCCTGAGTTCCATTTTTCAACTTGTGTTTTTGGGAACTGGCCACAAAACAGCGGGATTTCCTCAAGCCCTATTCTGTTTCCGTGGGTAATCTTAGCCTTTGGTCAATACGTCTTCCTGATTGGAAATTAGAGTGACATGTGCCTGTCCGAACACCTAGGACTTGTCTCTCATTGTTTCTCATCCTTCTGCTTCATCCTCTGGACAAATTCCAAACTCTGTGCAACAGGATGTTGACAGTGCTGACACCCCCAAGTGGGGAGATTGTTAGGAAAGACGCTGGAGGGGTGAACCCGAGTACCAAGAGATGAGCATATGAGATGCCTTTTCCAAACTCTTCCCGATCAGACGGTGTACCATCCTCTGGGTGTGACAGGCATATTTTAGCAGTAGCAAGGGTCCCGTGCATGTAAGGAGAACACCAGGGATTTTTTCAAATCAGTGTCTCCCCGAACCCCAAACTGGGGAATTTTTAAGCTACGGCTACACGTATGTTCATTAAGGGCCTTGGGAAGTAGGCAGAGTCCAAACTTTAGATGATTGAAGTCTTCAGGGTCAGGAGCGCTCACCATCGGCTTCCCTTAGGTTACATTTTATCTGTCGTTGATAGATGATGTCGATAAAAATGTCTATTCTTTTTCAGATTATCTTCCCTTATAGGTTATTGCAAAATATTGAGTGTAGTTCCCTGTGCTATACAGTAGTTCCTTGTTGATGATCTATTTTATACATAGCAGTGTGTATGTGTTAATCCCAATCTGTTAATTTATCCCTCCTCCCACCTTTCCCCTTTGGTAATAATAAATTATAAGACTTTATACTTCTCAGAAATGGGGGAGCTGAAAGAGAGGTAGCACTTTCAATGGAAAAGCATCCAAAACAAGATTGAAGCTTCAGCCAAGATTATTAGATGCACATCCTTGGAAAGAAATCACTTCATTTCTCTAATGTTGACCTGACAAATAGGACAAACATCTTCACTGAACTTGCTTATAATAAAGTGATGGAAATATCCAATGGAAGTCTTAGAAACATCTTATTTTACCCGAGGCTTATACACTGCTCTATGTTAATTACAGTTTGGCTCACACATCTGTTCACTGAAGTTACAATGTTCTCAATTTCGGTTACTGATCCTCCAGAGTGGGTCCCAACAAGGGTCCCCCTGCCCAGTGTCATTGGAGTCAACAGATCGAGACTGAGTTTGGTTCAGAAGCAAAGGAAACTTTATATTTTGATCAGAGAATGGAGAGGTGAGAGTGAGCGCTCCCCCACGGGCTGTGGGTCCGGCTGCTGTGTAGGGATCCCGGCAGCGTCAGTGGGAGGGAGGGGCGGAGCTCTCTAGGGCCCGGTTGGCTGCAGCTCAGGCTCTATGTTGCGGAGTCTGCATGGGGCCCCGTGAGCTGAGGTGTCGACCCAGCCATTCTGCACTAGGAAATCGGGTCTGAAGTGCTGGGTGTGGAACCTCTGCATGCGGGACCCTAGGAGCACGTGAAATTAGACAAAGCACAAAGGATAAAAAAGGTCAGACTTGACTTTATTGCCCAGATTTTATTTTTATCTCCCAGGAATTTTTAATGGGCTTTGCTGGGGACAAACCCCTCCTCTGCCTTTTGTCCCGTTCCTCATTCTTGGGGTGCTGAGGGTGCAGACCCCTCTTCTGTAACTGCTGAGTGCTGAGTTGGGAGCCCTCATACCTGGGGGGTAGGGGCAGAACTTCTCCCCAGCAGCCTCCAGGTGAGGTTGATTGTCCCCAGGCCTCCTGCCTCACTGCTCGTCCGCCTGAGCACCAGCATTGGAAGCGTTATAGATTCTAATGACCTTTAAGGGTCCAGGAAAGAGATGTGCAGAGACGCTGGGGGGGCCGGTTTCACCCCGGCCCCACATTTGTTCGGCCACCTTAGGCTGACCGTTTCTGCCAGCCTAGATGCTCTGACCAGTAGTCTGCGCTTTCTTCAATTAAGCCCCTGAATTAACGTAAAAACAGCACCAGGTGTCAGAGCCCTGTCTGCTCAACTCCCAGAGAGTCCAGGGTCGGTGGTCCATGGTCCAGGACCATGACGGCCACTGAGTCAACGGCCTTATGAAGTAGCCAGGAGTCCAGCCGGTCTTATTGGCCGCCATCACCACGGTGTCTGTAGGCTTTTCTATGGTGACAGCGTGATATACGGTTCCCCCGCCAACCTTATTAGCTCCCCTCTGGGTGCAGTAAGTCCTGCAATCAGTAGTCTGCTCTTTTGGGGCACACTCTTGTTGTTTTCTGAGAGAAGCTCCAGGTCAAGTGATGGTCACACGATTCATCATGGGGGCCCGTTGCCCCCGGTTGTCTCTCTGAAGGTTGGAGTTGGAGGGCCTCCTCACTCGAGGTCAGTGTGCCCACGGAGTGAACCCTGCAACTTCAGGGCATGGTTGGTGGTTAGGATCACCACGTGGGGTCCTTTTCCCTTAGGAGGGAGCTGGCCTTTTGGGCTGCTGATTTCCACATTTTTAGATACCCCCAGTATCCTGGCCGGATGGCGCGGCTGGCCAAGCCCTTGGTGACCGTAGTTTATCCTACCAGGAGGGCATTCTTGCGTTGTTCCATTTCAAGTGGTCCCAGTTTTTGCACTAATACTCCAAGGGCGATTCACCTTTGACTGGGAATGGAAAGGACAAAGGGTTTAGCTAAATTAGGGAGATCCAGGGCAAGGGTCTGAATTGACTGCTCTTTCCATTCTTGAAAGGCCGCTTCTGTATTCTATTCGAAAGGATCATCATCTTTTCCTTTCAGTGTTTCATATAGAGGCCCAGCTATTAGACTGTAGTTAGGGATCCAGATGCAGCAAACCCCGGCCTCCCCAGGAACCCCTAAGCTGTCTTCTAGTTTTAGAAGGGGTAAGGCTGCAAATGGCTTCTTCCCTTTCCTGGGATGGGCTTCTCCAACCTTCTGTGAGAATGAAGGCCAGGCAGGTCACCTTAGTCTGTGATATTTGAGCCTTTTTCTTGGACAACTTCTATCCTTTATTGGCTAGGTAGTTCAGAGGCCTCCTTAGTAGGGCTGGCAATCAGAATGTCGTCTGCATATGGAAGGAGGGTTCCCTTTTCCAGAGGTAGAACTTTTAGGTCTTTAGCTAACATTTCCCCAAAGATGGTGTGGGAATTTTTGAACCCTTGGGGCAGGACGGCCCAACAGTATTGTTTTAGTTGTATGTTGAGTCCTGCCACTCACAAGCCAAAACTTCTTGTGACTCTGGGACTAATGGAATACAGAAGAAGGCATCATTGAAGTCTAATACAGAATACCATGTCCTGCTGGATGGTAGCATGACCAGCAGGGTGTAGGAATTAGGAACTACTGAATGTATATCCTCGTTGGCTTCACTGACTGTCCTGACATCCATTACGGGGTCCCCAGCAGCCCACGGGGCTCTCGTGGTCAGTCCCCTCCCAGGATATGGAACTCACCTGGGCAGGTACCCAGCAGCCACTGGGGCTCTCGTGGTCAGGCCCCTCCCAGGTTATGGAGCTCACCTGTGCAGCTACCCAGCAGCCCACGGGGCTCTCGTGGCCAGGCCTCTCCCAGGATAGGGAGCTCCCCTGGGCAGGTACCCGGGCAGGGCTGGGCACACAGGAACCGTGCACATAGCCCTCACTGACGAGCACCCCCAGCTCACCTGTCGCTCAGAGCTGACACAGAGCACCTCAGAGCAGGACTTGAACTAACAAACAGCAGCTCCGACAGGTCTGTGACCCTGGGCATCACTCTGTCCGGCCTCCCTCCACCTGGTCTTCCAGAGACTTCCACTGCACCCAGGGCACCAGGTCTCTGTCTCCACCCACCACCCACCCCTCCTCTCCCTGACTCCTGGGTTCCTCTCATTAGGAGAGGGTTTTCTTGAAGTTGTCTCCCACTCATGGGCCAGATAAAATGATTAGAAAACAAGCCAAAGCTGCAGCCCCTTGTGTATCCTGACTCTCAGGAGCCCACACCTGTTCCTTGGACCTGGCCGGTTCAGCAAGTTCCATTTTCTGCAACTGTGAGCCCCTGAGGGGTGATGATTGGCTGACCTGGGCAGCCTTATCGTGCCGGCCAGCCCTCCCCAGGTGTGCCTGGGTTGAGATCAATATAAACACCGCTCCAGGCAGCAAGAGCCCCTGCAGCTGTGCCTGACGCCATTTTCTCTGCCCTGTCAGCAGTCTCGGGGCTGGGCTGGTGGGAGGGAGTGAGAGGCCACGGCTTTGTGGGTGGCCCAGTGTGAGTGGGGCTCTGCTGGACTTTCTGCAGCAGTTGCCAGGCTGCCACCTGCTAAAGAAGAGGATGTGTCACCCATACCTGCCGCTGGAATTTCTCCCTGGGCAGAGGTGAGGAAGGAAAAAAGCAGTGGGGGCCGGGACAGGACGGGTATCTCAGGCAGGGAAATGGAAATCTTCCAGAAGAGCACCCGGGGCCAGGACCATCCTGGCTGGCCTGCAGGCACCAAGTTGGCCGGCATGCTGTCGCTCGTGTGGCTCCGTGTCCCTTCCTCTAGGCTTTCAAGTCCTTGTATATATTCAGATGTTTTACCTGGGAAGGGTGGGAACAGTTCAGCAGCAGCTGGCTTGGGACTCAGCTCACGTTTACTCACAGACGCCTCGGCATGGTCCCCCAGCTTTGCAATGAGGATGCTCCTTGCGTGGGGGGGAGGGGTCTGCTGGCTGCATGGGAGACGATTCCCCACCTCTGACCAACTTCAGAATTGTTTACCACTGGAGCAAGTGCCCTGATAGGGTTTTCCTCTGTATAACTGGTGGGTTCTGGCTTTGTTTTTTTTCTTTTTTGGTTCAAGGTAGATATTATTCCTCTTTTTTGTATTT
This sequence comes from Leucopleurus acutus, assembly GCF_964270905.1. NCBI lineage: Eukaryota > Metazoa > Chordata > Mammalia > Artiodactyla > Delphinidae > Leucopleurus > Leucopleurus acutus. The sequence continues at coordinate 71,989,616 of NC_139143.1, forward strand.
ATAGATATAAGCATGGAAATAATTCATTCATATAAATACACCTATGGGAAAGGAAGAACTTTTCTTTCTGTTTTTATTTATTGTTTTAATTTTTGAATTTTATTTATTTTTTTACACAGCAGGTTCTTATTGGTTATTTTATACATATAAATGTATACATGTCAATCCCAATCTCCCAACTCATCCCACCCCCCCCCCCACGGGTTTCTCCCCTTGGTGTCCATACGTTTGTTCTCTACATCTGTGTCTCTGTTTCTGCCCTGCAAAACCGGGTCATCTGTACCATTTTTCTAGGTTCCACATATATGCATTAATATACAATATTTGTTTTTCTCTTTCTGACTTACTTCACTCTGTATGACAGTCTCTAGATCCATCGACCTCTCTACAAATGACCCAATTTCATTCCTTTATATGGCTGGGTAATATTCAATTTTATCTATGTACCACATCTTTATCCATTCGTCTGTCTGTGGGCATTTAGGTTGCTTCCATTACCTGGCTATTGTAGATAGTGCTGCAATGAGCATTGTGGTAAATGTGTCTTTTTGATTTATGGTTTTCTCTAGCTATATGCCCAGTAATGGGATTGCTGGATCATATGATAATTCTATTTTTAGGTTTTTAGGGAACCTCCATACTGTTCTCCATAGTGACTGTATCAATTTACATTCCCACCAATAGAGGAAGAGGGTTCCTTTTCTCCATACTCTCTCCAGCATTTGTTGTTTGTAGATTTTCTCATGACGCCCATTCTAACAGGTGTGAGGTGATACCTCATTGTAGTTTTGATTTGCATTTCTCTAATAATTAGTCATGTTGAAAAGCTTTTCATGTGTGTCTTGGCCATCTCTATGTCTTCTTGGAAGAAATGTCTGTTTAGATCTTCTACCCATTTTTGTATTGTGCTGTTTGTTTTTTTAATATTGAGCTGCATGAGCTGTTTATATATATTGGAGATTAAACCTTTGTCCATTGATTCGTTTGCAAATATTTTCGCCTATTCTGAGGGTTGTCTCTTAGTCTTGTTTGTAGTTTCCTTTTCTTTGCAAAAGCTTTTACGTTTCATTAGGTCCCATTTGTTTAGTTTTCTTTTTTATTGCATTACTCTAGGTGGTGGATCAAAAAAAATCTTGCTGTGATTTATGTCAGTATTCTTCCTATGTTTTCCTCTAAGAGTTTTATACTGTCTGGTTTTACATTAAGGTCTGTAATCCATTTTGAATTTATTTTTGTGTATGGTGTTAAGGAGTGTTCTATTTTCATTCTTTTACATGTAGCTGTCCATTTCTCCCAGCAACACTGATTGAAGAGACTGTCTTTACTCCATTGTATAGTCTTGTCTCCTTTGTCATAGATTAGTTGACCATAGGTGTGTAGGTTTATCTCTGGGCTTTCTTTTTTTTTTTTTTTTCCTTTTACACCTTTATTGGAGTATAATTGCTTTACAATGGAGTGTTAGTTTCTGCTGTATAACAAAGTGAATCAGCTATACATATACATATATCACCATATCCCCTCCCTCTTGCATCTCCCTCCCACCCCTTTAGGTGGTCACAGAGCACCAAGCTGATCTCCCTGTGCTATGTGGCTGCTTTGCAGTAGCTATTGATGTTACATTTGCTAATGTATATATGTCCATGCCACTCTCTCACTTCGTCCCAGCTTACACTTCCCCATCCCCGTGTCCTCAATTCCTTTGTCTACGTCTGTGTCCTTGATCCTGTCCTGCCCCTAGGTTCTTCATAAACTTATTTTTTCCTTTAGATTCCATATATCTCTGTTAGCATACGGTATTTGTTTTTCTCTTTCTGACTTACTTCACTGTGTAGGACTGACTCTAAGTCCATCCACCTCACTACAAATAACTCAGTTTTGTTTCTTTTTATGGCTGAGTAATATTCCATTTTATATATGGACCAGATCTTCTTTATCCATTCATTTGTCGATGGACACTTAGGTTGCTTCCATATCCTGGCTATTGTAAATAGAGCTGCAATGAAGATTGTTGTACATAACTCTCTTTGAATTATGGTTTTCTCAGGATAAATGCCCAGTAGTTGGATTGCTGGTCATATGGTACTTCTATTTTTAGTTTTTTAAGGAACCTCCATCCTGTTTTCCCTAGTGTGAGAGAGGCTATATCAGTTTACATTCCCACCAACAGTGCAAGAGCGTTCCCTTTTCTCCAATAAATTCCTCTCCAGCATTTATTGCTTGTAGATTTTTTGATGATTGCCATTCTGACTGCTGTGAGGTGATACCTCACTGTAGTTTTGATTTGCATTTCTCTGATGATTAGTGATATTCACCATCTTTTCATGTGTTTGTTGGCAATCTGTATATCTTCTTTGGAGAAATGTCTATTTAGGTCTTCTGCCCATTTTTGGATTGGGTTGTTTGTTTTTGTGATATTGAGCTACATGAGCTGCTTGTAAATTTTGGAGATTAATCCTTTGTCATTTGCTTCATTTGAAAATATTTTCTCCCATTCTGAGGGTTGTCTTTTCCTCTTTATTATGTTTTCCTTTGCTATGCAAAAGCTTTTAAGTTTCATTAGGTCCCATTTGTTTATTTTCGTTTTTATTTCCATTTCTCTAGGAGGTGGGTCAAAAAGGATCTTGCTGTGATTTATGTCATAGAATGATCTGCCTATGTTTTCCTCTAAGAGTTTTATAGTGTCCGATCTTACATTTAGATCTCGAATCCATTTTGAGTTTATTTTTGTGTATGGTGTTGTGGAGTGTTCTAATTTCATTCTTTTACGTGTAGCTGTCCAGTTTTCCCAGCACCACTTACTGAAGAGACTGTCTTTTCTCCATTTTATATCCTTGCCTCCTTTGTCATAGATGAGTTAGCCATAGGTACGTAGGTATATCTCTGGGTTTTCTATCCTGTTCCATTGATCTATATTTCTGTTTTTGTGCCAGTACCATATAGTCTTGATTGCTGTAGCTTTGTAGTATAGTCTGAAGTCAGGAAGTCTGATTCCTCCAGCTCTTTTAATTTCCCTCAAGACTGCTTTGGCTATTCGGGGTCTTTTGTGTCTCCATACAAATTTTAAGATTTTTTTTCTTCTAGTTCTGTAGAAAATGCCACTGGTAATTTGATAGGGATTGCATTGAATCTGTCGATTGCTTTGTCGATTGCAGTCATTTTCACAATATTGATTCTTCTAATCCAAGAACATGGTTTATACCTCCATCTGTTTATATCATCTTTGATTTCTTTCAGCAGTGTCTTATAGTTTTCTGAGTGCAGGTCTTTTACCTCCTTCGGTAGGTTCATTCCTACATATTTCATTCTTTTTGTTGCAGTGGTTAATGGGATTGTTTACTTAATTTCTCTTTCTGATTTTTCATTGTTAGTGTAGGGGAATGCAAGAGATTTCTCTTCATTAATTTTGTATCCTGAAAGTTTACCAAATTCATTGATTAGCTCTAGTAGTTTTCTGGTGGCATCTTTAGGATTCACTATGTGTAGTATCGTGTCATTTGCAAACAGTGACAATTTTACTTCTTCTTTTCCAATTTGTATTCCTTTTATTTCTTTTTCTTCTCTGATTGATGTGTCTGGGACTTCCAAAACTATGTTGAATAATAGTGGTGAGAGTGGGCATCCTTGTCTTTTTCCTGATCTTAGAGGAAATGCTTTTAGTTTTTCACCATTGAGAATGATGGTTGCTGTGGGTTTGTCATATACGACCTTTATTATATTGAGGTAGATTCCCGCTATGCCCACTTTTGGGGACTTTTTACCATAAATGGGTGTTGAATTTTGTGAAAAGCTTTTCCTGTATCTATTGGGAGGATCATAGTTTTATTCTACAATTTGTTAATATGGTGTATCACATTGATTGATTTGTGTATATTGAAGAATCCTTGCATTCCTGGGATAAACCCCACCTGATCATGGCGTATGATCCTTTTAATGTGTTGTTCAATTCTGTTTCCTAGTATTTTGTTGAGGATTATTACATCTATATTCATCAGTGATATTGGTCTCTAATTTTCTTTTTCTGTAGTATCTTTGTCTGGTTTTGGTATCAGGGTGATGGTGGCCTCATAGAATGAGTTTGGGAGTGTTCCTTCCCCTGAAAATTTCTGAATAGTTTGAGAAGGTTGGGTGGTAGCTCTTGTCTAAATGTTTGATAGAATTTACCTCTGATGCCATCTGGTTCTGGACTTTTGTTTCTTGGAAGATTTTTAATCACAGTTTCAATTTCATTACTTGTGATTGGTCTGTACATTATTTCTTCCTGGTTCAGTCTTTGAAGGTTATACCTTTCTAAGAATTTGTCCATTTCTTCCAGGTTGTCCATTTTATTGGCATAGAGTTGCTTGTAGTAGTCTCTTAGGATGCTTTGTATTTCTGTGGTGTCTGATACAACTTCTCCTTTTTCATTTATAATTTTATTGATTTGACTCCTCTCCCTCTTTTTCTTGAGTCTGGCTAAAGGTTTATCATTTTTGTTTATCTTCTCAAAGAACCAGCTTTTAATTTTATTGATCTTTGCTACTGCTTTTCATTTATTTCTGCTCTGATCTTTATGATTTCTTTCCTTCTACTAACTTTGGGTTTTGTTCTTCTTTCTCTAGTTCCTTTAGGTGTAAGTTTAGATTGTTTATTTGAGAATTTTCTTGTTTCTTGAGGTAGGCTTGTATTGCTATAAACTTCCCTCTTAGAACTGCTTTTGCTGCATCCCATAGGTTTTGGATCAATCACCATGTGTTTGTTGTCATTTGTCTCTAGGTAGTTTTTGATTTCCTCTTTTATTTCTTCAGTGATCTCTTGGTTATTTAGTAACGTATTGTTTAGCCTCCATGTGTTTGAGTTTTTTACGTTTTTTTCCCTGTAATTGATTTCTAATCTCATAGCATTGTGGTCGGAAAAGCTGCTTGGTATGATGTCAGTTTTCTTAAATTTACTGAGGCTTTATTTGTGACCCAAGATGTGATCTATCCCATAGAATATTCTGTGTGCCATTGAGAAGAAACATGTAATCTGCTGTTTTTGGATGGAATGTCCTATAAACATCCATTAAATCTATCTGGTCTCGTGTGTCATTTAAAGCTCGTGTTTCCTTATTAATTTTCTGTCTGGATGATCTCCATTGGTGTAAGTGTGGTGTTAAAGTGCCCCGCTATTATTGTGTTACTGTCGATTTCCTCTCTTATAGCTGTTAGCAGTTGCCTTATGTATTGAGGTGCTCCTATGTTGGGTACATATATATTTATAATTGTTATATCTTCTTGGATTGATCCCTTGATCATTATGTAGTGTCCTTCCTTGTCTCTTGTAACAATCGTTATTTTAAAATCTATTTTTTCTGATATGAGTATTGCTACTCCAGCTTTCTTTTGATTTTCATTTGCATGGAATATCTTTTTCCATCCCCTCACATTCAGTCTGTATGTGTCCCTAGGTCTGAAATGGGTCTCTTGTAGACAGCTTATATATGGGTCTTGTTTTTGTATCCATTCAGTGAGCCTGTGTCTTTTGGTTGGAGCATTTAATCCATTCATGTTTAAGGTAATTATCGATATGTATGTTCCTCTTACTATTTTCTTAATTGTTGTGGGTTTGTCTTGGTGGGTCCTTTTCTTCTCTTGTGTTTCCCACTTAGAGAAGTTCCTTTAGCATTTGTTGTAGAGCTGGTTTCGTGGTGCTGAATTCTCTTAGCTTTTGCTTGTCTGTAAAGCTTTTGATTTCTCCGTCAAATCTGAATGAGATCCTTGCTGGGTGGAGTACTCTTGGTGGTAGGTTCTTCCCTTTCATCACTTTAAATTTAGCATGCCACTCCCTTCTGGCTTGTAGATTTTCTGCTGAGAAATCAGCTGTTAACCGTATGGGAGTTCCATTGTATGTTGTCATTTTTCCCTTGTTGCTTTCAATAATTTTTCTTTGTCTTTAATTTTTGTCAGTTGGATTACTGTGTGTCTCAGCATTTTTCTCCTTTAGTTTATCCTGCCTGGGACTCTCTGCGCTCCGTGGACTTTGGTGGCTATTTCTTTTCCCATGCTAGGGAAGTTTTCGACTATAATCTCTTCAGATATTTTCTTGGGTCCTTTCTCTCGCTCTTCTCCATCTGGGACCCCTATAATGTGAATATTGTTGCGTTTAATGTTGTCCCAGAGGTCTCTTAGGGTGTCTTCATTTATTTTCATTCTTTTTCTTTATTCTGTTCCATGGCAGTGATTTCCACCTTTCTGTCTTCCAGGTCACTTATCCGTTCTTCTGCCACAGTTATTCTGCTACTGATTCCTTTTAGTGTATTTTTCATTTCAGTTATTGTATTATTCATCTCTGTTTGTATGTTCTTTAATTCTTCTAGGTGTTTGTTCCTTAATTTCTCTAGGTCTTTGTTAAGCATTTCTTGCATCTTCTCGATCTTTGCCTCCATTCTTTTTCCAAAGTCTTGGATCATCTTCACTATCATTATTCTGAATTCTTTTACTGGAAGGTTACCTATCTCCACCTCATTTCGTTGTTTTTCTGGGGATTTATCTTGTTCCTTGATCTGGTATAAAGTCCTCTGCCTTTTCATTTTCTCTGTCTTTCTGTGAATGTGGTTTTCCATCCACAGGCTGCAGAATTGTAATTCTTCTTGCTTCTGCTGTCTGCTCTCTGGTGATTGAGTCTATCTTAGAGGCTTGTGCAAGCTTTCTTATGGGAGGGACTGGTGGTGGGTAGAGCTGCATGTTGCTCTGGTGGGCAGAGCTTTAATCTGCTTGTCTGTGGATTAAATAAAAGTTTAATAAACAGTTTAATCCGCTTGTCTGCTGATGCATGGGGCTTGGTTACCTCCCTGTTGGTTGTTTGGCCTGAGGCGACCCAGCACTGGAGCCTACCTTGCTCTTGGTGGGGCTAATGGCGGACTCTGGGAGGGCTCACACCAAGGAGTATTTCCCAGAACTTCTGCTGCCAGTGTCGTTGTCCCCATGGTGATCCACAGCCACTCCCCACCTCTGCAGGAGACCCTCTAACACTAGCAGTTAGGTATGGTCATTCACCTATGGGGTGACTGCTCCTTCCCCTAGGTCCTGATGTTCACACTACTTTGTGTGTGCCCTCCAAGAGTGGAGTCTCTGTTGAGACTCTTGAGTCTCTGAATGCAGTTGAGACTCTGAGACTCATAGTGGAGTCGCACAGACTCTGGGTCCTGTGAAGCTTCGATGCTTTGTGGTTCTAGAAATCCTATAGGAGACGGTCCACAGCAGGTCAAGCTAATGCTGTCAGTAGAGGTGGTGAAGCCAAAGATCTGCAGTTCTGACGAGAGGTGCCGATGTACATACAGGACAAAATCATCTCGTGTGAATGTAGTTCAGGCACGTTTAAGATGAATGCAGTCATGTTAATGCCTAACACCTTCTATCTTGTGCCCTTCCTCAGGGACCCCCTCCTCAGTTCCTGAGGCTCCTGTAAGTCATATACAGGGGAATGGAGAGTGGGCTCTGTCCAGTCTGAGCCCTCAGTTACCCTGTGTGTATCTTAGGATACTTTGTATTTCTGTGGTGGCTGTTGTAACATCATCCCTTTCATTTCTGATTTATTTGGGCCCTCTCTTTTTAACAAAACATACTACTGTTGTCTTTTATTCTTTACAGAAGTTTAATAAGTGTTTGATCTACTACCCTTACTCTATGTATACTTTTTGCAGTGAGATTTTTACTTTTGTTTGTTTTCTTGTTACTATCAATAATTAGTGAGACTTCTTTTAAGCTACCTTCAACATTGCTTATAAAGCTGCTTTATTAGTGATGTCAGAGCTTTAATGGAAGTCATGTTCCAGTTGTAAATTAGAATGCAATGTGCCAGCAAAAAGCTCCTTAAGTTTATGTCTCATTACTTCCTTTTTTAAATTTAATTTTTATGTTTTATCAGAGTAAATTTGATTAAAATGTTTTGTTCTAGGTGTGCAAGATGTGGTTCTTTTACACATATACATGTATCTATACTTCTTCAGATCGTTTTCTCATGTAGCTTATGACACAGTGTTGAGTAGTCTTCTCTTGGTATTCCATAGGTGTCCGGTGATTATATATTTCACATGTGTTTCTATATCTATGTTAACCCCACTATCGTAATGTATCCAATCGTCACACCTTTCCATTTGGTGAACCATAATTTTGTTTAATGAATCTGTGATTGCCTTTCTATGTGGAAATATCTTCATTGGTATCCATTTTTAGGTAACACCTATAAGTGATATCATAGGATATGTGTCTTTCGCTTTCTCACTTACTACAAGTTGTGTGATAACCTCGACTCATGTATGGTGCTGCAAATGGCATTGTGCTATTTTTGTCCTTGGCTAATATTCCATCTGTACGTGTACCAGTTCTTCTTTGTCCACTCACCTCTTGGTGGACTTTTTGGTTGCCTCCATGTCTTGGCTATTGTAATACTGCTGCAGTGCACATTTGCCTGCCTGTGTCTTTCCAATTCTGTCTTCTTATATTATAGGCCCAGGAGTGGGCCTCCTGTATCATATGGTATCTCAGGGTTTACCTTTTAAAGTCACCACGATTCTGTTCTCATTAGTGGCTATTTCCAGGTTACATCCCACTTCAAGTTGAGGGTATGCATTTCTCCACAACACCTTCAGCATTTATTGTTTGTAGTTTTCTTGCTGATGGATATTCTGACTGGTGTGAGCTGATAGCTCTTTGTGGTTGAATTTGCATGTGACTCATAATCCGTTGAAATTGAGCTTTAAGGCATGTCCTTTTTATTTTTCAAACTGTGATTACAGCTTAGTTCTTCAAAGTGTTTTCTTAAAGTATGTGTCACATTTTGAAATTTATTGGCCAATACCTCCCTCAAGACATTTTGAGGGAAGGTTTCACTTACAGCCCTGCAGTACTTGTTCACAAGAAGTGACCATTAGCACAGGCTTTAAAGCTTCTTTTGCAGGTAACAGCCAGAGTGCGGCAGCCTTTCTTCATTCCCCATGCTGGTACTAGGGAAACAGACCTTCTGGCCAGTGGTCTTCCTCGGTTATAAATTAGAGTGGAATGTGCCCGGATAAACCCCGAAAAGCTGATGTCTGCTTAATTTTGCTTGTTTTTTAAATTTAATTTATATTTTTATTGGAGTAATATTCCATTGTGTATATGGAACACTTCTTGATGCATTCCTCTGTTGATGGACATTTTTGTTGCTTCCAAGTGTTGGCTATATTAAATATTGCTGGAGTGCAGGATTGCCAGCCTGTGACTTTTTTTTTTTTCTTTTTTTTTGCAGTACGCGGGCCTCTCACTGTTGTGGCCTCTCCCGTTGTGGAACACAGGCTCAGGACGCGCAGGCTCAGCGGCCATGGCTCACGGGCCCAGCCGCTCTGTGGCATGTGGGATCTTCCCGGACCGGGGCACGAACACGTCTCCCCTGCATCGGCAGGCGGACTCTCAACCACTGCACCACCAGGGAAGCCCTCCTGTGACTTTTTGATTCTCATTTTCTCAGGTGATAGGCCCAGCACTGGGTGTGACTGATTGACTAGTAGCTCAGTGTTTACATTTTCAAAGCACCTCCATTCTGGTTTCATTAGTGGCTCTTACCACGTCCCCCTTAGAACCAAGGGTACAAATTTGTCCACAATCCCTTCAGCATTTATTGTTTGCAGCATTTTTACTATGCCCATTCTGACTGCTGTGACTTGATAGTTTTTGTAATTTGGGTTTGCATGTCTTTAAGAATTCCTAAAATTCATGATTTTTCCATACCTTTTTTTTCTGTTAAAAAAAAAAGTGTGAGTACAATATACCTCTTGAAATTTTCTTCTTGGAAGGTTGCCCTCTTTTGAATTTTTGGTCGATATTCTACCCCAGGATCTTTTTGGAGGGCAGGTGTCATTACAGAACTGCAAGTTTGGTGAATATTTAGTGACCATTAGCACTGGGTTTAAAGCTGCTGTTGTGGGAAATGGCCACAAGGAGGCAGCATTTCTTCATTCCCAAATCTGGGTACTAGGGCAGCAGAGCCTTTCTGGAAGTCGTGTTCCTAGGTTGTAAGTTAGAATGGAATGTGCCAGGAGAAATGCGCATAAGTTTATGTCTCATTACTTCTTCTTGGTTTTTAAAATTTATTTAATCCGGGTAATGATTAGATATTGTTTGTCCAGGTGTACACAATCTGGTTCATTTGTACAATACATATGTCTATTCATGTTCAGATCCTCTTCCCAGGTAAAATATTACAGTGTTCCATAGCCCTCTCTTGCTATATGGTCGGTCTTTTTGATATATGTTTATAATATGTATTTGTATACGTATGCTAACGCTAATCTTAATTTATCCATTCCGCCCACCTTTCCTTTTAGATAAGCATACTTAATATCTAAGTCTGTGAGTGTCTTTCTCTGTGGAAATATGTTCATTTGTGTTAGTTGTTAGATAACGCCTATAAGTGATATCATAGGATATAGATCTTTTGCTTTCTGACTTACCTCATGTTCTGTGATTATCTCCAAGCTCACCTATGGTGCCTCAAATAGCAGTGTTTCATTGTTTCCCATGGCTAATATTCTACTGTGTACATGGAACACTTCTTCTTTATCCATTCATCTGTTGATGGACATTTTGGTTGCTTCACTGTCTTGGCTATTGTGAATAAGGCTGCAGTGCAGCTTTTGCAGCCCGGGTCTTCTCGATTCTGGTCTTCTCAGGTGAGAGGCCCAGTGGTGTGACTGCTGGATTGAATGGTACCTCAATTTTTACTTTTAATCGCAGCTCCTTTCTGTTCTCATTTTTGGCTGTTACCACTTTACATCTCACCAGCAGCTAGAGGGTACACAGTTCTCTAAAAGCCCTTCAGAATTTATTGTTTGTAGACTTTTTGCTGATGGTCAGTTGATTGGTGTGAGTTGAAATCTTTTTGTAGATTAGATTTGCCTGAGTCTAATAATTCCTGAGGTTGAGCTTTTACACATTTTCCTTTTTTTAAAAAAAAAAAAGAGTGAGTCAAACTTACCTCTTCATACTATCTTCTTGAAAAATTTGTCAGTTTTGAATTTTATTGTCCACTCCCTACCTCTGCACAATTGTTTAGGGCAGGTGTCCTTTACAGCCCTGAGTCCTTGTGAATGTTAAGAGACCATTAGCTGTGGGCTTAAAGCCGCTCTTGCGGGAAATGGCCACAAGGTGGCAGAATTTCTACATTTCTAACTCTGGGTTTTTTGGCAGCAGAGCCTTCCTGGAAATCGTGTTAGTAGGCTTCAAATTAGAGTGGAATGTGCCAGGGCACATCCCCAAGAGATTATATCTCCTTACTTCTTGTTTGTTTTTTTAATTTCATTTTTATTAATTATCAGAGCAAATTTGATTAAAATGTTGTGTTTGTTCTAGGTGTACAGAATCTGGTTCATCAGATCAATGTATCTGTCTATGCCTCTTTGGATCCTTTCCCGTGTATGTTATTATAGAGTGTTGAGTAGACATCTCTTGGTATTCCATACGTATTTTGTGATTATATATTTCATATGTATTAGTACATGTCTGTTAACACCCATATCCTAATTCATACATTCCTTACACTTTTCCATTTGGTTAAACATAATTTTTTTTCTTAATCCATGCTTTTCCTTCTCTTGGAAATAAGTTCATGAGTATCCATTTTTAGGTAACATCTATAAGTGATGTCATAGGATATCTGTCTTTCAGTTTCTTTCTTACTTCAAGTTGGGTGATTATCTCTAGGTCCTTATATGGTGGTGCAAACGGCACTGTTTCATTGTTTTCCATAGCTAATATTCCATTGTGTACATGGACCACTTCCTATTTGTGCATTTTTCTGTTGATGGACATTTTGGTTTCTTCCAAGTCTTGGCTATGTTAAATGTTCCTGCAGTGCAGGATTGCCAGCCCGTGTCTTTTCCATTCTGCTCTGCTCAGGTGATAGGGGCATCAAAGGACCTACCAGATCATGTGGTAGCTCAATTTTTACCCTTAATCGCACCTCCATTAGGTTCTCACTACTTTCTGTTACCAGTTTACATCCCCCCCAGCAGCTAGAGGGTACACAGTTCTCTGACACCCCATTCAGCATTTATTCTTTGTAGACTTTTTTTCTGAAGAACATTCTGACGGCTGTGAGGTGAACATTTCTGTAATTGGATTTGCATGGCTTTATTAATTGCTGATGCTGCGCATTTTTCAATTCCCTTTTATTTAAAAAAAAAGACAAAATGTGCGTAAAATATGCCTCTTGACATTGTCTTCTTGAAATGTTGACATCTTTTGAATTTTCTGGTCGATTTACGACCCCAGGATTTTTTTTGATGGCAGGTGTCATTTACAGGCCTGCAATTATTTTGAATATTAAGTGACCATTACCGCTGTTGTGTGAAACGAGCAGAAGGCGGCAGCACTTCTCCTTACCAAATCTGCTTAATAGGGCAACAGAGCCATAATGGAAGTTGTGTGGTAGGTTGTAAATTGGAACGGAATGTGCCAGGAAAAGCCCCTTAAGATTATGTCTCATTACTTCTTGTTCGTTTCTTTAATTTTTTATTCTTTATCATCACAGCAAATTAGATTACAATGTTTGGTTTGTTCTAGGTGTGCAAGATGTGGTTCTTTTACACATATACATATATGTATTCTTCTTCAGATCCTTTTCCCATGTAGGTTATGACACAAGGTTGAGTAGCCTTCTCTTGGTATGCCGTAGGTTTTTGATGATTATATATTTCACATGTGTTTATATATTTGTATATCTCTGTTAACCCCAGTATTGTAATGTATCCAGTCCTCACACCTTTCCGTTTGGTGAACCATAAGTTGGTTTAATGAATCTGTGATTGCCTTTCTCTCTGGAAATATCTTCATTGGTATCAATTTTCAGGTAACACCCATAAATGATATAATAGGATATGTGTCTTTCACTTTCTTACTTACTACCAGTTGCCTGATTACCTCTAGATTCCTCTATGGTCCTGCAAATGGCATTGTGTCACTTTTTTCCTTGGCAAATATTCCATCTGTACATGTACCAGTTCTTCTTTGTCCACTCATCTCTTGATGGACGTTTTGGTTGCGTCCATGTCTTGGCTATTGCAATACTTCTACAGTGCAGATTTTCCTGCCTGTGTCTTTCCACTTCTGTCTTCTTAGGATATAGCCCGAGAAGTGGGCCTGCTGGATCGTATGGTAGCTCAAAGTTTACCTTTTAAAGGCACCTCCATTCTGTTCCCATTAGTGGCTCTTACCAGGTTACGTCCCACTTCAAATGGAGGGTATGCATTTCTCCACAACCTCTTCAGCATTGATCGTTTGTAGTTTCTTTTGCTGGTGGTTATTCTGAGTGGTGTGAGCTGATACTTCTTTGTGGTTGGATATGCATGTGTCTCATACTCCCTTGAAATTGAGCTTTCAGGCATGTCCTTTTATTTTTCAAGCTGTTATTGCAGCTGACTTCTTCAAATTGCTTTCTTGAAGTATGTGCCACATTTTGAAACTTTTTGGCCTTTACCTGCATCAAGACTTTTTAAGGGCAGGTTTCATTTGCAGCCCTGCAGTACTTGTGCATATGAAGTGCCCATTAGCACAGATTTCAAAGCTGCTGTTGCAGGTATCGGCCAGAAGGTGGCAGCATTTCTACGTTCCCCACTCTGGTACCAAGGGAAACAGACCTTCGTGCCACTGGTGTTCCTCAGTTATAAATTAGAGTGGAATGTGCCCGGATAAACCCGCCAAAGCTGATGTCTCCTTACTTATGTTTGTTTTTCAAACTTAATTTATATATTTTATTGGAGTAATATTCCATTCTGTACATGGACCACTTCTTCTTTGTGCACTCCTCTGCGGATGGACATTTTCATTGCTTCCAAGTGTTGCCTCTGGTAAATATTGCTGGAGTGCGGTATTGCCAGCCTGTGACTTTTGATTCTCATTTTCTCAGATGATAGGCCCAGCAGTGGGTATGATTCACTGTCTGGTAACTCAGTGTTTACCTTTTCAAAGCACCTGCATTGTGTTTTCATTAGTGGCTCTTACCACGTCCCAATTAACACCGAGGGTACGCATTTTTCCACAAGCCCTTCGGCATTCATTGTTTTTAGAAGGTTTGCTCATGGCCATTCTGACTGGTGTGAGCTGATAGGTTTTTGTAATTTGGATTTGCATGTCTTTAATAATTCCTAATATTCAGCATTTTCCCACACCTTTCTCTTTTATTTAGAAAAAAAATGGTGAGTACAATATACCTCTTGAAATTGTCTTCTTGGAAGGTTGCCCTCTTTTGAATTTTGTGGTCGATTTTCGACCCCAGGAATTTTTTTTGAGGGCAGGTGTCCTTTACAGGCCTGCAGTGAGTGTGAATATTTAGTGACCATTAGCACTGGGTTTAAAGCTGCTGTTGTGGGAAACGGCCACAAGGCGGCAGCTTTTCTCCATTCCCAAATCTGAGTAATAGGGCAGCACAGCCTTTCTGGAAGTAGTGTTCCCAGGGTGTAAATTAGAATGGAATGTGCCAGGAAAAAGCCCCTGAAGTTTATGTCTCATTACTTCTTGTTTGTTGTTTTAATTGTTTTAATCGGGGTAATGATTAGAATACAGTTTGTCCTAGGTGGACACAATCTGGTTCATTTGTACAATATGTATGTCTATTCATGCTCAGATCCTCTTCCCATGTGAAATATTATAGAGTGTTCCATAGACCTCCCTTGCTATATGGTTGGTCTTTTTGATATATGTTTATAATATGTATTTGTATACATACGGTAACGCTAATCTTAATTTATCCATTCTGCCCACCTTTCCTTTTAGATAAGCATACTTAATTTCTAAGTCTGTGAGTGTCTTTCTCTGTGGAAATATGTTCATTTGTGTTAGTTATTAGATAAAGCCTGTAAGTGATTATCATAGGATATGGGTCTTTTGCATTCTGACTTACCTCATGTTCTGTGATTTACTCCAAGCTCAACTATGGTGCCTCAAAGAGCAGTGTTTCATTGTTTTCCACAGCTAATATTCCATTGTATACATGGACCACTTCTTCTTTATCCATTCATCTGTGGATGGACATTTTTCTTGCTTCCGTGTCTTGGCTATTGTGAATAAGGCTGCAGTGCAGCTTTTGCAGCCCAGGTCTTCTCGATTCTGTTCTTCTCAGGTGAGAGGCCCAGTGATGGGCCTGCTGGATTGAATGGTACCTCAATTTTTACTTTTAAATGCAGCTCCTTTCTGTTCTCATTATTGGCTGTTACCACTTTACATCTCACCACGAGCTAGAGGGTACACAGTTCTCAAAAACCACTTCAGCATTTATTATTTGTAGACTTTCTGCTGATGGTCAGTCGACCTGTGTGAGTTGAAACCTTTGTGTAGATTAGATTTACATGAGTGTAGTGATTCCTGAGGTTGAGCTTTTATCCACTTTCCTTTTTTTTAAAAGACAGTGAGTAAAACTTACATCTTCATACTATCTTCTTGAAAAATTTGCCTGTTTTGAATTTTTTTGGCCATTCCCTACCTCAGCACAATTTTTTAGGGCAGGTGTCCTTTACAGCCCTGAGTCCTTGTGAATGTTAAGTGACCATTAGCTGTGGATTTAAAGCTGCTCTTGCGGGAAAGAGCCACAAGGCGGCAGCATTTCTACATTTCCAATTCTGGGTTTTTGGGCAACAGACCTCTCCTGGGAATCGTGTTAGTAGGCTGCAAATGAGAGTGGAATGTGCCAGTGCAAACCCCCAAGAGCTTATATCTCCTTACTTGTTTGTTTTTTAGTTTTTATTTTTAATAGGTATCAGCGCAAATTTGATAAAAATGTTTCTCCTAGGTGTACAGAATCTGGTTCATCATATCAATGTATCTCTCTATTCATCTTTGGATCCTTTCCCTTGTAGGTTATTACAGAGTGTTGAGTAGACCTCTCTTGGTATTCCATAGGTATTTTGTGATTATATATTTCATATGTATTAGTACATGTCTGTTAACCCCCATATCCTAATTCATACATTCCTTACACCTTTCCATTTGGTTAAACATAATTTGGTTTCTGAATCTATGAGTGTCCTTATCTTGGAAATTATTTCATGAGTATCAATTTTTACATAACAACACCTATAAGTGATGTAATAGGATATCTGCTTTCGGTTTCTTTCTTTCTTCAAGTTGGGTGATTATCTCTAGATCCTTCTATGGTGGTGCCAACGGCACTGTTCCATGCTTTTCCGTGGCTAATATTCCATTGTGTGCATGGACGACTTCTTCTTTGTGCATTTTTCTGTTGATGGACATTTTGGTTTCTTCCAGGTCTTGGCTATGGTACATGTTGCTGCAGTGAAGGATTGCCAGCCTGTGTCTTTTTGATTCTGGTCTAGTCAGGTGATAGGCCCATCAGTGGGCCTACCAGATCACATGGTAGCTCAATTTTTACCTTTAAGCACACCTCCGTTCTGTTCTCAGTACTGGCTCTTACCAGGTTACATCCCACCTGACGCTAGAGGGTACACAGTTCTCTTAAACCCCTTCATCATTTATACTTTATAGAATTTTTTGCTGATGATCATTCTGACAGCTGTGAGGTGAACGTTCTTGTTGACTGGATGTGCATGGTTTTTTGTTGAGCGTTTTTCCATGCCCCTTTTTTAACAAAAAAAAAGAAAGAAAAAGAAAGAGAATACAAAATGTGCGTAAAATATGCCTCTTGAAATTATCGTTTTGAAATATACACGTCTTCTGAGATTTTTGCTCGATTTACGACCCAAGGATTTGCTTTGAGGGCAGGTGTCATTTACAGGCCTGCAATTATTTTGAATATCAAGTAACCGTTAGTGTTGGGTTTAGAGCTGCTGTTGTGTGAAACGGCCAGAAGGTGGCAGCAGTTCTCCTTTACCAAATCTGGTTACTAGGGCAACAGAGCCTCAATGGAAGTCGTGTTCTAGGTTGTAAATTAGAATGGAGTGTGCCAGGAAAAAGCCCCTTATGTTTATATCTCACTACTTCTTGTTCGTTTTTTAAACTTAATTTTCAGTTTTTATCACAGCAAGTTTGATTACAATGTTTTGCTTGTTCTAGGTGTGCAAGATGTGGTTCTTTTACACATATACATATATCTATAGTTCCTTGGATCCTTTTCCCATGTAGGTTATGACACAATGTTGCGTAGTCTTCTCTTGGTATTCCATAGGTCTTTGGTGATTATATACTTCACCTGTGTTTGTATATCTCTCTTAACCCCAACATCCTAATGTATCCAATGCTCACACCTTTCAATTGATGAACCATACGTTTGTTTAATGAATTTGTGATTGCCTTTCTCTGTGGAAATATCTTCAGTGGTATCAATTATTAGGTAACACCTATAAGTGATATCATAGGATATGTGTCTTTCACTTTCTGACTTACAAGTTGCGTGATTACTTCTAGACTCATCTACGGTGCTGCAAATGGCACTGTGTCACTTTTTTCCTTGGCTAATATTCCATCTGTACATGTACCAGTTCTTCTTTGTCCACTCTTCTCTTGATGGACATTTTGGTTGCTTCCATGTCTTGGCTATTGTAATACTTCTACAGTGCAGATTTTCCTGCCTGTGTCTTTCCACTTCTGTCTTCTTAGGATATAGCCTGAGGAGTGGGCCTCCTGGATCATATAGTAGATCAAGGTTTACCTTTTAAAGGCACCTCCATTCTGTTCCCATTAGTGGCTCTTACCAGGCTACGTCCCACTTCAAATGGAGGGTATGCATTTCTCCACAACCTCTTCAGCATTGATCATTTGTGGTTTTTTGCTGATGGTTATTCTGAGTGGTGTGATCTGATACCTCTTTGTGGTTGGATTTGCATGTGCCTCATACTCCCTTGAAATTGAGCTTTCAGGCATGTCCTTTTATTGTTCAAGCTGTTATTGCAGCTGACTTCTTCAAATTGCTTTCTTGAAGTATGTGCCACATTTTGAAACTTTTTGGCCTTTACCTGCATCAAGACTTTTTAAGGGCAGGTTTCATTTGCAGCCCTGCAGTACTTGTGCATATGAAGTGCCCATTAGCACAGATTTCAAAGCTGCTGTTGCAGGTATCGGCCAGAAGGTGGCAGCATTTCTACGTTCCCCACTCTGGTACCAAGGGAAACAGACCTTCGTGCCACTGGTGTTCCTCAGTTATAAATTAGAGTGGAATGTGCCCGGATAAACCCGCCAAAGCTGATGTCTCCTTACTTATGTTTGTTTTTCAAACTTAATTTATATATTTTATTGGAGTAATATTCCATTCTGTACATGGACCACTTCTTCTTTGTGCACTCCTCTGCGGATGGACATTTTCGTTGCTTCCAAGTGTTGCCTCTGGTAAATATTGCTGGAGTGCGGTATTGCCAGCCTGTGACTTTTGATTCTCATTTTCTCAGATGATAGGCCCAGCAGTGGGTATGATTCACTGTCTGGTAACTCAGTGTTTACCTTTTCAAAGCACCTGCATTGTGTTTTCATTAGTGGCTCTTACCACGTCCCAATTAACACCGAGGGTACGCATTTTTCCACAAGCCCTTCGGCATTCATTGTTTTTAGAAGGTTTGCTCATGGCCATTCTGACTGGTGTGAGCTGATAGGTTTTTGTAATTTGGATTTGCATGTCTTTAATAATTCCTAATATTCAGCATTTTCCCACACCTTTCTCTTTTATTTAGAAAAAAAATGGTGAGTACAATATACCTCTTGAAATTGTCTTCTTGGAAGGTTGCCCTCTTTTGAATTTTGTGGTCGATTTTCGACCCCAGGAATTTTTTTTGAGGGCAGGTGTCCTTTACAGGCCTGCAGTGAGTGTGAATATTTAGTGACCATTAGCACTGGGTTTAAAGCTGCTGTCGTGGGAAACGGCCACAAGGCGGCAGCTTTTCTCCATTCCCAAATCTGAGTAATAGGGCAGCACAGCCTTTCTGGAAGTAGTGTTCCCAGGGTGTAAATTAGAATGGAATGTGCCAGGAAAAAGCCCCTGAAGTTTATGTCTCATTACTTCTTGTTTGTTGTTTTAATTGTTTTAATCGGGGTAATGATTAGAATACAGTTTGTCCTAGGTGGACACAATCTGGTTCATTTGTACAATATGTATGTCTATTCATGCTCAGATCCTCTTCCCATGTGAAATATTATAGAGTGTTCCATAGACCTCCCTTGCTATATGGTTGGTCTTTTTGATATATGTTTATAATATGTATTTGTATACATACGGTAACGCTAATCTTAATTTATCCATTCTGCCCACCTTTCCTTTTAGATAAGCATACTTAATTTCTAAGTCTGTGAGTGTCTTTCTCTGTGGAAATATGTTCATTTGTGTTAGTTATTAGATAAAGCCTGTAAGTGATTATCATAGGATATGGGTCTTTTGCATTCTGACTTACCTCATGTTCTGTGATTTACTCCAAGCTCAACTATGGTGCCTCAAAGAGCAGTGTTTCATTGTTTTCCACAGCTAATATTCCATTGTATACATGGACCACTTCTTCTTTATCCATTCATCTGTGGATGGACATTTTTCTTGCTTCCGTGTCTTGGCTATTGTGAATAAGGCTGCAGTGCAGCTTTTGCAGCCCAGGTCTTCTCGATTCTGTTCTTCTCAGGTGAGAGGCCCAGTGATGGGCCTGCTGGATTGAATGGTACCTCAATTTTTACTTTTAAATGCAGCTCCTTTCTGTTCTCATTATTGGCTGTTACCACTTTACATCTCACCACGAGCTAGAGGGTACACAGTTCTCAAAAACCACTTCAGCATTTATTATTTGTAGACTTTCTGCTGATGGTCAGTCGACCTGTGTGAGTTGAAACCTTTGTGTAGATTAGATTTACATGAGTGTAGTGATTCCTGAGGTTGAGCTTTTATCCACTTTCCTTTTTTTTAAAAGACAGTGAGTAAAACTTACATCTTCATACTATCTTCTTGAAAAATTTGCCTGTTTTGAATTTTTTTGGCCATTCCCTACCTCAGCACAATTTTTTAGGGCAGGTGTCCTTTACAGCCCTGAGTCCTTGTGAATGTTAAGTGACCATTAGCTGTGGATTTAAAGCTGCTCTTGCGGGAAAGAGCCACAAGGCGGCAGCATTTCTACATTTCCAATTCTGGGTTTTTGGGCAA
Source organism: Leucopleurus acutus (assembly GCF_964270905.1). NCBI lineage: Eukaryota > Metazoa > Chordata > Mammalia > Artiodactyla > Delphinidae > Leucopleurus > Leucopleurus acutus. The sequence continues at coordinate 72,009,686 of NC_139143.1, forward strand.
CAGACCTCTCCTGGGAATCGTGTTAGTAGGCTGCAAATGAGAGTGGAATGTGCCAGTGCAAACCCCCAAGAGCTTATATCTCCTTACTTGTTTGTTTTTTAGTTTTTATTTTTAATAGGTATCAGCGCAAATTTGATAAAAATGTTTCTCCTAGGTGTACAGAATCTGGTTCATCATATCAATGTATCTCTCTATTCATCTTTGGATCCTTTCCCTTGTAGGTTATTACAGAGTGTTGAGTAGACCTCTCTTGGTATTCCATAGGTATTTTGTGATTATATATTTCATATGTATTAGTACATGTCTGTTAACCCCCATATCCTAATTCATACATTCCTTACACCTTTCCATTTGGTTAAACATAATTTGGTTTCTGAATCTATGAGTGTCCTTATCTTGGAAATTATTTCATGAGTATCAATTTTTACATAACAACACCTATAAGTGATGTAATAGGATATCTGCTTTCGGTTTCTTTCTTTCTTCAAGTTGGGTGATTATCTCTAGATCCTTCTATGGTGGTGCCAACGGCACTGTTCCATGCTTTTCCGTGGCTAATATTCCATTGTGTGCATGGACGACTTCTTCTTTGTGCATTTTTCTGTTGATGGACATTTTGGTTTCTTCCAGGTCTTGGCTATGGTACATGTTGCTGCAGTGAAGGATTGCCAGCCTGTGTCTTTTTGATTCTGGTCTAGTCAGGTGATAGGCCCATCAGTGGGCCTACCAGATCACATGGTAGCTCAATTTTTACCTTTAAGCACACCTCCGTTCTGTTCTCAGTACTGGCTCTTACCAGGTTACATCCCACCTGACGCTAGAGGGTACACAGTTCTCTTAAACCCCTTCATCATTTATACTTTATAGAATTTTTTGCTGATGATCATTCTGACAGCTGTGAGGTGAACGTTCTTGTTGACTGGATGTGCATGGTTTTTTGTTGAGCGTTTTTCCATGCCCCTTTTTTAACAAAAAAAAAGAAAGAAAAAGAAAGAGAATACAAAATGTGCGTAAAATATGCCTCTTGAAATTATCGTTTTGAAATATACACGTCTTCTGAGATTTTTGCTCGATTTACGACCCAAGGATTTGCTTTGAGGGCAGGTGTCATTTACAGGCCTGCAATTATTTTGAATATCAAGTAACCGTTAGTGTTGGGTTTAGAGCTGCTGTTGTGTGAAACGGCCAGAAGGTGGCAGCAGTTCTCCTTTACCAAATCTGGTTACTAGGGCAACAGAGCCTCAATGGAAGTCGTGTTCTAGGTTGTAAATTAGAATGGAGTGTGCCAGGAAAAAGCCCCTTATGTTTATATCTCACTACTTCTTGTTCGTTTTTTAAACTTAATTTTCAGTTTTTATCACAGCAAGTTTGATTACAATGTTTTGCTTGTTCTAGGTGTGCAAGATGTGGTTCTTTTACACATATACATATATCTATAGTTCCTTGGATCCTTTTCCCATGTAGGTTATGACACAATGTTGCGTAGTCTTCTCTTGGTATTCCATAGGTCTTTGGTGATTATATACTTCACCTGTGTTTGTATATCTCTCTTAACCCCAACATCCTAATGTATCCAATGCTCACACCTTTCAATTGATGAACCATACGTTTGTTTAATGAATTTGTGATTGCCTTTCTCTGTGGAAATATCTTCAGTGGTATCAATTATTAGGTAACACCTATAAGTGATATCATAGGATATGTGTCTTTCACTTTCTGACTTACAAGTTGCGTGATTACTTCTAGACTCATCTACGGTGCTGCAAATGGCACTGTGTCACTTTTTTCCTTGGCTAATATTCCATCTGTACATGTACCAGTTCTTCTTTGTCCACTCTTCTCTTGATGGACATTTTGGTTGCTTCCATGTCTTGGCTATTGTAATACTTCTACAGTGCAGATTTTCCTGCCTGTGTCTTTCCACTTCTGTCTTCTTAGGATATAGCCTGAGGAGTGGGCCTCCTGGATCATATAGTAGATCAAGGTTTACCTTTTAAAGGCACCTCCATTCTGTTCCCATTAGTGGCTCTTACCAGGCTACGTCCCACTTCAAATGGAGGGTATGCATTTCTCCACAACCTCTTCAGCATTGATCATTTGTGGTTTTTTGCTGATGGTTATTCTGAGTGGTGTGATCTGATACCTCTTTGTGGTTGGATTTGCATGTGCCTCATACTCCCTTGAAATTGAGCTTTCAGGCATGTCCTTTTATTGTTCAAGCTGTTATTGCAGCTGACTTCTTCAAATTGCTTTCTTGAAGTATGTGCCACATTTTGAAACTTTTTGGCCTTTACCTGCATCAAGACTTTTTAAGGGCAGGTTTCATTTGCAGCCCTGCAGTACTTGTGCATATGAAGTGCCCATTAGCACAGATTTCAAAGCTGCTGTTGCAGGTATCGGCCAGAAGGTGGCAGCATTTCTACGTTCCCCACTCTGGTACCAAGGGAAACAGACCTTCGTGCCACTGGTGTTCCTCAGTTATAAATTAGAGTGGAATGTGCCCGGATAAACCCGCCAAAGCTGATGTCTCCTTACTTATGTTTGTTTTTCAAACTTAATTTATATATTTTATTGGAGTAATATTCCATTCTGTACATGGACCACTTCTTCTTTGTGCACTCCTCTGCGGATGGACATTTTCGTTGCTTCCAAGTGTTGCCTCTGGTAAATATTGCTGGAGTGCGGTATTGCCAGCCTGTGACTTTTGATTCTCATTTTCTCAGATGATAGGCCCAGCAGTGGGTATGATTCACTGTCTGGTAACTCAGTGTTTACCTTTTCAAAGCACCTGCATTGTGTTTTCATTAGTGGCTCTTACCACGTCCCAATTAACACCGAGGGTACGCATTTTTCCACAAGCCCTTCGGCATTCATTGTTTTTAGAAGGTTTGCTCATGGCCATTCTGACTGGTGTGAGCTGATAGGTTTTTGTAATTTGGATTTGCATGTCTTTAATAATTCCTAATATTCAGCATTTTCCCACACCTTTCTCTTTTATTTAGAAAAAAAATGGTGAGTACAATATACCTCTTGAAATTGTCTTCTTGGAAGGTTGCCCTCTTTTGAATTTTGTGGTCGATTTTCGACCCCAGGAATTTTTTTTGAGGGCAGGTGTCCTTTACAGGCCTGCAGTGAGTGTGAATATTTAGTGACCATTAGCACTGGGTTTAAAGCTGCTGTTGTGGGAAACGGCCACAAGGCGGCAGCTTTTCTCCATTCCCAAATCTGAGTAATAGGGCAGCACAGCCTTTCTGGAAGTAGTGTTCCCAGGGTGTAAATTAGAATGGAATGTGCCAGGAAAAAGCCCCTGAAGTTTATGTCTCATTACTTCTTGTTTGTTGTTTTAATTGTTTTAATCGGGGTAATGATTAGAATACAGTTTGTCCTAGGTGGACACAATCTGGTTCATTTGTACAATATGTATGTCTATTCATGCTCAGATCCTCTTCCCATGTGAAATATTATAGAGTGTTCCATAGACCTCCCTTGCTATATGGTTGGTCTTTTTGATATATGTTTATAATATGTATTTGTATACATACGGTAACGCTAATCTTAATTTATCCATTCTGCCCACCTTTCCTTTTAGATAAGCATACTTAATTTCTAAGTCTGTGAGTGTCTTTCTCTGTGGAAATATGTTCATTTGTGTTAGTTATTAGATAAAGCCTGTAAGTGATTATCATAGGATATGGGTCTTTTGCATTCTGACTTACCTCATGTTCTGTGATTTACTCCAAGCTCAACTATGGTGCCTCAAAGAGCAGTGTTTCATTGTTTTCCACAGCTAATATTCCATTGTATACATGGACCACTTCTTCTTTATCCATTCATCTGTGGATGGACATTTTTCTTGCTTCCGTGTCTTGGCTATTGTGAATAAGGCTGCAGTGCAGCTTTTGCAGCCCAGGTCTTCTCGATTCTGTTCTTCTCAGGTGAGAGGCCCAGTGATGGGCCTGCTGGATTGAATGGTACCTCAATTTTTACTTTTAAATGCAGCTCCTTTCTGTTCTCATTATTGGCTGTTACCACTTTACATCTCACCACGAGCTAGAGGGTACACAGTTCTCAAAAACCACTTCAGCATTTATTATTTGTAGACTTTCTGCTGATGGTCAGTCGACCTGTGTGAGTTGAAACCTTTGTGTAGATTAGATTTACATGAGTGTAGTGATTCCTGAGGTTGAGCTTTTATCCACTTTCCTTTTTTTTAAAAGACAGTGAGTAAAACTTACATCTTCATACTATCTTCTTGAAAAATTTGCCTGTTTTGAATTTTTTTGGCCATTCCCTACCTCAGCACAATTTTTTAGGGCAGGTGTCCTTTACAGCCCTGAGTCCTTGTGAATGTTAAGTGACCATTAGCTGTGGATTTAAAGCTGCTCTTGCGGGAAAGAGCCACAAGGCGGCAGCATTTCTACATTTCCAATTCTGGGTTTTTGGGCAACAGACCTCTCCTGGGAATCGTGTTAGTAGGCTGCAAATGAGAGTGGAATGTGCCAGTGCAAACCCCCAAGAGCTTATATCTCCTTACTTGTTTGTTTTTTAGTTTTTATTTTTAATAGGTATCAGCGCAAATTTGATAAAAATGTTTCTCCTAGGTGTACAGAATCTGGTTCATCATATCAATGTATCTCTCTATTCATCTTTGGATCCTTTCCCTTGTAGGTTATTACAGAGTGTTGAGTAGACCTCTCTTGGTATTCCATAGGTATTTTGTGATTATATATTTCATATGTATTAGTACATGTCTGTTAACCCCCATATCCTAATTCATACATTCCTTACACCTTTCCATTTGGTTAAACATAATTTGGTTTCTGAATCTATGAGTGTCCTTATCTTGGAAATTATTTCATGAGTATCAATTTTTACATAACAACACCTATAAGTGATGTAATAGGATATCTGCTTTCGGTTTCTTTCTTTCTTCAAGTTGGGTGATTATCTCTAGATCCTTCTATGGTGGTGCCAACGGCACTGTTCCATGCTTTTCCGTGGCTAATATTCCATTGTGTGCATGGACGACTTCTTCTTTGTGCATTTTTCTGTTGATGGACATTTTGGTTTCTTCCAGGTCTTGGCTATGGTACGTGTTGCTGCAGTGAAGGATTGCCAGCCTGTGTCTTTTTGATTCTGGTCTAGTCAGGTGATAGGCCCATCAGTGGGCCTACCAGATCACATGGTAGCTCAATTTTTACCTTTAAGCACACCTCCGTTCTGTTCTCAGTACTGGCTCTTACCAGGTTACATCCCACCTGACGCTAGAGGGTACACAGTTCTCTTAAACCCCTTCATCATTTATACTTTATAGAATTTTTTGCTGATGATCATTCTGACAGCTGTGAGGTGAACGTTCTTGTTGACTGGATGTGCATGGTTTTTTGTTGAGCGTTTTTCCATGCCCCTTTTTTAACAAAAAAAAAGAAAGAAAAAGAAAGAGAATACAAAATGTGCGTAAAATATGCCTCTTGAAATTATCGTTTTGAAATATACACGTCTTCTGAGATTTTTGCTCGATTTACGACCCAAGGATTTGCTTTGAGGGCAGGTGTCATTTACAGGCCTGCAATTATTTTGAATATCAAGTAACCGTTAGTGTTGGGTTTAGAGCTGCTGTTGTGTGAAACGGCCAGAAGGTGGCAGCAGTTCTCCTTTACCAAATCTGGTTACTAGGGCAACAGAGCCTCAATGGAAGTCGTGTTCTAGGTTGTAAATTAGAATGGAGTGTGCCAGGAAAAAGCCCCTTATGTTTATATCTCACTACTTCTTGTTCGTTTTTTAAACTTAATTTTCAGTTTTTATCACAGCAAGTTTGATTACAATGTTTTGCTTGTTCTAGGTGTGCAAGATGTGGTTCTTTTACACATATACATATATCTATAGTTCCTTGGATCCTTTTCCCATGTAGGTTATGACACAATGTTGCGTAGTCTTCTCTTGGTATTCCATAGGTCTTTGGTGATTATATACTTCACCTGTGTTTGTATATCTCTCTTAACCCCAACATCCTAATGTATCCAATGCTCACACCTTTCAATTGATGAACCATACGTTTGTTTAATGAATTTGTGATTGCCTTTCTCTGTGGAAATATCTTCAGTGGTATCAATTATTAGGTAACACCTATAAGTGATATCATAGGATATGTGTCTTTCACTTTCTGACTTACAAGTTGCGTGATTACTTCTAGACTCATCTACGGTGCTGCAAATGGCACTGTGTCACTTTTTTCCTTGGCTAATATTCCATCTGTACATGTACCAGTTCTTCTTTGTCCACTCTTCTCTTGATGGACATTTTGGTTGCTTCCATGTCTTGGCTATTGTAATACTTCTACAGTGCAGATTTTCCTGCCTGTGTCTTTCCACTTCTGTCTTCTTAGGATATAGCCTGAGGAGTGGGCCTCCTGGATCATATAGTAGATCAAGGTTTACCTTTTAAAGGCACCTCCATTCTGTTCCCATTAGTGGCTCTTACCAGGCTACGTCCCACTTCAAATGGAGGGTATGCATTTCTCCACAACCTCTTCAGCATTGATCATTTGTGGTTTTTTGCTGATGGTTATTCTGAGTGGTGTGATCTGATACCTCTTTGTGGTTGGATTTGCATGTGCCTCATACTCCCTTGAAATTGAGCTTTCAGGCATGTCCTTTTATTGTTCAAGCTGTTATTGCAGCTGACTTCTTCAAATTGCTTTCTTGAAGTATGTGCCACATTTTGAAACTTTTTGGCCTTTACCTGCATCAAGACTTTTTAAGGGCAGGTTTCATTTGCAGCCCTGCAGTACTTGTGCATATGAAGTGCCCATTAGCACAGATTTCAAAGCTGCTGTTGCAGGTATCGGCCAGAAGGTGGCAGCATTTCTACGTTCCCCACTCTGGTACCAAGGGAAACAGACCTTCGTGCCACTGGTGTTCCTCAGTTATAAATTAGAGTGGAATGTGCCCGGATAAACCCGCCAAAGCTGATGTCTCCTTACTTATGTTTGTTTTTCAAACTTAATTTATATATTTTATTGGAGTAATATTCCATTCTGTACATGGACCACTTCTTCTTTGTGCACTCCTCTGCGGATGGACATTTTCGTTGCTTCCAAGTGTTGCCTCTGGTAAATATTGCTGGAGTGCGGTATTGCCAGCCTGTGACTTTTGATTCTCATTTTCTCAGATGATAGGCCCAGCAGTGGGTATGATTCACTGTCTGGTAACTCAGTGTTTACCTTTTCAAAGCACCTGCATTGTGTTTTCATTAGTGGCTCTTACCACGTCCCAATTAACACCGAGGGTACGCATTTTTCCACAAGCCCTTCGGCATTCATTGTTTTTAGAAGGTTTGCTCATGGCCATTCTGACTGGTGTGAGCTGATAGGTTTTTGTAATTTGGATTTGCATGTCTTTAATAATTCCTAATATTCAGCATTTTCCCACACCTTTCTCTTTTATTTAGAAAAAAAATGGTGAGTACAATATACCTCTTGAAATTGTCTTCTTGGAAGGTTGCCCTCTTTTGAATTTTGTGGTCGATTTTCGACCCCAGGAATTTTTTTTGAGGGCAGGTGTCCTTTACAGGCCTGCAGTGAGTGTGAATATTTAGTGACCATTAGCACTGGGTTTAAAGCTGCTGTCGTGGGAAACGGCCACAAGGCGGCAGCTTTTCTCCATTCCCAAATCTGAGTAATAGGGCAGCACAGCCTTTCTGGAAGTAGTGTTCCCAGGGTGTAAATTAGAATGGAATGTGCCAGGAAAAAGCCCCTGAAGTTTATGTCTCATTACTTCTTGTTTGTTGTTTTAATTGTTTTAATCGGGGTAATGATTAGAATACAGTTTGTCCTAGGTGGACACAATCTGGTTCATTTGTACAATATGTATGTCTATTCATGCTCAGATCCTCTTCCCATGTGAAATATTATAGAGTGTTCCATAGACCTCCCTTGCTATATGGTTGGTCTTTTTGATATATGTTTATAATATGTATTTGTATACATACGGTAACGCTAATCTTAATTTATCCATTCTGCCCACCTTTCCTTTTAGATAAGCATACTTAATTTCTAAGTCTGTGAGTGTCTTTCTCTGTGGAAATATGTTCATTTGTGTTAGTTATTAGATAAAGCCTGTAAGTGATTATCATAGGATATGGGTCTTTTGCATTCTGACTTACCTCATGTTCTGTGATTTACTCCAAGCTCAACTATGGTGCCTCAAAGAGCAGTGTTTCATTGTTTTCCACAGCTAATATTCCATTGTATACATGGACCACTTCTTCTTTATCCATTCATCTGTGGATGGACATTTTTCTTGCTTCCGTGTCTTGGCTATTGTGAATAAGGCTGCAGTGCAGCTTTTGCAGCCCAGGTCTTCTCGATTCTGTTCTTCTCAGGTGAGAGGCCCAGTGATGGGCCTGCTGGATTGAATGGTACCTCAATTTTTACTTTTAAATGCAGCTCCTTTCTGTTCTCATTATTGGCTGTTACCACTTTACATCTCACCACGAGCTAGAGGGTACACAGTTCTCAAAAACCACTTCAGCATTTATTATTTGTAGACTTTCTGCTGATGGTCAGTCGACCTGTGTGAGTTGAAACCTTTGTGTAGATTAGATTTACATGAGTGTAGTGATTCCTGAGGTTGAGCTTTTATCCACTTTCCTTTTTTTTAAAAGACAGTGAGTAAAACTTACATCTTCATACTATCTTCTTGAAAAATTTGCCTGTTTTGAATTTTTTTGGCCATTCCCTACCTCAGCACAATTTTTTAGGGCAGGTGTCCTTTACAGCCCTGAGTCCTTGTGAATGTTAAGTGACCATTAGCTGTGGATTTAAAGCTGCTCTTGCGGGAAAGAGCCACAAGGCGGCAGCATTTCTACATTTCCAATTCTGGGTTTTTGGGCAACAGACCTCTCCTGGGAATCGTGTTAGTAGGCTGCAAATGAGAGTGGAATGTGCCAGTGCAAACCCCCAAGAGCTTATATCTCCTTACTTGTTTGTTTTTTAGTTTTTATTTTTAATAGGTATCAGCGCAAATTTGATAAAAATGTTTCTCCTAGGTGTACAGAATCTGGTTCATCATATCAATGTATCTCTCTATTCATCTTTGGATCCTTTCCCTTGTAGGTTATTACAGAGTGTTGAGTAGACCTCTCTTGGTATTCCATAGGTATTTTGTGATTATATATTTCATATGTATTAGTACATGTCTGTTAACCCCCATATCCTAATTCATACATTCCTTACACCTTTCCATTTGGTTAAACATAATTTGGTTTCTGAATCTATGAGTGTCCTTATCTTGGAAATTATTTCATGAGTATCAATTTTTACATAACAACACCTATAAGTGATGTAATAGGATATCTGCTTTCGGTTTCTTTCTTTCTTCAAGTTGGGTGATTATCTCTAGATCCTTCTATGGTGGTGCCAACGGCACTGTTCCATGCTTTTCCGTGGCTAATATTCCATTGTGTGCATGGACGACTTCTTCTTTGTGCATTTTTCTGTTGATGGACATTTTGGTTTCTTCCAGGTCTTGGCTATGGTACGTGTTGCTGCAGTGAAGGATTGCCAGCCTGTGTCTTTTTGATTCTGGTCTAGTCAGGTGATAGGCCCATCAGTGGGCCTACCAGATCACATGGTAGCTCAATTTTTACCTTTAAGCACACCTCCGTTCTGTTCTCAGTACTGGCTCTTACCAGGTTACATCCCACCTGACGCTAGAGGGTACACAGTTCTCTTAAACCCCTTCATCATTTATACTTTATAGAATTTTTTGCTGATGATCATTCTGACAGCTGTGAGGTGAACGTTCTTGTTGACTGGATGTGCATGGTTTTTTGTTGAGCGTTTTTCCATGCCCCTTTTTTAACAAAAAAAAAGAAAGAAAAAGAAAGAGAATACAAAATGTGCGTAAAATATGCCTCTTGAAATTATCGTTTTGAAATATACACGTCTTCTGAGATTTTTGCTCGATTTACGACCCAAGGATTTGCTTTGAGGGCAGGTGTCATTTACAGGCCTGCAATTATTTTGAATATCAAGTAACCGTTAGTGTTGGGTTTAGAGCTGCTGTTGTGTGAAACGGCCAGAAGGTGGCAGCAGTTCTCCTTTACCAAATCTGGTTACTAGGGCAACAGAGCCTCAATGGAAGTCGTGTTCTAGGTTGTAAATTAGAATGGAGTGTGCCAGGAAAAAGCCCCTTATGTTTATATCTCACTACTTCTTGTTCGTTTTTTAAACTTAATTTTCAGTTTTTATCACAGCAAGTTTGATTACAATGTTTTGCTTGTTCTAGGTGTGCAAGATGTGGTTCTTTTACACATATACATATATCTATAGTTCCTTGGATCCTTTTCCCATGTAGGTTATGACACAATGTTGCGTAGTCTTCTCTTGGTATTCCATAGGTCTTTGGTGATTATATACTTCACCTGTGTTTGTATATCTCTCTTAACCCCAACATCCTAATGTATCCAATGCTCACACCTTTCAATTGATGAACCATACGTTTGTTTAATGAATTTGTGATTGCCTTTCTCTGTGGAAATATCTTCAGTGGTATCAATTATTAGGTAACACCTATAAGTGATATCATAGGATATGTGTCTTTCACTTTCTGACTTACAAGTTGCGTGATTACTTCTAGACTCATCTACGGTGCTGCAAATGGCACTGTGTCACTTTTTTCCTTGGCTAATATTCCATCTGTACATGTACCAGTTCTTCTTTGTCCACTCTTCTCTTGATGGACATTTTGGTTGCTTCCATGTCTTGGCTATTGTAATACTTCTACAGTGCAGATTTTCCTGCCTGTGTCTTTCCACTTCTGTCTTCTTAGGATATAGCCTGAGGAGTGGGCCTCCTGGATCATATAGTAGATCAAGGTTTACCTTTTAAAGGCACCTCCATTCTGTTCCCATTAGTGGCTCTTACCAGGCTACGTCCCACTTCAAATGGAGGGTATGCATTTCTCCACAACCTCTTCAGCATTGATCATTTGTGGTTTTTTGCTGATGGTTATTCTGAGTGGTGTGATCTGATACCTCTTTGTGGTTGGATTTGCATGTGCCTCATACTCCCTTGAAATTGAGCTTTCAGGCATGTCCTTTTATTGTTCAAGCTGTTATTGCAGCTGACTTCTTCAAATTGCTTTCTTGAAGTATGTGCCACATTTTGAAACTTTTTGGCCTTTACCTGCATCAAGACTTTTTAAGGGCAGGTTTCATTTGCAGCCCTGCAGTACTTGTGCATATGAAGTGCCCATTAGCACAGATTTCAAAGCTGCTGTTGCAGGTATCGGCCAGAAGGTGGCAGCATTTCTACGTTCCCCACTCTGGTACCAAGGGAAACAGACCTTCGTGCCACTGGTGTTCCTCAGTTATAAATTAGAGTGGAATGTGCCCGGATAAACCCGCCAAAGCTGATGTCTCCTTACTTATGTTTGTTTTTCAAACTTAATTTATATATTTTATTGGAGTAATATTCCATTCTGTACATGGACCACTTCTTCTTTGTGCACTCCTCTGCGGATGGACATTTTCGTTGCTTCCAAGTGTTGCCTCTGGTAAATATTGCTGGAGTGCGGTATTGCCAGCCTGTGACTTTTGATTCTCATTTTCTCAGATGATAGGCCCAGCAGTGGGTATGATTCACTGTCTGGTAACTCAGTGTTTACCTTTTCAAAGCACCTGCATTGTGTTTTCATTAGTGGCTCTTACCACGTCCCAATTAACACCGAGGGTACGCATTTTTCCACAAGCCCTTCGGCATTCATTGTTTTTAGAAGGTTTGCTCATGGCCATTCTGACTGGTGTGAGCTGATAGGTTTTTGTAATTTGGATTTGCATGTCTTTAATAATTCCTAATATTCAGCATTTTCCCACACCTTTCTCTTTTATTTAGAAAAAAAATGGTGAGTACAATATACCTCTTGAAATTGTCTTCTTGGAAGGTTGCCCTCTTTTGAATTTTGTGGTCGATTTTCGACCCCAGGAATTTTTTTTGAGGGCAGGTGTCCTTTACAGGCCTGCAGTGAGTGTGAATATTTAGTGACCATTAGCACTGGGTTTAAAGCTGCTGTTGTGGGAAACGGCCACAAGGCGGCAGCTTTTCTCCATTCCCAAATCTGAGTAATAGGGCAGCACAGCCTTTCTGGAAGTAGTGTTCCCAGGGTGTAAATTAGAATGGAATGTGCCAGGAAAAAGCCCCTGAAGTTTATGTCTCATTACTTCTTGTTTGTTGTTTTAATTGTTTTAATCGGGGTAATGATTAGAATACAGTTTGTCCTAGGTGGACACAATCTGGTTCATTTGTACAATATGTATGTCTATTCATGCTCAGATCCTCTTCCCATGTGAAATATTATAGAGTGTTCCATAGACCTCCCTTGCTATATGGTTGGTCTTTTTGATATATGTTTATAATATGTATTTGTATACATACGGTAACGCTAATCTTAATTTATCCATTCTGCCCACCTTTCCTTTTAGATAAGCATACTTAATTTCTAAGTCTGTGAGTGTCTTTCTCTGTGGAAATATGTTCATTTGTGTTAGTTATTAGATAAAGCCTGTAAGTGATTATCATAGGATATGGGTCTTTTGCATTCTGACTTACCTCATGTTCTGTGATTTACTCCAAGCTCAACTATGGTGCCTCAAAGAGCAGTGTTTCATTGTTTTCCACAGCTAATATTCCATTGTATACATGGACCACTTCTTCTTTATCCATTCATCTGTGGATGGACATTTTTCTTGCTTCCGTGTCTTGGCTATTGTGAATAAGGCTGCAGTGCAGCTTTTGCAGCCCAGGTCTTCTCGATTCTGTTCTTCTCAGGTGAGAGGCCCAGTGATGGGCCTGCTGGATTGAATGGTACCTCAATTTTTACTTTTAAATGCAGCTCCTTTCTGTTCTCATTATTGGCTGTTACCACTTTACATCTCACCACGAGCTAGAGGGTACACAGTTCTCAAAAACCACTTCAGCATTTATTATTTGTAGACTTTCTGCTGATGGTCAGTCGACCTGTGTGAGTTGAAACCTTTGTGTAGATTAGATTTACATGAGTGTAGTGATTCCTGAGGTTGAGCTTTTATCCACTTTCCTTTTTTTTAAAAGACAGTGAGTAAAACTTACATCTTCATACTATCTTCTTGAAAAATTTGCCTGTTTTGAATTTTTTTGGCCATTCCCTACCTCAGCACAATTTTTTAGGGCAGGTGTCCTTTACAGCCCTGAGTCCTTGTGAATGTTAAGTGACCATTAGCTGTGGATTTAAAGCTGCTCTTGCGGGAAAGAGCCACAAGGCGGCAGCATTTCTACATTTCCAATTCTGGGTTTTTGGGCAACAGACCTCTCCTGGGAATCGTGTTAGTAGGCTGCAAATGAGAGTGGAATGTGCCAGTGCAAACCCCCAAGAGCTTATATCTCCTTACTTGTTTGTTTTTTAGTTTTTATTTTTAATAGGTATCAGCGCAAATTTGATAAAAATGTTTCTCCTAGGTGTACAGAATCTGGTTCATCATATCAATGTATCTCTCTATTCATCTTTGGATCCTTTCCCTTGTAGGTTATTACAGAGTGTTGAGTAGACCTCTCTTGGTATTCCATAGGTATTTTGTGATTATATATTTCATATGTATTAGTACATGTCTGTTAACCCCCATATCCTAATTCATACATTCCTTACACCTTTCCATTTGGTTAAACATAATTTGGTTTCTGAATCTATGAGTGTCCTTATCTTGGAAATTATTTCATGAGTATCAATTTTTACATAACAACACCTATAAGTGATGTAATAGGATATCTGCTTTCGGTTTCTTTCTTTCTTCAAGTTGGGTGATTATCTCTAGATCCTTCTATGGTGGTGCCAACGGCACTGTTCCATGCTTTTCCGTGGCTAATATTCCATTGTGTGCATGGACGACTTCTTCTTTGTGCATTTTTCTGTTGATGGACATTTTGGTTTCTTCCAGGTCTTGGCTATGGTACGTGTTGCTGCAGTGAAGGATTGCCAGCCTGTGTCTTTTTGATTCTGGTCTAGTCAGGTGATAGGCCCATCAGTGGGCCTACCAGATCACATGGTAGCTCAATTTTTACCTTTAAGCACACCTCCGTTCTGTTCTCAGTACTGGCTCTTACCAGGTTACATCCCACCTGACGCTAGAGGGTACACAGTTCTCTTAAACCCCTTCATCATTTATACTTTATAGAATTTTTTGCTGATGATCATTCTGACAGCTGTGAGGTGAACGTTCTTGTTGACTGGATGTGCATGGTTTTTTGTTGAGCGTTTTTCCATGCCCCTTTTTTAACAAAAAAAAAGAAAGAAAAAGAAAGAGAATACAAAATGTGCGTAAAATATGCCTCTTGAAATTATCGTTTTGAAATATACACGTCTTCTGAGATTTTTGCTCGATTTACGACCCAAGGATTTGCTTTGAGGGCAGGTGTCATTTACAGGCCTGCAATTATTTTGAATATCAAGTAACCGTTAGTGTTGGGTTTAGAGCTGCTGTTGTGTGAAACGGCCAGAAGGTGGCAGCAGTTCTCCTTTACCAAATCTGGTTACTAGGGCAACAGAGCCTCAATGGAAGTCGTGTTCTAGGTTGTAAATTAGAATGGAGTGTGCCAGGAAAAAGCCCCTTATGTTTATATCTCACTACTTCTTGTTCGTTTTTTAAACTTAATTTTCAGTTTTTATCACAGCAAGTTTGATTACAATGTTTTGCTTGTTCTAGGTGTGCAAGATGTGGTTCTTTTACACATATACATATATCTATAGTTCCTTGGATCCTTTTCCCATGTAGGTTATGACACAATGTTGCGTAGTCTTCTCTTGGTATTCCATAGGTCTTTGGTGATTATATACTTCACCTGTGTTTGTATATCTCTCTTAACCCCAACATCCTAATGTATCCAATGCTCACACCTTTCAATTGATGAACCATACGTTTGTTTAATGAATTTGTGATTGCCTTTCTCTGTGGAAATATCTTCAGTGGTATCAATTATTAGGTAACACCTATAAGTGATATCATAGGATATGTGTCTTTCACTTTCTGACTTACAAGTTGCGTGATTACTTCTAGACTCATCTACGGTGCTGCAAATGGCACTGTGTCACTTTTTTCCTTGGCTAATATTCCATCTGTACATGTACCAGTTCTTCTTTGTCCACTCTTCTCTTGATGGACATTTTGGTTGCTTCCATGTCTTGGCTATTGTAATACTTCTACAGTGCAGATTTTCCTGCCTGTGTCTTTCCACTTCTGTCTTCTTAGGATATAGCCTGAGGAGTGGGCCTCCTGGATCATATAGTAGATCAAGGTTTACCTTTTAAAGGCACCTCCATTCTGTTCCCATTAGTGGCTCTTACCAGGCTACGTCCCACTTCAAATGGAGGGTATGCATTTCTCCACAACCTCTTCAGCATTGATCATTTGTGGTTTTTTGCTGATGGTTATTCTGAGTGGTGTGATCTGATACCTCTTTGTGGTTGGATTTGCATGTGCCTCATACTCCCTTGAAATTGAGCTTTCAGGCATGTCCTTTTATTGTTCAAGCTGTTATTGCAGCTGACTTCTTCAAATTGCTTTCTTGAAGTATGTGCCACATTTTGAAACTTTTTGGCCTTTACCTGCATCAAGACTTTTTAAGGGCAGGTTTCATTTGCAGCCCTGCAGTACTTGTGCATATGAAGTGCCCATTAGCACAGATTTCAAAGCTGCTGTTGCAGGTATCGGCCAGAAGGTGGCAGCATTTCTACGTTCCCCACTCTGGTACCAAGGGAAACAGACCTTCGTGCCACTGGTGTTCCTCAGTTATAAATTAGAGTGGAATGTGCCCGGATAAACCCGCCAAAGCTGATGTCTCCTTACTTATGTTTGTTTTTCAAACTTAATTTATATATTTTATTGGAGTAATATTCCATTCTGTACATGGACCACTTCTTCTTTGTGCACTCCTCTGCGGATGGACATTTTCGTTGCTTCCAAGTGTTGCCTCTGGTAAATATTGCTGGAGTGCGGTATTGCCAGCCTGTGACTTTTGATTCTCATTTTCTCAGATGATAGGCCCAGCAGTGGGTATGATTCACTGTCTGGTAACTCAGTGTTTACCTTTTCAAAGCACCTGCATTGTGTTTTCATTAGTGGCTCTTACCACGTCCCAATTAACACCGAGGGTACGCATTTTTCCACAAGCCCTTCGGCATTCATTGTTTTTAGAAGGTTTGCTCATGGCCATTCTGACTGGTGTGAGCTGATAGGTTTTTGTAATTTGGATTTGCATGTCTTTAATAATTCCTAATATTCAGCATTTTCCCACACCTTTCTCTTTTATTTAGAAAAAAAATGGTGAGTACAATATACCTCTTGAAATTGTCTTCTTGGAAGGTTGCCCTCTTTTGAATTTTGTGGTCGATTTTCGACCCCAGGAATTTTTTTTGAGGGCAGGTGTCCTTTACAGGCCTGCAGTGAGTGTGAATATTTAGTGACCATTAGCACTGGGTTTAAAGCTGCTGTTGTGGGAAACGGCCACAAGGCGGCAGCTTTTCTCCATTCCCAAATCTGAGTAATAGGGCAGCACAGCCTTTCTGGAAGTAGTGTTCCCAGGGTGTAAATTAGAATGGAATGTGCCAGGAAAAAGCCCCTGAAGTTTATGTCTCATTACTTCTTGTTTGTTGTTTTAATTGTTTTAATCGGGGTAATGATTAGAATACAGTTTGTCCTAGGTGGACACAATCTGGTTCATTTGTACAATATGTATGTCTATTCATGCTCAGATCCTCTTCCCATGTGAAATATTATAGAGTGTTCCATAGACCTCCCTTGCTATATGGTTGGTCTTTTTGATATATGTTTATAATATGTATTTGTATACATACGGTAACGCTAATCTTAATTTATCCATTCTGCCCACCTTTCCTTTTAGATAAGCATACTTAATTTCTAAGTCTGTGAGTGTCTTTCTCTGTGGAAATATGTTCATTTGTGTTAGTTATTAGATAAAGCCTGTAAGTGATTATCATAGGATATGGGTCTTTTGCATTCTGACTTACCTCATGTTCTGTGATTTACTCCAAGCTCAACTATGGTGCCTCAAAGAGCAGTGTTTCATTGTTTTCCACAGCTAATATTCCATTGTATACATGGACCACTTCTTCTTTATCCATTCATCTGTGGATGGACATTTTTCTTGCTTCCGTGTCTTGGCTATTGTGAATAAGGCTGCAGTGCAGCTTTTGCAGCCCAGGTCTTCTCGATTCTGTTCTTCTCAGGTGAGAGGCCCAGTGATGGGCCTGCTGGATTGAATGGTACCTCAATTTTTACTTTTAAATGCAGCTCCTTTCTGTTCTCATTATTGGCTGTTACCACTTTACATCTCACCACGAGCTAGAGGGTACACAGTTCTCAAAAACCACTTCAGCATTTATTATTTGTAGACTTTCTGCTGATGGTCAGTCGACCTGTGTGAGTTGAAACCTTTGTGTAGATTAGATTTACATGAGTGTAGTGATTCCTGAGGTTGAGCTTTTATCCACTTTCCTTTTTTTTAAAAGACAGTGAGTAAAACTTACATCTTCATACTATCTTCTTGAAAAATTTGCCTGTTTTGAATTTTTTTGGCCATTCCCTACCTCAGCACAATTTTTTAGGGCAGGTGTCCTTTACAGCCCTGAGTCCTTGTGAATGTTAAGTGACCATTAGCTGTGGATTTAAAGCTGCTCTTGCGGGAAAGAGCCACAAGGCGGCAGCATTTCTACATTTCCAATTCTGGGTTTTTGGGCAACAGACCTCTCCTGGGAATCGTGTTAGTAGGCTGCAAATGAGAGTGGAATGTGCCAGTGCAAACCCCCAAGAGCTTATATCTCCTTACTTGTTTGTTTTTTAGTTTTTATTTTTAATAGGTATCAGCGCAAATTTGATAAAAATGTTTCTCCTAGGTGTACAGAATCTGGTTCATCATATCAATGTATCTCTCTATTCATCTTTGGATCCTTTCCCTTGTAGGTTATTACAGAGTGTTGAGTAGACCTCTCTTGGTATTCCATAGGTATTTTGTGATTATATATTTCATATGTATTAGTACATGTCTGTTAACCCCCATATCCTAATTCATACATTCCTTACACCTTTCCATTTGGTTAAACATAATTTGGTTTCTGAATCTATGAGTGTCCTTATCTTGGAAATTATTTCATGAGTATCAATTTTTACATAACAACACCTATAAGTGATGTAATAGGATATCTGCTTTCGGTTTCTTTCTTTCTTCAAGTTGGGTGATTATCTCTAGATCCTTCTATGGTGGTGCCAACGGCACTGTTCCATGCTTTTCCGTGGCTAATATTCCATTGTGTGCATGGACGACTTCTTCTTTGTGCATTTTTCTGTTGATGGACATTTTGGTTTCTTCCAGGTCTTGGCTATGGTACGTGTTGCTGCAGTGAAGGATTGCCAGCCTGTGTCTTTTTGATTCTGGTCTAGTCAGGTGATAGGCCCATCAGTGGGCCTACCAGATCACATGGTAGCTCAATTTTTACCTTTAAGCACACCTCCGTTCTGTTCTCAGTACTGGCTCTTACCAGGTTACATCCCACCTGACGCTAGAGGGTACACAGTTCTCTTAAACCCCTTCATCATTTATACTTTATAGAATTTTTTGCTGATGATCATTCTGACAGCTGTGAGGTGAACGTTCTTGTTGACTGGATGTGCATGGTTTTTTGTTGAGCGTTTTTCCATGCCCCTTTTTTAACAAAAAAAAAGAAAGAAAAAGAAAGAGAATACAAAATGTGCGTAAAATATGCCTCTTGAAATTATCGTTTTGAAATATACACGTCTTCTGAGATTTTTGCTCGATTTACGACCCAAGGATTTGCTTTGAGGGCAGGTGTCATTTACAGGCCTGCAATTATTTTGAATATCAAGTAACCGTTAGTGTTGGGTTTAGAGCTGCTGTTGTGTGAAACGGCCAGAAGGTGGCAGCAGTTCTCCTTTACCAAATCTGGTTACTAGGGCAACAGAGCCTCAATGGAAGTCGTGTTCTAGGTTGTAAATTAGAATGGAGTGTGCCAGGAAAAAGCCCCTTATGTTTATATCTCACTACTTCTTGTTCGTTTTTTAAACTTAATTTTCAGTTTTTATCACAGCAAGTTTGATTACAATGTTTTGCTTGTTCTAGGTGTGCAAGATGTGGTTCTTTTACACATATACATATATCTATAGTTCCTTGGATCCTTTTCCCATGTAGGTTATGACACAATGTTGCGTAGTCTTCTCTTGGTATTCCATAGGTCTTTGGTGATTATATACTTCACCTGTGTTTGTATATCTCTCTTAACCCCAACATCCTAATGTATCCAATGCTCACACCTTTCAATTGATGAACCATACGTTTGTTTAATGAATTTGTGATTGCCTTTCTCTGTGGAAATATCTTCAGTGGTATCAATTATTAGGTAACACCTATAAGTGATATCATAGGATATGTGTCTTTCACTTT
Organism: Leucopleurus acutus; assembly: GCF_964270905.1. Lineage (NCBI taxonomy): Eukaryota > Metazoa > Chordata > Mammalia > Artiodactyla > Delphinidae > Leucopleurus > Leucopleurus acutus. Next base: position 72,029,190 of record NC_139143.1, read on the forward strand.
CTGACTTACAAGTTGCGTGATTACTTCTAGACTCATCTACGGTGCTGCAAATGGCACTGTGTCACTTTTTTCCTTGGCTAATATTCCATCTGTACATGTACCAGTTCTTCTTTGTCCACTCTTCTCTTGATGGACATTTTGGTTGCTTCCATGTCTTGGCTATTGTAATACTTCTACAGTGCAGATTTTCCTGCCTGTGTCTTTCCACTTCTGTCTTCTTAGGATATAGCCTGAGGAGTGGGCCTCCTGGATCATATAGTAGATCAAGGTTTACCTTTTAAAGGCACCTCCATTCTGTTCCCATTAGTGGCTCTTACCAGGCTACGTCCCACTTCAAATGGAGGGTATGCATTTCTCCACAACCTCTTCAGCATTGATCATTTGTGGTTTTTTGCTGATGGTTATTCTGAGTGGTGTGATCTGATACCTCTTTGTGGTTGGATTTGCATGTGCCTCATACTCCCTTGAAATTGAGCTTTCAGGCATGTCCTTTTATTGTTCAAGCTGTTATTGCAGCTGACTTCTTCAAATTGCTTTCTTGAAGTATGTGCCACATTTTGAAACTTTTTGGCCTTTACCTGCATCAAGACTTTTTAAGGGCAGGTTTCATTTGCAGCCCTGCAGTACTTGTGCATATGAAGTGCCCATTAGCACAGATTTCAAAGCTGCTGTTGCAGGTATCGGCCAGAAGGTGGCAGCATTTCTACGTTCCCCACTCTGGTACCAAGGGAAACAGACCTTCGTGCCACTGGTGTTCCTCAGTTATAAATTAGAGTGGAATGTGCCCGGATAAACCCGCCAAAGCTGATGTCTCCTTACTTATGTTTGTTTTTCAAACTTAATTTATATATTTTATTGGAGTAATATTCCATTCTGTACATGGACCACTTCTTCTTTGTGCACTCCTCTGCGGATGGACATTTTCGTTGCTTCCAAGTGTTGCCTCTGGTAAATATTGCTGGAGTGCGGTATTGCCAGCCTGTGACTTTTGATTCTCATTTTCTCAGATGATAGGCCCAGCAGTGGGTATGATTCACTGTCTGGTAACTCAGTGTTTACCTTTTCAAAGCACCTGCATTGTGTTTTCATTAGTGGCTCTTACCACGTCCCAATTAACACCGAGGGTACGCATTTTTCCACAAGCCCTTCGGCATTCATTGTTTTTAGAAGGTTTGCTCATGGCCATTCTGACTGGTGTGAGCTGATAGGTTTTTGTAATTTGGATTTGCATGTCTTTAATAATTCCTAATATTCAGCATTTTCCCACACCTTTCTCTTTTATTTAGAAAAAAAATGGTGAGTACAATATACCTCTTGAAATTGTCTTCTTGGAAGGTTGCCCTCTTTTGAATTTTGTGGTCGATTTTCGACCCCAGGAATTTTTTTTGAGGGCAGGTGTCCTTTACAGGCCTGCAGTGAGTGTGAATATTTAGTGACCATTAGCACTGGGTTTAAAGCTGCTGTCGTGGGAAACGGCCACAAGGCGGCAGCTTTTCTCCATTCCCAAATCTGAGTAATAGGGCAGCACAGCCTTTCTGGAAGTAGTGTTCCCAGGGTGTAAATTAGAATGGAATGTGCCAGGAAAAAGCCCCTGAAGTTTATGTCTCATTACTTCTTGTTTGTTGTTTTAATTGTTTTAATCGGGGTAATGATTAGAATACAGTTTGTCCTAGGTGGACACAATCTGGTTCATTTGTACAATATGTATGTCTATTCATGCTCAGATCCTCTTCCCATGTGAAATATTATAGAGTGTTCCATAGACCTCCCTTGCTATATGGTTGGTCTTTTTGATATATGTTTATAATATGTATTTGTATACATACGGTAACGCTAATCTTAATTTATCCATTCTGCCCACCTTTCCTTTTAGATAAGCATACTTAATTTCTAAGTCTGTGAGTGTCTTTCTCTGTGGAAATATGTTCATTTGTGTTAGTTATTAGATAAAGCCTGTAAGTGATTATCATAGGATATGGGTCTTTTGCATTCTGACTTACCTCATGTTCTGTGATTTACTCCAAGCTCAACTATGGTGCCTCAAAGAGCAGTGTTTCATTGTTTTCCACAGCTAATATTCCATTGTATACATGGACCACTTCTTCTTTATCCATTCATCTGTGGATGGACATTTTTCTTGCTTCCGTGTCTTGGCTATTGTGAATAAGGCTGCAGTGCAGCTTTTGCAGCCCAGGTCTTCTCGATTCTGTTCTTCTCAGGTGAGAGGCCCAGTGATGGGCCTGCTGGATTGAATGGTACCTCAATTTTTACTTTTAAATGCAGCTCCTTTCTGTTCTCATTATTGGCTGTTACCACTTTACATCTCACCACGAGCTAGAGGGTACACAGTTCTCAAAAACCACTTCAGCATTTATTATTTGTAGACTTTCTGCTGATGGTCAGTCGACCTGTGTGAGTTGAAACCTTTGTGTAGATTAGATTTACATGAGTGTAGTGATTCCTGAGGTTGAGCTTTTATCCACTTTCCTTTTTTTTAAAAGACAGTGAGTAAAACTTACATCTTCATACTATCTTCTTGAAAAATTTGCCTGTTTTGAATTTTTTTGGCCATTCCCTACCTCAGCACAATTTTTTAGGGCAGGTGTCCTTTACAGCCCTGAGTCCTTGTGAATGTTAAGTGACCATTAGCTGTGGATTTAAAGCTGCTCTTGCGGGAAAGAGCCACAAGGCGGCAGCATTTCTACATTTCCAATTCTGGGTTTTTGGGCAACAGACCTCTCCTGGGAATCGTGTTAGTAGGCTGCAAATGAGAGTGGAATGTGCCAGTGCAAACCCCCAAGAGCTTATATCTCCTTACTTGTTTGTTTTTTAGTTTTTATTTTTAATAGGTATCAGCGCAAATTTGATAAAAATGTTTCTCCTAGGTGTACAGAATCTGGTTCATCATATCAATGTATCTCTCTATTCATCTTTGGATCCTTTCCCTTGTAGGTTATTACAGAGTGTTGAGTAGACCTCTCTTGGTATTCCATAGGTATTTTGTGATTATATATTTCATATGTATTAGTACATGTCTGTTAACCCCCATATCCTAATTCATACATTCCTTACACCTTTCCATTTGGTTAAACATAATTTGGTTTCTGAATCTATGAGTGTCCTTATCTTGGAAATTATTTCATGAGTATCAATTTTTACATAACAACACCTATAAGTGATGTAATAGGATATCTGCTTTCGGTTTCTTTCTTTCTTCAAGTTGGGTGATTATCTCTAGATCCTTCTATGGTGGTGCCAACGGCACTGTTCCATGCTTTTCCGTGGCTAATATTCCATTGTGTGCATGGACGACTTCTTCTTTGTGCATTTTTCTGTTGATGGACATTTTGGTTTCTTCCAGGTCTTGGCTATGGTACATGTTGCTGCAGTGAAGGATTGCCAGCCTGTGTCTTTTTGATTCTGGTCTAGTCAGGTGATAGGCCCATCAGTGGGCCTACCAGATCACATGGTAGCTCAATTTTTACCTTTAAGCACACCTCCGTTCTGTTCTCAGTACTGGCTCTTACCAGGTTACATCCCACCTGACGCTAGAGGGTACACAGTTCTCTTAAACCCCTTCATCATTTATACTTTATAGAATTTTTTGCTGATGATCATTCTGACAGCTGTGAGGTGAACGTTCTTGTTGACTGGATGTGCATGGTTTTTTGTTGAGCGTTTTTCCATGCCCCTTTTTTAACAAAAAAAAAGAAAGAAAAAGAAAGAGAATACAAAATGTGCGTAAAATATGCCTCTTGAAATTATCGTTTTGAAATATACACGTCTTCTGAGATTTTTGCTCGATTTACGACCCAAGGATTTGCTTTGAGGGCAGGTGTCATTTACAGGCCTGCAATTATTTTGAATATCAAGTAACCGTTAGTGTTGGGTTTAGAGCTGCTGTTGTGTGAAACGGCCAGAAGGTGGCAGCAGTTCTCCTTTACCAAATCTGGTTACTAGGGCAACAGAGCCTCAATGGAAGTCGTGTTCTAGGTTGTAAATTAGAATGGAGTGTGCCAGGAAAAAGCCCCTTATGTTTATATCTCACTACTTCTTGTTCGTTTTTTAAACTTAATTTTCAGTTTTTATCACAGCAAGTTTGATTACAATGTTTTGCTTGTTCTAGGTGTGCAAGATGTGGTTCTTTTACACATATACATATATCTATAGTTCCTTGGATCCTTTTCCCATGTAGGTTATGACACAATGTTGCGTAGTCTTCTCTTGGTATTCCATAGGTCTTTGGTGATTATATACTTCACCTGTGTTTGTATATCTCTCTTAACCCCAACATCCTAATGTATCCAATGCTCACACCTTTCAATTGATGAACCATACGTTTGTTTAATGAATTTGTGATTGCCTTTCTCTGTGGAAATATCTTCAGTGGTATCAATTATTAGGTAACACCTATAAGTGATATCATAGGATATGTGTCTTTCACTTTCTGACTTACAAGTTGCGTGATTACTTCTAGACTCATCTACGGTGCTGCAAATGGCACTGTGTCACTTTTTTCCTTGGCTAATATTCCATCTGTACATGTACCAGTTCTTCTTTGTCCACTCTTCTCTTGATGGACATTTTGGTTGCTTCCATGTCTTGGCTATTGTAATACTTCTACAGTGCAGATTTTCCTGCCTGTGTCTTTCCACTTCTGTCTTCTTAGGATATAGCCTGAGGAGTGGGCCTCCTGGATCATATAGTAGATCAAGGTTTACCTTTTAAAGGCACCTCCATTCTGTTCCCATTAGTGGCTCTTACCAGGCTACGTCCCACTTCAAATGGAGGGTATGCATTTCTCCACAACCTCTTCAGCATTGATCATTTGTGGTTTTTTGCTGATGGTTATTCTGAGTGGTGTGATCTGATACCTCTTTGTGGTTGGATTTGCATGTGCCTCATACTCCCTTGAAATTGAGCTTTCAGGCATGTCCTTTTATTGTTCAAGCTGTTATTGCAGCTGACTTCTTCAAATTGCTTTCTTGAAGTATGTGCCACATTTTGAAACTTTTTGGCCTTTACCTGCATCAAGACTTTTTAAGGGCAGGTTTCATTTGCAGCCCTGCAGTACTTGTGCATATGAAGTGCCCATTAGCACAGATTTCAAAGCTGCTGTTGCAGGTATCGGCCAGAAGGTGGCAGCATTTCTACGTTCCCCACTCTGGTACCAAGGGAAACAGACCTTCGTGCCACTGGTGTTCCTCAGTTATAAATTAGAGTGGAATGTGCCCGGATAAACCCGCCAAAGCTGATGTCTCCTTACTTATGTTTGTTTTTCAAACTTAATTTATATATTTTATTGGAGTAATATTCCATTCTGTACATGGACCACTTCTTCTTTGTGCACTCCTCTGCGGATGGACATTTTCGTTGCTTCCAAGTGTTGCCTCTGGTAAATATTGCTGGAGTGCGGTATTGCCAGCCTGTGACTTTTGATTCTCATTTTCTCAGATGATAGGCCCAGCAGTGGGTATGATTCACTGTCTGGTAACTCAGTGTTTACCTTTTCAAAGCACCTGCATTGTGTTTTCATTAGTGGCTCTTACCACGTCCCAATTAACACCGAGGGTACGCATTTTTCCACAAGCCCTTCGGCATTCATTGTTTTTAGAAGGTTTGCTCATGGCCATTCTGACTGGTGTGAGCTGATAGGTTTTTGTAATTTGGATTTGCATGTCTTTAATAATTCCTAATATTCAGCATTTTCCCACACCTTTCTCTTTTATTTAGAAAAAAAATGGTGAGTACAATATACCTCTTGAAATTGTCTTCTTGGAAGGTTGCCCTCTTTTGAATTTTGTGGTCGATTTTCGACCCCAGGAATTTTTTTTGAGGGCAGGTGTCCTTTACAGGCCTGCAGTGAGTGTGAATATTTAGTGACCATTAGCACTGGGTTTAAAGCTGCTGTTGTGGGAAACGGCCACAAGGCGGCAGCTTTTCTCCATTCCCAAATCTGAGTAATAGGGCAGCACAGCCTTTCTGGAAGTAGTGTTCCCAGGGTGTAAATTAGAATGGAATGTGCCAGGAAAAAGCCCCTGAAGTTTATGTCTCATTACTTCTTGTTTGTTGTTTTAATTGTTTTAATCGGGGTAATGATTAGAATACAGTTTGTCCTAGGTGGACACAATCTGGTTCATTTGTACAATATGTATGTCTATTCATGCTCAGATCCTCTTCCCATGTGAAATATTATAGAGTGTTCCATAGACCTCCCTTGCTATATGGTTGGTCTTTTTGATATATGTTTATAATATGTATTTGTATACATACGGTAACGCTAATCTTAATTTATCCATTCTGCCCACCTTTCCTTTTAGATAAGCATACTTAATTTCTAAGTCTGTGAGTGTCTTTCTCTGTGGAAATATGTTCATTTGTGTTAGTTATTAGATAAAGCCTGTAAGTGATTATCATAGGATATGGGTCTTTTGCATTCTGACTTACCTCATGTTCTGTGATTTACTCCAAGCTCAACTATGGTGCCTCAAAGAGCAGTGTTTCATTGTTTTCCACAGCTAATATTCCATTGTATACATGGACCACTTCTTCTTTATCCATTCATCTGTGGATGGACATTTTTCTTGCTTCCGTGTCTTGGCTATTGTGAATAAGGCTGCAGTGCAGCTTTTGCAGCCCAGGTCTTCTCGATTCTGTTCTTCTCAGGTGAGAGGCCCAGTGATGGGCCTGCTGGATTGAATGGTACCTCAATTTTTACTTTTAAATGCAGCTCCTTTCTGTTCTCATTATTGGCTGTTACCACTTTACATCTCACCACGAGCTAGAGGGTACACAGTTCTCAAAAACCACTTCAGCATTTATTATTTGTAGACTTTCTGCTGATGGTCAGTCGACCTGTGTGAGTTGAAACCTTTGTGTAGATTAGATTTACATGAGTGTAGTGATTCCTGAGGTTGAGCTTTTATCCACTTTCCTTTTTTTTAAAAGACAGTGAGTAAAACTTACATCTTCATACTATCTTCTTGAAAAATTTGCCTGTTTTGAATTTTTTTGGCCATTCCCTACCTCAGCACAATTTTTTAGGGCAGGTGTCCTTTACAGCCCTGAGTCCTTGTGAATGTTAAGTGACCATTAGCTGTGGATTTAAAGCTGCTCTTGCGGGAAAGAGCCACAAGGCGGCAGCATTTCTACATTTCCAATTCTGGGTTTTTGGGCAACAGACCTCTCCTGGGAATCGTGTTAGTAGGCTGCAAATGAGAGTGGAATGTGCCAGTGCAAACCCCCAAGAGCTTATATCTCCTTACTTGTTTGTTTTTTAGTTTTTATTTTTAATAGGTATCAGCGCAAATTTGATAAAAATGTTTCTCCTAGGTGTACAGAATCTGGTTCATCATATCAATGTATCTCTCTATTCATCTTTGGATCCTTTCCCTTGTAGGTTATTACAGAGTGTTGAGTAGACCTCTCTTGGTATTCCATAGGTATTTTGTGATTATATATTTCATATGTATTAGTACATGTCTGTTAACCCCCATATCCTAATTCATACATTCCTTACACCTTTCCATTTGGTTAAACATAATTTGGTTTCTGAATCTATGAGTGTCCTTATCTTGGAAATTATTTCATGAGTATCAATTTTTACATAACAACACCTATAAGTGATGTAATAGGATATCTGCTTTCGGTTTCTTTCTTTCTTCAAGTTGGGTGATTATCTCTAGATCCTTCTATGGTGGTGCCAACGGCACTGTTCCATGCTTTTCCGTGGCTAATATTCCATTGTGTGCATGGACGACTTCTTCTTTGTGCATTTTTCTGTTGATGGACATTTTGGTTTCTTCCAGGTCTTGGCTATGGTACGTGTTGCTGCAGTGAAGGATTGCCAGCCTGTGTCTTTTTGATTCTGGTCTAGTCAGGTGATAGGCCCATCAGTGGGCCTACCAGATCACATGGTAGCTCAATTTTTACCTTTAAGCACACCTCCGTTCTGTTCTCAGTACTGGCTCTTACCAGGTTACATCCCACCTGACGCTAGAGGGTACACAGTTCTCTTAAACCCCTTCATCATTTATACTTTATAGAATTTTTTGCTGATGATCATTCTGACAGCTGTGAGGTGAACGTTCTTGTTGACTGGATGTGCATGGTTTTTTGTTGAGCGTTTTTCCATGCCCCTTTTTTAACAAAAAAAAAGAAAGAAAAAGAAAGAGAATACAAAATGTGCGTAAAATATGCCTCTTGAAATTATCGTTTTGAAATATACACGTCTTCTGAGATTTTTGCTCGATTTACGACCCAAGGATTTGCTTTGAGGGCAGGTGTCATTTACAGGCCTGCAATTATTTTGAATATCAAGTAACCGTTAGTGTTGGGTTTAGAGCTGCTGTTGTGTGAAACGGCCAGAAGGTGGCAGCAGTTCTCCTTTACCAAATCTGGTTACTAGGGCAACAGAGCCTCAATGGAAGTCGTGTTCTAGGTTGTAAATTAGAATGGAGTGTGCCAGGAAAAAGCCCCTTATGTTTATATCTCACTACTTCTTGTTCGTTTTTTAAACTTAATTTTCAGTTTTTATCACAGCAAGTTTGATTACAATGTTTTGCTTGTTCTAGGTGTGCAAGATGTGGTTCTTTTACACATATACATATATCTATAGTTCCTTGGATCCTTTTCCCATGTAGGTTATGACACAATGTTGCGTAGTCTTCTCTTGGTATTCCATAGGTCTTTGGTGATTATATACTTCACCTGTGTTTGTATATCTCTCTTAACCCCAACATCCTAATGTATCCAATGCTCACACCTTTCAATTGATGAACCATACGTTTGTTTAATGAATTTGTGATTGCCTTTCTCTGTGGAAATATCTTCAGTGGTATCAATTATTAGGTAACACCTATAAGTGATATCATAGGATATGTGTCTTTCACTTTCTGACTTACAAGTTGCGTGATTACTTCTAGACTCATCTACGGTGCTGCAAATGGCACTGTGTCACTTTTTTCCTTGGCTAATATTCCATCTGTACATGTACCAGTTCTTCTTTGTCCACTCTTCTCTTGATGGACATTTTGGTTGCTTCCATGTCTTGGCTATTGTAATACTTCTACAGTGCAGATTTTCCTGCCTGTGTCTTTCCACTTCTGTCTTCTTAGGATATAGCCTGAGGAGTGGGCCTCCTGGATCATATAGTAGATCAAGGTTTACCTTTTAAAGGCACCTCCATTCTGTTCCCATTAGTGGCTCTTACCAGGCTACGTCCCACTTCAAATGGAGGGTATGCATTTCTCCACAACCTCTTCAGCATTGATCATTTGTGGTTTTTTGCTGATGGTTATTCTGAGTGGTGTGATCTGATACCTCTTTGTGGTTGGATTTGCATGTGCCTCATACTCCCTTGAAATTGAGCTTTCAGGCATGTCCTTTTATTGTTCAAGCTGTTATTGCAGCTGACTTCTTCAAATTGCTTTCTTGAAGTATGTGCCACATTTTGAAACTTTTTGGCCTTTACCTGCATCAAGACTTTTTAAGGGCAGGTTTCATTTGCAGCCCTGCAGTACTTGTGCATATGAAGTGCCCATTAGCACAGATTTCAAAGCTGCTGTTGCAGGTATCGGCCAGAAGGTGGCAGCATTTCTACGTTCCCCACTCTGGTACCAAGGGAAACAGACCTTCGTGCCACTGGTGTTCCTCAGTTATAAATTAGAGTGGAATGTGCCCGGATAAACCCGCCAAAGCTGATGTCTCCTTACTTATGTTTGTTTTTCAAACTTAATTTATATATTTTATTGGAGTAATATTCCATTCTGTACATGGACCACTTCTTCTTTGTGCACTCCTCTGCGGATGGACATTTTCGTTGCTTCCAAGTGTTGCCTCTGGTAAATATTGCTGGAGTGCGGTATTGCCAGCCTGTGACTTTTGATTCTCATTTTCTCAGATGATAGGCCCAGCAGTGGGTATGATTCACTGTCTGGTAACTCAGTGTTTACCTTTTCAAAGCACCTGCATTGTGTTTTCATTAGTGGCTCTTACCACGTCCCAATTAACACCGAGGGTACGCATTTTTCCACAAGCCCTTCGGCATTCATTGTTTTTAGAAGGTTTGCTCATGGCCATTCTGACTGGTGTGAGCTGATAGGTTTTTGTAATTTGGATTTGCATGTCTTTAATAATTCCTAATATTCAGCATTTTCCCACACCTTTCTCTTTTATTTAGAAAAAAAATGGTGAGTACAATATACCTCTTGAAATTGTCTTCTTGGAAGGTTGCCCTCTTTTGAATTTTGTGGTCGATTTTCGACCCCAGGAATTTTTTTTGAGGGCAGGTGTCCTTTACAGGCCTGCAGTGAGTGTGAATATTTAGTGACCATTAGCACTGGGTTTAAAGCTGCTGTCGTGGGAAACGGCCACAAGGCGGCAGCTTTTCTCCATTCCCAAATCTGAGTAATAGGGCAGCACAGCCTTTCTGGAAGTAGTGTTCCCAGGGTGTAAATTAGAATGGAATGTGCCAGGAAAAAGCCCCTGAAGTTTATGTCTCATTACTTCTTGTTTGTTGTTTTAATTGTTTTAATCGGGGTAATGATTAGAATACAGTTTGTCCTAGGTGGACACAATCTGGTTCATTTGTACAATATGTATGTCTATTCATGCTCAGATCCTCTTCCCATGTGAAATATTATAGAGTGTTCCATAGACCTCCCTTGCTATATGGTTGGTCTTTTTGATATATGTTTATAATATGTATTTGTATACATACGGTAACGCTAATCTTAATTTATCCATTCTGCCCACCTTTCCTTTTAGATAAGCATACTTAATTTCTAAGTCTGTGAGTGTCTTTCTCTGTGGAAATATGTTCATTTGTGTTAGTTATTAGATAAAGCCTGTAAGTGATTATCATAGGATATGGGTCTTTTGCATTCTGACTTACCTCATGTTCTGTGATTTACTCCAAGCTCAACTATGGTGCCTCAAAGAGCAGTGTTTCATTGTTTTCCACAGCTAATATTCCATTGTATACATGGACCACTTCTTCTTTATCCATTCATCTGTGGATGGACATTTTTCTTGCTTCCGTGTCTTGGCTATTGTGAATAAGGCTGCAGTGCAGCTTTTGCAGCCCAGGTCTTCTCGATTCTGTTCTTCTCAGGTGAGAGGCCCAGTGATGGGCCTGCTGGATTGAATGGTACCTCAATTTTTACTTTTAAATGCAGCTCCTTTCTGTTCTCATTATTGGCTGTTACCACTTTACATCTCACCACGAGCTAGAGGGTACACAGTTCTCAAAAACCACTTCAGCATTTATTATTTGTAGACTTTCTGCTGATGGTCAGTCGACCTGTGTGAGTTGAAACCTTTGTGTAGATTAGATTTACATGAGTGTAGTGATTCCTGAGGTTGAGCTTTTATCCACTTTCCTTTTTTTTAAAAGACAGTGAGTAAAACTTACATCTTCATACTATCTTCTTGAAAAATTTGCCTGTTTTGAATTTTTTTGGCCATTCCCTACCTCAGCACAATTTTTTAGGGCAGGTGTCCTTTACAGCCCTGAGTCCTTGTGAATGTTAAGTGACCATTAGCTGTGGATTTAAAGCTGCTCTTGTGGGAAAGAGCCACAAGGCGGCAGCATTTCTACATTTCCAATTCTGGGTTTTTGGGCAACAGACCTCTCCTGGGAATCGTGTTAGTAGGCTGCAAATGAGAGTGGAATGTGCCAGTGCAAACCCCCAAGAGCTTATATCTCCTTACTTGTTTGTTTTTTAGTTTTTATTTTTAATAGGTATCAGCGCAAATTTGATAAAAATGTTTCTCCTAGGTGTACAGAATCTGGTTCATCATATCAATGTATCTCTCTATTCATCTTTGGATCCTTTCCCTTGTAGGTTATTACAGAGTGTTGAGTAGACCTCTCTTGGTATTCCATAGGTATTTTGTGATTATATATTTCATATGTATTAGTACATGTCTGTTAACCCCCATATCCTAATTCATACATTCCTTACACCTTTCCATTTGGTTAAACATAATTTGGTTTCTGAATCTATGAGTGTCCTTATCTTGGAAATTATTTCATGAGTATCAATTTTTACATAACAACACCTATAAGTGATGTAATAGGATATCTGCTTTCGGTTTCTTTCTTTCTTCAAGTTGGGTGATTATCTCTAGATCCTTCTATGGTGGTGCCAACGGCACTGTTCCATGCTTTTCCGTGGCTAATATTCCATTGTGTGCATGGACGACTTCTTCTTTGTGCATTTTTCTGTTGATGGACATTTTGGTTTCTTCCAGGTCTTGGCTATGGTACATGTTGCTGCAGTGAAGGATTGCCAGCCTGTGTCTTTTTGATTCTGGTCTAGTCAGGTGATAGGCCCATCAGTGGGCCTACCAGATCACATGGTAGCTCAATTTTTACCTTTAAGCACACCTCCGTTCTGTTCTCAGTACTGGCTCTTACCAGGTTACATCCCACCTGACGCTAGAGGGTACACAGTTCTCTTAAACCCCTTCATCATTTATACTTTATAGAATTTTTTGCTGATGATCATTCTGACAGCTGTGAGGTGAACGTTCTTGTTGACTGGATGTGCATGGTTTTTTGTTGAGCGTTTTTCCATGCCCCTTTTTTAACAAAAAAAAAGAAAGAAAAAGAAAGAGAATACAAAATGTGCGTAAAATATGCCTCTTGAAATTATCGTTTTGAAATATACACGTCTTCTGAGATTTTTGCTCGATTTACGACCCAAGGATTTGCTTTGAGGGCAGGTGTCATTTACAGGCCTGCAATTATTTTGAATATCAAGTAACCGTTAGTGTTGGGTTTAGAGCTGCTGTTGTGTGAAACGGCCAGAAGGTGGCAGCAGTTCTCCTTTACCAAATCTGGTTACTAGGGCAACAGAGCCTCAATGGAAGTCGTGTTCTAGGTTGTAAATTAGAATGGAGTGTGCCAGGAAAAAGCCCCTTATGTTTATATCTCACTACTTCTTGTTCGTTTTTTAAACTTAATTTTCAGTTTTTATCACAGCAAGTTTGATTACAATGTTTTGCTTGTTCTAGGTGTGCAAGATGTGGTTCTTTTACACATATACATATATCTATAGTTCCTTGGATCCTTTTCCCATGTAGGTTATGACACAATGTTGCGTAGTCTTCTCTTGGTATTCCATAGGTCTTTGGTGATTATATACTTCACCTGTGTTTGTATATCTCTCTTAACCCCAACATCCTAATGTATCCAATGCTCACACCTTTCAATTGATGAACCATACGTTTGTTTAATGAATTTGTGATTGCCTTTCTCTGTGGAAATATCTTCAGTGGTATCAATTATTAGGTAACACCTATAAGTGATATCATAGGATATGTGTCTTTCACTTTCTGACTTACAAGTTGCGTGATTACTTCTAGACTCATCTACGGTGCTGCAAATGGCACTGTGTCACTTTTTTCCTTGGCTAATATTCCATCTGTACATGTACCAGTTCTTCTTTGTCCACTCTTCTCTTGATGGACATTTTGGTTGCTTCCATGTCTTGGCTATTGTAATACTTCTACAGTGCAGATTTTCCTGCCTGTGTCTTTCCACTTCTGTCTTCTTAGGATATAGCCTGAGGAGTGGGCCTCCTGGATCATATAGTAGATCAAGGTTTACCTTTTAAAGGCACCTCCATTCTGTTCCCATTAGTGGCTCTTACCAGGCTACGTCCCACTTCAAATGGAGGGTATGCATTTCTCCACAACCTCTTCAGCATTGATCATTTGTGGTTTTTTGCTGATGGTTATTCTGAGTGGTGTGATCTGATACCTCTTTGTGGTTGGATTTGCATGTGCCTCATACTCCCTTGAAATTGAGCTTTCAGGCATGTCCTTTTATTGTTCAAGCTGTTATTGCAGCTGACTTCTTCAAATTGCTTTCTTGAAGTATGTGCCACATTTTGAAACTTTTTGGCCTTTACCTGCATCAAGACTTTTTAAGGGCAGGTTTCATTTGCAGCCCTGCAGTACTTGTGCATATGAAGTGCCCATTAGCACAGATTTCAAAGCTGCTGTTGCAGGTATCGGCCAGAAGGTGGCAGCATTTCTACGTTCCCCACTCTGGTACCAAGGGAAACAGACCTTCGTGCCACTGGTGTTCCTCAGTTATAAATTAGAGTGGAATGTGCCCGGATAAACCCGCCAAAGCTGATGTCTCCTTACTTATGTTTGTTTTTCAAACTTAATTTATATATTTTATTGGAGTAATATTCCATTCTGTACATGGACCACTTCTTCTTTGTGCACTCCTCTGCGGATGGACATTTTCGTTGCTTCCAAGTGTTGCCTCTGGTAAATATTGCTGGAGTGCGGTATTGCCAGCCTGTGACTTTTGATTCTCATTTTCTCAGATGATAGGCCCAGCAGTGGGTATGATTCACTGTCTGGTAACTCAGTGTTTACCTTTTCAAAGCACCTGCATTGTGTTTTCATTAGTGGCTCTTACCACGTCCCAATTAACACCGAGGGTACGCATTTTTCCACAAGCCCTTCGGCATTCATTGTTTTTAGAAGGTTTGCTCATGGCCATTCTGACTGGTGTGAGCTGATAGGTTTTTGTAATTTGGATTTGCATGTCTTTAATAATTCCTAATATTCAGCATTTTCCCACACCTTTCTCTTTTATTTAGAAAAAAAATGGTGAGTACAATATACCTCTTGAAATTGTCTTCTTGGAAGGTTGCCCTCTTTTGAATTTTGTGGTCGATTTTCGACCCCAGGAATTTTTTTTGAGGGCAGGTGTCCTTTACAGGCCTGCAGTGAGTGTGAATATTTAGTGACCATTAGCACTGGGTTTAAAGCTGCTGTCGTGGGAAACGGCCACAAGGCGGCAGCTTTTCTCCATTCCCAAATCTGAGTAATAGGGCAGCACAGCCTTTCTGGAAGTAGTGTTCCCAGGGTGTAAATTAGAATGGAATGTGCCAGGAAAAAGCCCCTGAAGTTTATGTCTCATTACTTCTTGTTTGTTGTTTTAATTGTTTTAATCGGGGTAATGATTAGAATACAGTTTGTCCTAGGTGGACACAATCTGGTTCATTTGTACAATATGTATGTCTATTCATGCTCAGATCCTCTTCCCATGTGAAATATTATAGAGTGTTCCATAGACCTCCCTTGCTATATGGTTGGTCTTTTTGATATATGTTTATAATATGTATTTGTATACATACGGTAACGCTAATCTTAATTTATCCATTCTGCCCACCTTTCCTTTTAGATAAGCATACTTAATTTCTAAGTCTGTGAGTGTCTTTCTCTGTGGAAATATGTTCATTTGTGTTAGTTATTAGATAAAGCCTGTAAGTGATTATCATAGGATATGGGTCTTTTGCATTCTGACTTACCTCATGTTCTGTGATTTACTCCAAGCTCAACTATGGTGCCTCAAAGAGCAGTGTTTCATTGTTTTCCACAGCTAATATTCCATTGTATACATGGACCACTTCTTCTTTATCCATTCATCTGTGGATGGACATTTTTCTTGCTTCCGTGTCTTGGCTATTGTGAATAAGGCTGCAGTGCAGCTTTTGCAGCCCAGGTCTTCTCGATTCTGTTCTTCTCAGGTGAGAGGCCCAGTGATGGGCCTGCTGGATTGAATGGTACCTCAATTTTTACTTTTAAATGCAGCTCCTTTCTGTTCTCATTATTGGCTGTTACCACTTTACATCTCACCACGAGCTAGAGGGTACACAGTTCTCAAAAACCACTTCAGCATTTATTATTTGTAGACTTTCTGCTGATGGTCAGTCGA
Source organism: Leucopleurus acutus (assembly GCF_964270905.1). Classification (NCBI taxonomy): domain Eukaryota; kingdom Metazoa; phylum Chordata; class Mammalia; order Artiodactyla; family Delphinidae; genus Leucopleurus; species Leucopleurus acutus. The sequence goes on from NC_139143.1 coordinate 72,044,938, forward strand.
CCTGTGTGAGTTGAAACCTTTGTGTAGATTAGATTTACATGAGTGTAGTGATTCCTGAGGTTGAGCTTTTATCCACTTTCCTTTTTTTTAAAAGACAGTGAGTAAAACTTACATCTTCATACTATCTTCTTGAAAAATTTGCCTGTTTTGAATTTTTTTGGCCATTCCCTACCTCAGCACAATTTTTTAGGGCAGGTGTCCTTTACAGCCCTGAGTCCTTGTGAATGTTAAGTGACCATTAGCTGTGGATTTAAAGCTGCTCTTGCGGGAAAGAGCCACAAGGCGGCAGCATTTCTACATTTCCAATTCTGGGTTTTTGGGCAACAGACCTCTCCTGGGAATCGTGTTAGTAGGCTGCAAATGAGAGTGGAATGTGCCAGTGCAAACCCCCAAGAGCTTATATCTCCTTACTTGTTTGTTTTTTAGTTTTTATTTTTAATAGGTATCAGCGCAAATTTGATAAAAATGTTTCTCCTAGGTGTACAGAATCTGGTTCATCATATCAATGTATCTCTCTATTCATCTTTGGATCCTTTCCCTTGTAGGTTATTACAGAGTGTTGAGTAGACCTCTCTTGGTATTCCATAGGTATTTTGTGATTATATATTTCATATGTATTAGTACATGTCTGTTAACCCCCATATCCTAATTCATACATTCCTTACACCTTTCCATTTGGTTAAACATAATTTGGTTTCTGAATCTATGAGTGTCCTTATCTTGGAAATTATTTCATGAGTATCAATTTTTACATAACAACACCTATAAGTGATGTAATAGGATATCTGCTTTCGGTTTCTTTCTTTCTTCAAGTTGGGTGATTATCTCTAGATCCTTCTATGGTGGTGCCAACGGCACTGTTCCATGCTTTTCCGTGGCTAATATTCCATTGTGTGCATGGACGACTTCTTCTTTGTGCATTTTTCTGTTGATGGACATTTTGGTTTCTTCCAGGTCTTGGCTATGGTACGTGTTGCTGCAGTGAAGGATTGCCAGCCTGTGTCTTTTTGATTCTGGTCTAGTCAGGTGATAGGCCCATCAGTGGGCCTACCAGATCACATGGTAGCTCAATTTTTACCTTTAAGCACACCTCCGTTCTGTTCTCAGTACTGGCTCTTACCAGGTTACATCCCACCTGACGCTAGAGGGTACACAGTTCTCTTAAACCCCTTCATCATTTATACTTTATAGAATTTTTTGCTGATGATCATTCTGACAGCTGTGAGGTGAACGTTCTTGTTGACTGGATGTGCATGGTTTTTTGTTGAGCGTTTTTCCATGCCCCTTTTTTAACAAAAAAAAAGAAAGAAAAAGAAAGAGAATACAAAATGTGCGTAAAATATGCCTCTTGAAATTATCGTTTTGAAATATACACGTCTTCTGAGATTTTTGCTCGATTTACGACCCAAGGATTTGCTTTGAGGGCAGGTGTCATTTACAGGCCTGCAATTATTTTGAATATCAAGTAACCGTTAGTGTTGGGTTTAGAGCTGCTGTTGTGTGAAACGGCCAGAAGGTGGCAGCAGTTCTCCTTTACCAAATCTGGTTACTAGGGCAACAGAGCCTCAATGGAAGTCGTGTTCTAGGTTGTAAATTAGAATGGAGTGTGCCAGGAAAAAGCCCCTTATGTTTATATCTCACTACTTCTTGTTCGTTTTTTAAACTTAATTTTCAGTTTTTATCACAGCAAGTTTGATTACAATGTTTTGCTTGTTCTAGGTGTGCAAGATGTGGTTCTTTTACACATATACATATATCTATAGTTCCTTGGATCCTTTTCCCATGTAGGTTATGACACAATGTTGCGTAGTCTTCTCTTGGTATTCCATAGGTCTTTGGTGATTATATACTTCACCTGTGTTTGTATATCTCTCTTAACCCCAACATCCTAATGTATCCAATGCTCACACCTTTCAATTGATGAACCATACGTTTGTTTAATGACTTTGTGATTGCCTTTCTCTGTGGAAATATCTTCAGTGGTATCAATTATTAGGTAACACCTATAAGTGATATCATAGGATATGTGTCTTTCACTTTCTGACTTACAAGTTGCGTGATTACTTCTAGACTCATCTACGGTGCTGCAAATGGCACTGTGTCACTTTTTTCCTTGGCTAATATTCCATCTGTACATGTACCAGTTCTTCTTTGTCCACTCTTCTCTTGATGGACATTTTGGTTGCTTCCATGTCTTGGCTATTGTAATACTTCTACAGTGCAGATTTTCCTGCCTGTGTCTTTCCACTTCTGTCTTCTTAGGATATAGCCTGAGGAGTGGGCCTCCTGGATCATATAGTAGATCAAGGTTTACCTTTTAAAGGCACCTCCATTCTGTTCCCATTAGTGGCTCTTACCAGGCTACGTCCCACTTCAAATGGAGGGTATGCATTTCTCCACAACCTCTTCAGCATTGATCATTTGTGGTTTTTTGCTGATGGTTATTCTGAGTGGTGTGATCTGATACCTCTTTGTGGTTGGATTTGCATGTGCCTCATACTCCCTTGAAATTGAGCTTTCAGGCATGTCCTTTTATTGTTCAAGCTGTTATTGCAGCTGACTTCTTCAAATTGCTTTCTTGAAGTATGTGCCACATTTTGAAACTTTTTGGCCTTTACCTGCATCAAGACTTTTTAAGGGCAGGTTTCATTTGCAGCCCTGCAGTACTTGTGCATATGAAGTGCCCATTAGCACAGATTTCAAAGCTGCTGTTGCAGGTATCGGCCAGAAGGTGGCAGCATTTCTACGTTCCCCACTCTGGTACCAAGGGAAACAGACCTTCGTGCCACTGGTGTTCCTCAGTTATAAATTAGAGTGGAATGTGCCCGGATAAACCCGCCAAAGCTGATGTCTCCTTACTTATGTTTGTTTTTCAAACTTAATTTATATATTTTATTGGAGTAATATTCCATTCTGTACATGGACCACTTCTTCTTTGTGCACTCCTCTGCGGATGGACATTTTCGTTGCTTCCAAGTGTTGCCTCTGGTAAATATTGCTGGAGTGCGGTATTGCCAGCCTGTGACTTTTGATTCTCATTTTCTCAGATGATAGGCCCAGCAGTGGGTATGATTCACTGTCTGGTAACTCAGTGTTTACCTTTTCAAAGCACCTGCATTGTGTTTTCATTAGTGGCTCTTACCACGTCCCAATTAACACCGAGGGTACGCATTTTTCCACAAGCCCTTCGGCATTCATTGTTTTTAGAAGGTTTGCTCATGGCCATTCTGACTGGTGTGAGCTGATAGGTTTTTGTAATTTGGATTTGCATGTCTTTAATAATTCCTAATATTCAGCATTTTCCCACACCTTTCTCTTTTATTTAGAAAAAAAATGGTGAGTACAATATACCTCTTGAAATTGTCTTCTTGGAAGGTTGCCCTCTTTTGAATTTTGTGGTCGATTTTCGACCCCAGGAATTTTTTTTGAGGGCAGGTGTCCTTTACAGGCCTGCAGTGAGTGTGAATATTTAGTGACCATTAGCACTGGGTTTAAAGCTGCTGTTGTGGGAAACGGCCACAAGGCGGCAGCTTTTCTCCATTCCCAAATCTGAGTAATAGGGCAGCACAGCCTTTCTGGAAGTAGTGTTCCCAGGGTGTAAATTAGAATGGAATGTGCCAGGAAAAAGCCCCTGAAGTTTATGTCTCATTACTTCTTGTTTGTTGTTTTAATTGTTTTAATCGGGGTAATGATTAGAATACAGTTTGTCCTAGGTGGACACAATCTGGTTCATTTGTACAATATGTATGTCTATTCATGCTCAGATCCTCTTCCCATGTGAAATATTATAGAGTGTTCCATAGACCTCCCTTGCTATATGGTTGGTCTTTTTGATATATGTTTATAATATGTATTTGTATACATACGGTAACGCTAATCTTAATTTATCCATTCTGCCCACCTTTCCTTTTAGATAAGCATACTTAATTTCTAAGTCTGTGAGTGTCTTTCTCTGTGGAAATATGTTCATTTGTGTTAGTTATTAGATAAAGCCTGTAAGTGATTATCATAGGATATGGGTCTTTTGCATTCTGACTTACCTCATGTTCTGTGATTTACTCCAAGCTCAACTATGGTGCCTCAAAGAGCAGTGTTTCATTGTTTTCCACAGCTAATATTCCATTGTATACATGGACCACTTCTTCTTTATCCATTCATCTGTGGATGGACATTTTTCTTGCTTCCGTGTCTTGGCTATTGTGAATAAGGCTGCAGTGCAGCTTTTGCAGCCCAGGTCTTCTCGATTCTGTTCTTCTCAGGTGAGAGGCCCAGTGATGGGCCTGCTGGATTGAATGGTACCTCAATTTTTACTTTTAAATGCAGCTCCTTTCTGTTCTCATTATTGGCTGTTACCACTTTACATCTCACCACGAGCTAGAGGGTACACAGTTCTCAAAAACCACTTCAGCATTTATTATTTGTAGACTTTCTGCTGATGGTCAGTCGACCTGTGTGAGTTGAAACCTTTGTGTAGATTAGATTTACATGAGTGTAGTGATTCCTGAGGTTGAGCTTTTATCCACTTTCCTTTTTTTTAAAAGACAGTGAGTAAAACTTACATCTTCATACTATCTTCTTGAAAAATTTGCCTGTTTTGAATTTTTTTGGCCATTCCCTACCTCAGCACAATTTTTTAGGGCAGGTGTCCTTTACAGCCCTGAGTCCTTGTGAATGTTAAGTGACCATTAGCTGTGGATTTAAAGCTGCTCTTGCGGGAAAGAGCCACAAGGCGGCAGCATTTCTACATTTCCAATTCTGGGTTTTTGGGCAACAGACCTCTCCTGGGAATCGTGTTAGTAGGCTGCAAATGAGAGTGGAATGTGCCAGTGCAAACCCCCAAGAGCTTATATCTCCTTACTTGTTTGTTTTTTAGTTTTTATTTTTAATAGGTATCAGCGCAAATTTGATAAAAATGTTTCTCCTAGGTGTACAGAATCTGGTTCATCATATCAATGTATCTCTCTATTCATCTTTGGATCCTTTCCCTTGTAGGTTATTACAGAGTGTTGAGTAGACCTCTCTTGGTATTCCATAGGTATTTTGTGATTATATATTTCATATGTATTAGTACATGTCTGTTAACCCCCATATCCTAATTCATACATTCCTTACACCTTTCCATTTGGTTAAACATAATTTGGTTTCTGAATCTATGAGTGTCCTTATCTTGGAAATTATTTCATGAGTATCAATTTTTACATAACAACACCTATAAGTGATGTAATAGGATATCTGCTTTCGGTTTCTTTCTTTCTTCAAGTTGGGTGATTATCTCTAGATCCTTCTATGGTGGTGCCAACGGCACTGTTCCATGCTTTTCCGTGGCTAATATTCCATTGTGTGCATGGACGACTTCTTCTTTGTGCATTTTTCTGTTGATGGACATTTTGGTTTCTTCCAGGTCTTGGCTATGGTACATGTTGCTGCAGTGAAGGATTGCCAGCCTGTGTCTTTTTGATTCTGGTCTAGTCAGGTGATAGGCCCATCAGTGGGCCTACCAGATCACATGGTAGCTCAATTTTTACCTTTAAGCACACCTCCGTTCTGTTCTCAGTACTGGCTCTTACCAGGTTACATCCCACCTGACGCTAGAGGGTACACAGTTCTCTTAAACCCCTTCATCATTTATACTTTATAGAATTTTTTGCTGATGATCATTCTGACAGCTGTGAGGTGAACGTTCTTGTTGACTGGATGTGCATGGTTTTTTGTTGAGCGTTTTTCCATGCCCCTTTTTTAACAAAAAAAAAGAAAGAAAAAGAAAGAGAATACAAAATGTGCGTAAAATATGCCTCTTGAAATTATCGTTTTGAAATATACACGTCTTCTGAGATTTTTGCTCGATTTACGACCCAAGGATTTGCTTTGAGGGCAGGTGTCATTTACAGGCCTGCAATTATTTTGAATATCAAGTAACCGTTAGTGTTGGGTTTAGAGCTGCTGTTGTGTGAAACGGCCAGAAGGTGGCAGCAGTTCTCCTTTACCAAATCTGGTTACTAGGGCAACAGAGCCTCAATGGAAGTCGTGTTCTAGGTTGTAAATTAGAATGGAGTGTGCCAGGAAAAAGCCCCTTATGTTTATATCTCACTACTTCTTGTTCGTTTTTTAAACTTAATTTTCAGTTTTTATCACAGCAAGTTTGATTACAATGTTTTGCTTGTTCTAGGTGTGCAAGATGTGGTTCTTTTACACATATACATATATCTATAGTTCCTTGGATCCTTTTCCCATGTAGGTTATGACACAATGTTGCGTAGTCTTCTCTTGGTATTCCATAGGTCTTTGGTGATTATATACTTCACCTGTGTTTGTATATCTCTCTTAACCCCAACATCCTAATGTATCCAATGCTCACACCTTTCAATTGATGAACCATACGTTTGTTTAATGAATTTGTGATTGCCTTTCTCTGTGGAAATATCTTCAGTGGTATCAATTATTAGGTAACACCTATAAGTGATATCATAGGATATGTGTCTTTCACTTTCTGACTTACAAGTTGCGTGATTACTTCTAGACTCATCTACGGTGCTGCAAATGGCACTGTGTCACTTTTTTCCTTGGCTAATATTCCATCTGTACATGTACCAGTTCTTCTTTGTCCACTCTTCTCTTGATGGACATTTTGGTTGCTTCCATGTCTTGGCTATTGTAATACTTCTACAGTGCAGATTTTCCTGCCTGTGTCTTTCCACTTCTGTCTTCTTAGGATATAGCCTGAGGAGTGGGCCTCCTGGATCATATAGTAGATCAAGGTTTACCTTTTAAAGGCACCTCCATTCTGTTCCCATTAGTGGCTCTTACCAGGCTACGTCCCACTTCAAATGGAGGGTATGCATTTCTCCACAACCTCTTCAGCATTGATCATTTGTGGTTTTTTGCTGATGGTTATTCTGAGTGGTGTGATCTGATACCTCTTTGTGGTTGGATTTGCATGTGCCTCATACTCCCTTGAAATTGAGCTTTCAGGCATGTCCTTTTATTGTTCAAGCTGTTATTGCAGCTGACTTCTTCAAATTGCTTTCTTGAAGTATGTGCCACATTTTGAAACTTTTTGGCCTTTACCTGCATCAAGACTTTTTAAGGGCAGGTTTCATTTGCAGCCCTGCAGTACTTGTGCATATGAAGTGCCCATTAGCACAGATTTCAAAGCTGCTGTTGCAGGTATCGGCCAGAAGGTGGCAGCATTTCTACGTTCCCCACTCTGGTACCAAGGGAAACAGACCTTCGTGCCACTGGTGTTCCTCAGTTATAAATTAGAGTGGAATGTGCCCGGATAAACCCGCCAAAGCTGATGTCTCCTTACTTATGTTTGTTTTTCAAACTTAATTTATATATTTTATTGGAGTAATATTCCATTCTGTACATGGACCACTTCTTCTTTGTGCACTCCTCTGCGGATGGACATTTTCGTTGCTTCCAAGTGTTGCCTCTGGTAAATATTGCTGGAGTGCGGTATTGCCAGCCTGTGACTTTTGATTCTCATTTTCTCAGATGATAGGCCCAGCAGTGGGTATGATTCACTGTCTGGTAACTCAGTGTTTACCTTTTCAAAGCACCTGCATTGTGTTTTCATTAGTGGCTCTTACCACGTCCCAATTAACACCGAGGGTACGCATTTTTCCACAAGCCCTTCGGCATTCATTGTTTTTAGAAGGTTTGCTCATGGCCATTCTGACTGGTGTGAGCTGATAGGTTTTTGTAATTTGGATTTGCATGTCTTTAATAATTCCTAATATTCAGCATTTTCCCACACCTTTCTCTTTTATTTAGAAAAAAAATGGTGAGTACAATATACCTCTTGAAATTGTCTTCTTGGAAGGTTGCCCTCTTTTGAATTTTGTGGTCGATTTTCGACCCCAGGAATTTTTTTTGAGGGCAGGTGTCCTTTACAGGCCTGCAGTGAGTGTGAATATTTAGTGACCATTAGCACTGGGTTTAAAGCTGCTGTTGTGGGAAACGGCCACAAGGCGGCAGCTTTTCTCCATTCCCAAATCTGAGTAATAGGGCAGCACAGCCTTTCTGGAAGTAGTGTTCCCAGGGTGTAAATTAGAATGGAATGTGCCAGGAAAAAGCCCCTGAAGTTTATGTCTCATTACTTCTTGTTTGTTGTTTTAATTGTTTTAATCGGGGTAATGATTAGAATACAGTTTGTCCTAGGTGGACACAATCTGGTTCATTTGTACAATATGTATGTCTATTCATGCTCAGATCCTCTTCCCATGTGAAATATTATAGAGTGTTCCATAGACCTCCCTTGCTATATGGTTGGTCTTTTTGATATATGTTTATAATATGTATTTGTATACATACGGTAACGCTAATCTTAATTTATCCATTCTGCCCACCTTTCCTTTTAGATAAGCATACTTAATTTCTAAGTCTGTGAGTGTCTTTCTCTGTGGAAATATGTTCATTTGTGTTAGTTATTAGATAAAGCCTGTAAGTGATTATCATAGGATATGGGTCTTTTGCATTCTGACTTACCTCATGTTCTGTGATTTACTCCAAGCTCAACTATGGTGCCTCAAAGAGCAGTGTTTCATTGTTTTCCACAGCTAATATTCCATTGTATACATGGACCACTTCTTCTTTATCCATTCATCTGTGGATGGACATTTTTCTTGCTTCCGTGTCTTGGCTATTGTGAATAAGGCTGCAGTGCAGCTTTTGCAGCCCAGGTCTTCTCGATTCTGTTCTTCTCAGGTGAGAGGCCCAGTGATGGGCCTGCTGGATTGAATGGTACCTCAATTTTTACTTTTAAATGCAGCTCCTTTCTGTTCTCATTATTGGCTGTTACCACTTTACATCTCACCACGAGCTAGAGGGTACACAGTTCTCAAAAACCACTTCAGCATTTATTATTTGTAGACTTTCTGCTGATGGTCAGTCGACCTGTGTGAGTTGAAACCTTTGTGTAGATTAGATTTACATGAGTGTAGTGATTCCTGAGGTTGAGCTTTTATCCACTTTCCTTTTTTTTAAAAGACAGTGAGTAAAACTTACATCTTCATACTATCTTCTTGAAAAATTTGCCTGTTTTGAATTTTTTTGGCCATTCCCTACCTCAGCACAATTTTTTAGGGCAGGTGTCCTTTACAGCCCTGAGTCCTTGTGAATGTTAAGTGACCATTAGCTGTGGATTTAAAGCTGCTCTTGCGGGAAAGAGCCACAAGGCGGCAGCATTTCTACATTTCCAATTCTGGGTTTTGGGGCAACAGACCTCTCCTGGGAATCGTGTTAGTAGGCTGCAAATGAGAGTGGAATGTGCCAGTGCAAACCCCCAAGAGCTTATATCTCCTTACTTGTTTGTTTTTTAGTTTTTATTTTTAATAGGTATCAGCGCAAATTTGATAAAAATGTTTCTCCTAGGTGTACAGAATCTGGTTCATCATATCAATGTATCTCTCTATTCATCTTTGGATCCTTTCCCTTGTAGGTTATTACAGAGTGTTGAGTAGACCTCTCTTGGTATTCCATAGGTATTTTGTGATTATATATTTCATATGTATTAGTACATGTCTGTTAACCCCCATATCCTAATTCATACATTCCTTACACCTTTCCATTTGGTTAAACATAATTTGGTTTCTGAATCTATGAGTGTCCTTATCTTGGAAATTATTTCATGAGTATCAATTTTTACATAACAACACCTATAAGTGATGTAATAGGATATCTGCTTTCGGTTTCTTTCTTTCTTCAAGTTGGGTGATTATCTCTAGATCCTTCTATGGTGGTGCCAACGGCACTGTTCCATGCTTTTCCGTGGCTAATATTCCATTGTGTGCATGGACGACTTCTTCTTTGTGCATTTTTCTGTTGATGGACATTTTGGTTTCTTCCAGGTCTTGGCTATGGTACATGTTGCTGCAGTGAAGGATTGCCAGCCTGTGTCTTTTTGATTCTGGTCTAGTCAGGTGATAGGCCCATCAGTGGGCCTACCAGATCACATGGTAGCTCAATTTTTACCTTTAAGCACACCTCCGTTCTGTTCTCAGTACTGGCTCTTACCAGGTTACATCCCACCTGACGCTAGAGGGTACACAGTTCTCTTAAACCCCTTCATCATTTATACTTTATAGAATTTTTTGCTGATGATCATTCTGACAGCTGTGAGGTGAACGTTCTTGTTGACTGGATGTGCATGGTTTTTTGTTGAGCGTTTTTCCATGCCCCTTTTTTAACAAAAAAAAAGAAAGAAAAAGAAAGAGAATACAAAATGTGCGTAAAATATGCCTCTTGAAATTATCGTTTTGAAATATACACGTCTTCTGAGATTTTTGCTCGATTTACGACCCAAGGATTTGCTTTGAGGGCAGGTGTCATTTACAGGCCTGCAATTATTTTGAATATCAAGTAACCGTTAGTGTTGGGTTTAGAGCTGCTGTTGTGTGAAACGGCCAGAAGGTGGCAGCAGTTCTCCTTTACCAAATCTGGTTACTAGGGCAACAGAGCCTCAATGGAAGTCGTGTTCTAGGTTGTAAATTAGAATGGAGTGTGCCAGGAAAAAGCCCCTTATGTTTATATCTCACTACTTCTTGTTCGTTTTTTAAACTTAATTTTCAGTTTTTATCACAGCAAGTTTGATTACAATGTTTTGCTTGTTCTAGGTGTGCAAGATGTGGTTCTTTTACACATATACATATATCTATAGTTCCTTGGATCCTTTTCCCATGTAGGTTATGACACAATGTTGCGTAGTCTTCTCTTGGTATTCCATAGGTCTTTGGTGATTATATACTTCACCTGTGTTTGTATATCTCTCTTAACCCCAACATCCTAATGTATCCAATGCTCACACCTTTCAATTGATGAACCATACGTTTGTTTAATGACTTTGTGATTGCCTTTCTCTGTGGAAATATCTTCAGTGGTATCAATTATTAGGTAACACCTATAAGTGATATCATAGGATATGTGTCTTTCACTTTCTGACTTACAAGTTGCGTGATTACTTCTAGACTCATCTACGGTGCTGCAAATGGCACTGTGTCACTTTTTTCCTTGGCTAATATTCCATCTGTACATGTACCAGTTCTTCTTTGTCCACTCTTCTCTTGATGGACATTTTGGTTGCTTCCATGTCTTGGCTATTGTAATACTTCTACAGTGCAGATTTTCCTGCCTGTGTCTTTCCACTTCTGTCTTCTTAGGATATAGCCTGAGGAGTGGGCCTCCTGGATCATATAGTAGATCAAGGTTTACCTTTTAAAGGCACCTCCATTCTGTTCCCATTAGTGGCTCTTACCAGGCTACGTCCCACTTCAAATGGAGGGTATGCATTTCTCCACAACCTCTTCAGCATTGATCATTTGTGGTTTTTTGCTGATGGTTATTCTGAGTGGTGTGATCTGATACCTCTTTGTGGTTGGATTTGCATGTGCCTCATACTCCCTTGAAATTGAGCTTTCAGGCATGTCCTTTTATTGTTCAAACTGTTATTACAGCTGACTTCTTCAAATTGTTTTCTTGAAGTATGTGCCACATTTTGAAATTTTTTGGCCTTTACCTGCATCAAGACATTTTAAGGGCAGGTTTCATTTGCAGCCCTGTAGTACTTGTGCATATGAAGTGCGCATTAGCACAGATTTCAAAGCTGCTGTTGCAGGTATCGGCCAGAAGGTGGCAGCATTTCTACATTCCCCACTCTGGTACCTAGGGAAACAGACCTTCCTGCCAGTGGATTTCCTCAGTTATAAATTAGAGTGCAATGTGCCCTGATACACCCCCAAAAGCTTACGTCTCCTTACTTACGTTTGTTTTTCAAATTTAATTTATATTTTTTAGTGGAGTAATATTCCATTGTGTACATGGACCACTTCTTCTTTGTGCATTCCTCTGTTGATGGTCCTTTTCATTGCTTCCAAGTGTTGCCTCTGGTAAATATTGCTGGAATGCAGTATTGCCAGCCTGTGACTTTTGATTCTCATTTTCTCAGGTGATAGGCCCAACGGTGGGTATGATTCATTGACTGGTAGCTCAATGTTTACCTTTTCAAAGCATTTCCATTGTGTTTTCATTAATGGCTCTTACCACGTCCCAATTAACACCGAGGGTACGCATTTTTCCACAACCCCTTCAGCATCTATTGTTTGAAGAATGTTTGCTCATGGCCATTTTGACTGGTGTGAGCTGATAGGTTTTTGTAATTTGGTTTTGCATGTCTTTAATAATTCCTAATATTCAGCATTTTCCCACACCTTTCACTTTTCTTTAGAAAAAAAAGTGTGAGTATAATATACCTGTTGAAATTGTCTTCTTGGAAGGTTGCACTCTTGAATTTTGTGGTCGATTTTCAACCCCAAGATTTTTTTTTTGAGAGGAGGTGTCCTTTATATGCCTACAATGATTGTGAATATTTAGTGACCATTAGCACTGGGTTTAAAGCTGGTGTTGTGGGAAGTGGCCACAAGGCGGCAACATTTCTCCATTCCCAAATCTGCTTACTAGGGCAACAGAGCCTTTCTGGAAGTCCTGTTACTAGGTTGTAAGTTAGAACGGAATGTGCCAGGTAAAAGCCCCTGAAGTTTATGTCTCATTACTTCTTGTTTGTTGTTTTAATTGTTTTAATCGGGGTAATGATTAGAATACAGTGTCCTAGGTGTACACAATCTGGTTCATTTGTACATCATATATATCTATTCATATACAGATCCTTTTCCCAAGTAAAGGATTACAGAGTGTTCTGTAGACCTCCCTTGCTATATGGTCGGGCTTTTTGATATATGTACTTAATCTGTATTTGTATAGGTACAGTAAACCTAATCTTAATTTATCCATTGCCACCACCTTTCCTTTTAGATAAGCATATATGTTTTGTAAGTCTGTGTGTGTCTTTCTCTGTGGAAATATGTCCATTTTTGTCAGTTGTTAGGTAACACCTATAAGTGATATCATAGGATGTATGTCTTTTGCTTTCCAACTTACCTCATGTTCTGTGATCATCTCTAGGCTCATCTATGGTACCTCAAAGAGCAGTGTTTCATTGTTTTCCACAGCTAATATTCCATTGTGTACATGGACCATTTCTTCTTTATCCATTCATCTGTTGCTGGACATTTAGATTGCTTCCATGTCTTGGCTATTGTGAATAAGGCTGCAGTGCAGCTTTTGCAGCCTCTGTCTTCTGGATTCTGGTCTTCTTGGGTGTGAGGCCCAGCGGAGGGCCTGCTGCATCGAATGGTAGCTCAATTTTTACTTTTAAACGCAGCTCCTTTCTGCTCTAATTATTGGCTGTTACCACTTTCCATCTCACTGGCAGCTGGAGGGTACACAGTTCTCGAAAACCACTTCAACATTTATTATTTGTAGACTTTTTGTTGATGGTCAGTCGACCTGTGTGAGTTGAAAGCTTTTTGCAGATTACATTTGCATGAGTGTAATAATTCCTGAGGTTGAGCTTTCATCCATTTGCCTCTTTTTTAAAAGACAGTGAGTAAAACTTACATCTTCATACTATCTTCTTGAAAAATTTTCCTGTTTTGAATTTTGTTGGCCATTCCCTACCTCAGGACAGTTTTTGAGGACAGGTGTCGTTTACAGCCCTGAGTCCTTGTGAATGTTCAGTGACCATTAGCTCTGGGTTTAAAGCTACTCTTGCGGGAAACGGCCACAAGGCGGCAGCATTTCTACATTTCCAACTCTGGGTTTTGGGGCAGCAGAGCCCTTCCTGGAAATAGTGTTAGTAGGCTACAAATTAGAGTGGAATGTGTCAGGGCACACCCCCAAGAGCTTATATCTCCTTACCTCTTGTTTGTTTTTTAAATTTAATATGTATTTATTATCAGAGCAAATTTGATAAAAATGTTGTGTTTGTTCTAGTTGTACAGCATCTGGTTCATTACATCTATGCATCTATCTATTCATCTTTGGTTCCTTTCCCATGTAGGTTATTACAGAGTGATGAGCTCAGTTTTTAACTTTAAACACACCGCTGTTCTCTTCTCACTACTGACTGTTACCAGTTCACGTCCCAGCAGCAGCTAGAGGGTACACAGTTCCTAAAACCATTTCAGCATTCATGTTTTGTAGACGATTTTGCTGGTGATGATTCTGACGGTGGTAAGGTGAACGTTTTTGTAGATTGCGTTTTCCTGGCTATATTAGTTCCTGATATTGAGCATTATGCCATGCATTTTTTTTTTACCAAAATAAAAAGACAAATTGTGTGCAAAATATGCCTCTTGACATTGTCTTTTTGATATGTTGACGTCTTTTTAATTTTCTGGTCGATTTACGACCCCAGGAATTTTTTGAGGCCCGGTGTCCTTTACAGTCCTGCACATATTTTGGATATTTATTAAGTGACCGTTCGCTCTTGCTTTAAAGCTGCTGTTGTGTGAAACAGCCACAAGGCGGCAGCAATTCTCCTTTACCAAATCCGGTTACCAGGACAGCAGAGCCTTAATGGAAGTCCTGTTCTAGGTTGAAAATTAGAATGGAACGTGCCAGGAGAAATTCCTTCGTTTATGTCTCATTATTTCTTGTTCATATTTTCAATTTAATTTTTTTATTTTTTATTGCAGCAAACTCGATTACAATGTTTGTTTGTTTGTTTTGTTCTAGGTGTGCAAGATGTGGCTCTTTCACACATGTACATATATCTATTCTTCTTCGGATCCTTTTCCCAGGTAGGTTATGACACAATGTTGTGTAGTCTTCTCTTGGTATTCTGTAGGCCTCTGGTGATTATATATTTCACCTGTGTTTGTATATCTCTGTTAACCCCAATATCGTAATGTATCCAATCCTCACACCTTTCGATTTGGGGAACCGTAAGTTGGTTTCATGAATCTGTGATTGCCTTTCTCTGTGGAAATATCTTCATTGGTATCAATTTTTCGGTAACACCTATAAGTGATATACGTTAGGTGTCTTTCGCTTTCTCACTTACTACAAGTTGCGTGATTACCTCTAGACTCATCTATGGTGCTGCAAGTGGCATTGTTTCATTTTTTCCCGAGCTAATATTCCATCTCTACATGTAGCAGTTCTTCTTTGTCCACCCATCTGTTGATGGACTTTTGGTTGTTTCCATGTCTTGGCTGTTGTAATACTGCTGCAGTGCAGATTTGCCTGCCTGTGCCTCTCCGATTCTGTCTTCTTAGGTTATAGGCCCACGAGTGGGCCTGCTGGATCATATGGTAGCTCAATGTTTACCTTTTAAAGGCACCTCCATTCTGTTCCCATTAGTGGCTCTTACCAGGTTATGTCCCACTTCAAATGGAGGGTATGCATTTCTCCACAACCTCTTCAGCATTGATCGTTTGTAGTTTCTTTCCTGATGGTTATTCTCAATGGCGTGAACTGATACCTCTGTGTGGTTGGATTTGCATATGTCTCATAATCCCTTGAAATTGAGCTTTCAGGCGTGTCCTTTAATTTTTCAAACTGTTATTACAGCTTAGTTCTTCAAATGGTTTTCTTGAAATATGTGCCACATATTGAAATATTTTGGCCTTTACCTCCCTCGAGGCATGATGAGGGCAGGTTTCCTTTACAACCCTGCAGTACTTGTTCAAATGAAGTGACAATTGGCATAGGTTTTACAGCTGGTTTTGCAGGTAACGGCCAGAGAGTGGCAGCATTTCGTAATTCTATGAAATGTAATTGAACACAAAATATTTTTTTTTTCTTTTAAATTTCCATTGTGGTTTTTTTTTTTTTTGCGGTACGCAAGCGTCTCACTGTTGTGGCATCTCCCGTTGTGGAGCACAGGCTCCGGATGTGCAGGCCCAGCAGCCATGGCTCACGGGCCTAGCTGCTCCATGGCATGAGGGATCCTCCTGGACCGCGGCACGAACCTGTGTCCCCTGCATTGGCAGGAGGACTCTCAACCACTGCGCCACCAGGGAAGCCCCACTGTTACTTTTTAAAGTACAATTATAATTGAAGTTCTTTGTAAAAAGTGAAATTTAAAAAGATGAAAGGAAAAGATAATATTTTACCACTTGCCATCCTTTCCCATTTACTGAAACGACCAGCATAATGTGTAGATTTCTCATTTTATCCAGGTTTTCTATACATCTGGAATATCATGCTTCTCACTGTAGAAAAACAGATTTAGCTCTCACACGTTTTGTAGGCTACATAACAGTCCATAGAACAGAAGTACCGACTATTTCAGACTTAGCTTTTTGAGGGACACTCAGGTTACTTTGTTTTATTTTGTTGTTCTTTTTTTTCGGGAGTGGTAGGAGTTTATTAATTAATTTATTTTTTTTGCTGTGTTGGGTCTGAGTTTCTGTGCGAGGGCTTTCTTTAGTTGTGGCAAGCGGGGGGGCCGCTCTTCATCTCGCCGCATGGGCCTCTCACTATCGTGGCCTCTCTTGTTGCGGAGCACAGGCTCCAGATGCGTGGGCTCGGTGGTTGTGGCTTAATCGCCTAGTTGCTCCGCGGCATGTGGGATCCTCCCAGACCAGGGCTCGAACCTGTGTCCCCTGCATTAGCAGGCAGATTCTCAACCACTGCACCACCAGGGAAGCCTCCTATTTTGTTGTTATGCTAATTTGCTTTAACCCAAGAAAATATTTTTTGAAATACAAAAAAACAAAATTAAGCTGGGGTAAGGATTAGGGTTTCGGGTTAGGGTTAGGATACGGGTTAGGATTATTGTACGGTTTAGAGTATGGTTCAGGGTTAGGGTTATGGTATGGGTTAGTGTTAGGGTACAGTTTAGGGTATGGCTTAGTGTTAGGGTATGGTTTAGGATTGCGGTATGGTTTATGTTCGGGGTCAACGTTAGGTTTAGTGTACGGGTTAGCCTTAGGTACGGGTTAGGGTAAGGGTTAGGTTTAGGTATAGTGTTAAGGGACAGGTACGGTATAGGGTACAGGTTAGGATACGACGACGGTTTAGGGTTAGCGTACGTGTTAGGGTACGGGTTAGTGTACGGGTTCGGATTAGGGTCCAGGTTAGGGTAAGGCTTTGGGTGAGTGTTAGGGTTAGGGAACGGGGACGGTTTAGGGTACAGGTTAGGGTACGACGACAGTTTAGGTCTAGTGTACGTGTTGAAATGGGTTCGGGTTAGAGTAAGGCTTCGGGTAAGTGTTATGGTTAGAGTTAGGGAACGGGGATGGTTTAGGGTACCGTTTAGGGTACGACGACGATTTAGGGTTAGCTACGGGTTAGGGTATGGGTTAGTGTTAGTGTACGGGTTAGAATTAGGGTCCGGGTTAGGGTAAGGCTTGGGGTAAGGGTTAGGGTACAGGTTAGTGTTAGTGCTGGGTTAAAATTAGGGTTAGAGTGAGGGAACGGGGACGGCTTAGGGTACAGGTTAGGGTATGACAAGTGTTTAGGGTTAGCGTACGTGTTAGGGTACAACAACGGTTTATGCTTAGTGTACATATTAGGGTACGGCAGTGTTAGGGTACGGGTTAGGGTAAGGCTTCGGGTATGGTTTAGGGTATGAAAACGGTTTAGCGTTAGCGTACGTGTTAGGGTATGGTTTACTGTTAGTGTACAGGTTTGGATTAGGGTATTGGTTAGGGCAAGGCTTTGGGTAAGGTTGGTTAGGGTAAGGGTTAGGGAACGGGGATGGTTCAGGGTAGAGGTTAGGGTACGACAACGGTTTAGGGTGAGCGTACGTGTTAGGTACGGGATAGTGTTAGCGGACGGGTTAGGGTACAGGTTAGGGTACGACGACAGTTTAGGTCTAGCGTACGTGTTGAAATGGGTTCGGGTTAGAGTAAGGCTTCGGGTGAGTGTTGTTAAGGTTAGGGAACGGGGACAGTTTAGGGTACGACGACGATTTAGGGTTAGCGTACGGGTTAGGGTATGGGTTAGTGTTAGTGTATGGGTTAGGATTAGGGTACGGGTTAGGGTGAGGGAACGGGGACGGCTTAGGGTACAGGTTAGGGTACGACAACATTTTAGGGTTAGGGTACGGGTTAGGGGATGGGGACAGTACAGGTTTCCGTAAAACAACGGTTTAGCATTAGCATTCGACGGTACAGGTAAGTGTTCAAGTTATAGTTAGTCCTACTCTTAGTCCCAAAGTCGTGAACCTGTCCCTAACTAAGGCCTGCGGCTCCTCCTAACTCACACTGGAGCTAACAAAGGCTCTGATGCTCCCCCTGTAATGCCCTTCAGGCATCAATAAGTTAAAGTCCTGACATTATTCGGAGGTAATATCCTGACCTGTATCTTACCAATCTCCTAAAACTATCCCAAAGTACACCCTGACAATGTCCATAACTAAGTGAGGCCCTGACAGTATCTTCTACGAACACACAAAGGTTGATCCTACACAGACACCTGTACTACTGCTACATCTTACCCTAACACTGTCCCTCACTCAAGCCCTACAGATAGGCCTCACTAGGCCCTGTTGGCATAGCTTACTTAGGCTCTGACGCTATCCCTAGGTCATTTCGTGACACTATCCCTGACCTGTAAACTAACTCTGTCCCAAGCTAATTACCTGCCTCTTATCCTCACTGAAGCCCTAATGCTCCCCCTAACTAATTAAGTCCCTGACACTTTCTCTAACTAAGGCCCACACACTGTCCTTAAGGAAGCCCTGTCTCTGTCCGTAAGTAAAGGCCTAAGGCTCTACCTAACTCAGGCCCTGTAGCTATGCTTAAGTGACCCCTTCATGCTGTAACTAACTCAAACCCTGATCGTGTCTTTAACTAAGACCATATTGCTGACCCAACAAAGGCCCTGATACACCTCCTACATGCCCTGACAGTGTCCTCACCTAACGGCCTGACAAAAAGCCTCACTCAGTCCCTGGCACTCTCCCTCTGTCCCTACCTGAAGCCATGACACTAATTCTTAATACGTCCCCGATACTCTCAGTGACTAACGTCTTCACAATTGCCCTAGGTCGTTTCCTCAGACGATCCCAAAACTTAGCAACTTTCCTACCTCTTATGCTAACTGAAGCCCTTATGCTGTGAATACCTCAGGCCCTGAATTTAGTCCCATGGCCGTGATACTGTCCCTAACTAACGCTCTAACACTAGTCCTAACTCAAGCCCTGCCACAGTACATAAAACAGACACAGATGCTACTCCTATCTATCTCAGGCCTTGACACTTCCCCTGAGTAGACTAAAGCTCTGCTACCGTCAATATCTAAAGTCCTGACAGTATCCTGAGCTTCTTATATCCTGACTCATGTTTTATTAAAGTCCTGAAACTGTCCCACAGAAAACCTTGACGCTGTCCCTGAGCCCATGACGCTCTCTCTACCACAGGCCCTGATAATATCGTTAACAAACCCCTTATTCTGTTCCTACCGAGGCCCTTATGCTGCTCCTTAATCATGCCCTGACACTGACTCCAGGCCTCAATCACGCCCTCTCACTCTCCCTAACTCAGGCTCTAACGCTGTCCCTTCCTGAAGCCCTGACACTGCACCTAAATTAGGAACTGATACTCTAAGTAGGTATGGTCCTCACACTAAACCTACGTCATGTTCTGACGCTATTCCTACACCTCAACCTGACCTTCTCTTTACATAACGTCAAGTCTCTTATGCTAACTAAATCCCTAATGCTGTCCCGACCTAAGGCCCTAAATTTAGTCCCAAGGCTGTCAACCCGGCTCCAACTGAGGCCTGCAGGCTGTCATTAACAAAGACCCTCAACTTATCTATAACTAATGCACTGACACTCTCCCTAATTAAAAACTGAGACTGTCTCTGACTAACTCCCTGACTCTGTCTTTAACTACTGGCATCACTCTTTCTCTAACCAACTTCCTAACACATTCCCTAACTAACACCCTGACACAATCCCTAATAACTTGCCCTGTCCCTCATTAATGCCCTGATTCACGCCATACATGATGAACAAAAGACAACACTAAAGTCCAATGTCACTAATGACCCAAAACGTCTCTAAGGCCCTCAATTTATCTTTACCAGAGGCCATGACAGTGTGCCTAATGAAGAACCTGACACTGTCTCTAACTAAAACCCTGAGTCCCTCTTTCCCCAACTACTCCCTGACGCTGCCCCCACCCAAAGCCCTGACGGTGTGCCTAATTGCCTGAGCTGTCTTTCAATAATACCCTCACCCTGTCCATAACTAACGCCCTGATGATGTCCCTAACCAACAACCTGAAGTGTCTCTTACTAAGCCCCTCAAGTTTTTCTCTGAGGCCCTGAAACTCTCCCTAATTAAGGCCTTCACACTGTCTGTCTGTCTGTAATACCCTGATACAGCTCCTACCTGAGATTCTGATTCTTTCACTAAGACCTTGAAGTCTCTGCCTGAGAAGCTGACACTGTCTATAACTAATTTCCTCCCTACATAACCCCCTAACACTGGTCCTAACTACAGCCCTGACACTAACCCTATCTAAGGCCCTGACGATATCTCTAATAGACTTCAATGTCCCTCACTCCGATCCTGAACCTCTCCATTACTAAGGCCCTGAATATATGCCTGAAGACAACTCTGACCCTATCCTAAGGCCCTGACCCTCTTCAAAACTAAGGGCCTTGATGCTCTCTCTACAGAAGGCCCTCACACTGCCCCTAAATGACGACCTCACACTGATCCCAAGTATGGACCTGCTCCTCTGCATAACTAACTAATGCCCTGAAGATGTCCGTCATTAAAACTCTGACACTGTCCCTAGCTAATGCCCTAAGCTATAAATTACAAAATCTCCAACACTATCCCCAAAACACTGACACCCTCCCTAACTTAGACTTTGATACTCTCCCTTACTGCCTAAGCGGTCACAAAATAACACCCAGATTCTGTTACTAGGGCCCTGAATATATCCCTAAGAAAGTCTCTGAAGTGTCCCTAACTAAACTAATAGCCTGAACTGTCTCTTACTAAAGCCCTCAAGTTATTTCTGAGGTCCTGACAACGCTGTCCCTAACTAAGGCCCTATTGCTGGCCCTAAATAACGTCCTGATGCTGAATCTAATTGGGACCCTAATGCTCTTCCTAACTAACTCCTTCATGCTCACTCTCCCTGAGTCCCTAAAACTGTCTGTAACCAATGACCTGACTCTTTCCCTAACTAACACCCTACTTTTTTCCCTCATTAATGCCCTGACACTAGTCGACACTACAGCCCTGATGCTGGCCCAATCTAACACCTTGACAATGTCCCTAACAGCCTTAGATGTCCCTCACTGTTAGCCTTACCCTGTCCCTCACAAAGACCCTGACCCTCTTCCTAACTAACATTCAAACGATGTCTCTACCTGAGACACTGTCACTGTCTATAATAATGTCCAACTCTTTCCCTAACACCCTAATCCCCTCCATAACTAAAGCCCAGAATATGTCCCTAAGTATGTCTCTGAAGCTGTCCTTAACTAAGGCCCTAATACTCTCTCTATGTAAGGCACGGACACTAATAGCCTGACTCTTTCCCTAATTAATACCCTGATGCTATCGGTAATTGAGGCCCTGAAGATGTCCCTAATACCCTTAGGTGTTCCTCTATATCACCCTGATCCTGTCCATAACTAAAGCCCTGAATATATCCCTACCAAAGTGTCTGACACTGTCCCTAACTAACGCCGTGATACTATCTCTACCTCAGAATCTGAAATTCTAATCTCCTGACTCTCCCTAACTAACATCCTGACGCTACCCCTAAGTAACGCCCTGACACTCTTCTTAACTAACGACTTGCCACTGTCCCTACCTAAAACCCTGACATTCTCTGTAACTAATGACCTGACTCTTTCCCTAACTAACACCCTAGTTTTCGCCCTAACTAATGCCCTGACACTGGTTCTCATTATGACCATGATACTACCTCTAAGGTCCTGCATATATCCCTAAGCAACAGCCTGAACTGTGTAACTAAGCCTCTCACGTTATCTCTAAGTGAAACACTGACACTCTCCCTAACTTAGGACCTGATGCTGTCCCTTATAGTCTAAGCTGTCACTAAATAATGCCCTGATGCTGTCCATAACTAAGGCCCTAACTATGTCCCTAAGAAAGTCTCTTACGATGTCCCTAACTAACGACCTGAACTCTCTTACTAAGGCCCTACATTATCTCTACGTGAGGCCCTGATGCTCTCCCTAACTATGGCCCTGAAGCTGTCACGCATAACATTTACTGTCACTAAATAATACCCCTATCCTGACCATTACTAAGGCCTGGAATATATCCCTAAGAAAGTCTTTCATGTGTCTCTAACTAACGGCCTCAACAGGCTTATACTAAAGCCGTCAAATTTTCTCTGAGGTCCTGACACTATCCCTAACTAAGGCCTAGCAGGTGCCCCTAACTAATATCCTGACGTTTTCCCTAATATGGGTGAAGCTCCGATGCTCTTCTTCACTAACGCCTAAACAAATTCTCTACCTGAGGCCCTAACACTGTCTGTAACTAATAACCTGACTCTTTACCTAACTAACAAACACCCTAATTATATCCCTCACTAATGCCCTGACAATGGTCTTACCTTTGGCCCTGATGCTGGCCCTAAGTAATGACATGACACTGGCCCTTACTAAGGCCTCACTCTGGGGTTCTCCAAGGCTACTGAGCAGTTCTCTCTTGTCCGCATCTCTACCCAACTATGTGCCAGCAGCCACTCTAACATTCTGCAATACAGTGGTCCCACATGCGATCTGCCTGTGTACGGTCACCTGCAGGAGGAAAGTCATGGCCACTCCACCCTCCAAGAGACTGCGACTCACGGTAGGAACCTCTCAGCCACTGGCTGGACACAGGGTTCTGGGTCCTTGTTTGTTGTACACCCCTTGCAGTTACCTCTAACATTTTTAACTGTATGTTTCCCCCCCCTGCATATTTATAATATAAATTATTTGCCACATTAAAATCCAGTAATGACACTCTTACAATGAGCAGGAGAACACTGGATGCCTCCCCAATAATCTATTACTTGGAGGATTTAAAATTCTAATAAAAAAACACTCACTCTCCTCACCTGCTTGGGCATCACCACAAATCAGGAATCAGCTGCATCCTTTATTTCTCCTTCTGATTTTCCTGAACCTTTCCTTCCAGGGGAAATCTCTTCACTCCACGGAAGCTGTGAGTGGTGGCCTTCACGTAAATCTGAGACTAAAGGACAGCAGGAAGAGAGACACAGGAGGACATGAGAATCGCTGACGGAGAGAACCACGGGCCTCCACACTCAATCGCAAACAGAGAGTCTACATTAGTCTCCAGCGAAGCTAATGTCCACCAGGGTCTAGCCCCACTACCCTTGTCACCTGGTGAGGAGACTGGAGACAGCGAAACCCCCATAGCCACTCTCACAGAAATCAGGGAGAGCATCCCTAACAGTCAAACTGAAAATGGTCATGATATGAAAGAATAACATACCCTTTCAGAAAACTGAAGACTGTTCTGTTGCTTCTCAAAAACTTGCAAATACTCTGTGTCCTTCTAGAAGCATATTGAAACCTTCAGCCTTAGACGGCAGTAATGGGAGGGCATCTGAGCTCAAAACCATCCAACACTCACACCCTAAGGGTGCTGAGGATGACCCGTGTCCACCCCTCGGCTGCTGTGGGGCCTGAAATCCCCTAATCACTGAGGACGTCAGGGCCTCACAGACACTCCACTGGACCACCAAGGGCTTGGCTGGTGGGCTAAAATCCTTTATCAAATACATGCTTTGCAAACATCTTCGCCATTTTTGATAATGGATTATCTTATTCCTTGCTCCTTTTATATACAACTGTTTTTCATTTTCAAAAGTCCAATTCATCTATTTTGTCTTTTGTTCCTTCTGCTTTTCGTAGATCTACAAAATCATGATCAAATCCGAGGTCATGAACACGGACTCTCATGTTTTCTTCTACGAGTTTTATAATTTTGCTTCTGCCATATAGACCTTTCGTCCATTTTCGGTTCATTTTGCATATGGCGGAAGGGTAGGTAAGGTTCCAACTTTACTCTTCTGCATGTGGCTATCCAGTTGTTCCAGAACCTGTGCTCACACTTTGGGAGAAAATACCTGCAAATAATGTGATCAACAAGAGCTTACTTCTAAAATATACAAACAGCTCATACAACTCAAAGAACAAAAAAAATCAAAAAATATACACAATTTTAGAAAGTCTAACTACACATTTCTCCAAAAACATACAGATTACCAAGAGGCACCTGAAAAGATGCTCCACATCGCTAATTATTAGAGAATCCCAATCAAAACTACACTTAGGGGCTTCCCTGGTGGTGCAGTTGTTGGGAGTCCACCTGCTGATGCAGGGGACCTGGGTTCGTGCCCTGGTCCGGGAGGATCCTGCATGCCGTGGGCCGTGGCCACTGGGCCTGCGCGTCCGGAGCCTGTGCTCCACAGCGGGAGAGACCACAGAGGTGAGAGGCCCACGTACCATAAAAAAAAAAAAAAAACTACACTTAGTTATCACCTCATAGTGTTAACAATGGGCATCATTCAAAAGTCTAGAAATAAATGCTAGAAAGGCTGTGCAGAAAAACGAACCCTCCTACATTACTGGGGAAAATGTAAATTGATGCAACCACTATGAAAACCAGTATGAACGTTCCTCAAAAACTAAACATAAAATTATCATATATACCAGCAATCCCACTCCTGGGCACACATCCAAACAAAACTATAATTCAACAACATACGTGCACCTCAGCATTCACAACAACACTATTCACAATAGCCAAAACATGGAAGCAACCTGAATGTCCCTCAACAGATGAATGGATATACAACATATAGTACACATATAAAATGGAATATTACTCACCCATAAAACAGGATTAAATAAGGCCATTTGCAGCTACATGGATAGACCTAGAGATTATCATACAAACTGAAATAAGTCAGAGAACAACAAATACCATATGATATCACTTATATCTGGATTATAAAATTAGACCCAAATGAACCTATCTACAGAACAAAAACACACTCACAAATATAAAAAACACACTGGTGGTTGTCAAGGGTAAGACATAGGACAAGAATGAATTGGGAATTTGGGATTAGTAGATGTAAACTATTATATATAGAACAGATAGACAAGGTCTTACTGTACAGCACAAGGAACTGTATTCAATACCCTATAATTAACCATAATGGAAAAGAAAATTAAAAATATATGTATATAAATATATGTACATATGAATCACTTTGCTGTACAGTAGAAATTGACACAACGCTGCAGATAGATAAACTATACTTCACTATCAATTACTTTCAAAGCACTTTAATAAATCAAGTCTTCTTTCTCTTATCCTTTCATCCCGACACAAATCTATAACACAAACTAACCTACATTACTCCACGGAGAACTCGTATCACACAAACTTTAATTATTGAACAAACGATGAATACCAGTTACACCATGGGATGACCTGATCCACTATGAAGTTTGTAAACCTTGTATCAAGCCTGCAAAATCCACTAAATTTGAAAATTGAAACTAAAACAGAACCACCTATCCCAAAACGTCTCCACAACTAGTTATACAACATCACTTGGAAGCCATATACAATCAAATGAATATTGACAGAAACAACTATAGCCTTCCTTCTTTTTCCTTTTAGATGAAGATGATATTTAACGTGATGTATTCGGCCATTTCAGACTGTTACTCAATTTCCTGGGTAACTACCATGGCACACAGGAGTTACACATCTTAGTTAACTTCTTTGTACAACTATACAAAGGTAGTTAATACCACAAAACTGTATACATAAAGTGAATTAAATGCTAAAGTCGTCTTTTCTAATTTTAATGACAATTAACAAAAAGTGCAGCACTGATAGTTGTTACAAAAATGAACATTAAAAACATTCTTAGTAAAAAAAAGCCATACAGAAAAGTCCACCTAGATCCCATACTCATCTTGTCTGCTTCAAATGCATCAAGGTGGTCCAACTAAGGGAGAAACTCAGTAACGGTTCCAGAAAAACAAAACTAGATGACGATGGAAAAAGACATTTTCACACATTGGCACAGTATATTAAAGTTGAAGTGGGGCTGAATATTAAAATATAACATGGACATCAGGATTACTTCATGTAGGGGTTATATGCCGGTTCCTTGGGCAAATGTGAGTACTTTTTCCCATTATTGCAACTTCTTGCTACCTTTTAAATTACTGGAAACTAAATTACTTTTCTAGACAGACAACCATATCAATATCATGCCAGAATATCAGATAAGAGAGACATAAACTTTAGTGATAGAGGCCAAGACTTACCCACACCACGTTCAAACAAAGATGTGATACTTATTTCCCTTGTAGCGCTCCGCATGGTATGAACAGGCACCATGAAAAGAGTATATTAGTAGCTACCATCTCTTGGGTCCTGTAGATTACCTGGGGAGCAGGAGAAACTCTGAGATTTTAGTATTGCAATTTTTCACATTACTTCAAAAAATACACTAAAAAATACATTCAGTACAGTTGCAAAATATGAAATCAATATACACAAATCACTTTAGTTTCTATACACTACTAATGAACCACCAGCAAAAAAATTAGAAAAATACCATTTACAATTCCATCAAAAATAACGAACCATTTAGCAATAAATTTAACCAAGGACATGAAACACCTATACTCAAAGAACTATAAACCATTGATAAAGAAACTAAAGACACAATACAAAACAACATTCCATGCTCATGCATCACAAAAATAACTATTATTAAAATGTTTGGGAGAGGGGAAAGATGGCAAAAGAGTACAATGCAGAAATCACCTTCCTACCCACAGACACACCACAAATACATCTACACATGGAACAACTCCTACAAAACACCTACTGACCACTGACACAAGACCTCAGACCTCCCAAAAGGCAAGAAACTCCCCACGTACCTGGAGAGAACAAAAAAAATAAATAGACACAAAAGACTGGAAACAAACCCTGCACCAGTGGGAGGTAGGTTTCCACACACTACGAAGCCCCTTCTCGGTGGGGAAACTGGGGGTGCCAGAGGGGAAAAGCTTCAGGGCCACGGAGGAGAGCACAGCCACAGGGGTACAGAGGACAAAGTGGACACATTCACACACAGAGGATTGGTGCCAACAGACATTCACCAGCCAGAGAGGCTTCTCTGCTCCCCCGCCAGGTCAAGCGTGGCTCAGAGCACAACCTCGGGCTTCATTCAAAATGCAGGGAGAAGACTTGGGTTAGCGACCTAAACACAACCTGAAGGTGTTACTGCACCACAGCTGCCTGGGAGGGATTCCGAGGAAAAGTCTAGACCTGCCGAACAGGAAAGAGACATTTTCTTCATTGTTTGTTTGCTAGTGCGTGACGAGAGGGGATTCAAAGCGCTACTTCAAGTACCTCCACACATGGGCGTGAGCCACGGCTAACATTGCACACCCCAAAGACAGGCATGAGATGCTAAGGCAGCTGCTGCCACCACCAAGAAGCCTGTATACGACCACACGTCACTATCCACACCTCCCTTCCAGTGAGCCTCTGCAGCCCGCCACAACCAGGGTCCCAGGATCCAGGGACAACTTCCCCAGGAAAACTCACATCACTCCTCAGCCTGGTGCAACGTTATGGCGGCCTCTACCACCACAGGCCTGCCCCGCACTCTGTGGCCCTCTCTCCCCCCCCCCCGCCCCCGCCTGATTAAACCTACCCACCAATCAGCGAATCCTTTAACACACTCCTGTCTCAGTGAAAAACATATACCCTCCAGCGACCTACATGCACAGGCGGTCCAAATCCAAACCTGAGCCCCAGAAACTCTGTGAACAAAAATACAAAAGAGAAATCTCCCCCAGCAGTCTCAAAACCACGAGATGAAAGCGCCAAAATCAACTTGATACACCCTGCATCTGCGGAATACCTAAATACATGACGAATCATCCCAAATTGACCAGCTGGACTTCGAGAGCAAGATTTATGACTTTTCCCCCTTTTCCTCTTTTCCTGTGTACATATATACTTCTCTGTGAGATTTTGTCTGTATAGCTTTGCTTTCACCATTTCTCCTAGGGTTCTATCTGACCTTTTTGTTTCTTTGCTTTTTCTACTTTTTAAAACAATTTTTCTTAATAATTATTGTTTATTTTAATAACTTCATTTCATTTTACCTTACTTTATTATATTTTCTATTCTCCTCTTTCTTTCTTTCTTTCTTTCTGCATTTTCTCCCTTTTACTATCAGGTGTCTGCATGAAACGCTCTTGGTGCCACAACCAGGACTCAGTGATGTGCCTCTGAGGTGGGAGAGCCAACTTCAGGACACTGGTCCACAACAGTCCTCCCACCTCCACGTAACATCAAATGGCTAAAAACTCCCAAAGATCTCCACCTCACCACCAACACCCAGCTTCACTCAACGACCAGCAAGCTACAGTGCTGGACACCCAATGCCAAACAAATAGCAAGACAGGAACACAACCCCACCCACTAGCAAAGACGCTGCCTAGAATCACAATAACTCCACAGACACCCCAAAACACACCACCAGACATGAACCTGCCCACCAGAAACACAAGTTCCAGCCTCATCCACCAGAACACAGGCACTATTCCCCTCCACCACAAAGCCTACACGACCCACTCCACCATCTTTCACCACTGGGCACATGCCAAAAACAATAGGAACTACGAACCAACAAGCTACAGAACGCAAACCCCAAACACGGGAAGATAAGCAACATGAGAAGACAGAAAAACACACAGCAGATAAAAGACCAACATAAAAACCCATCAGACCAAACAAATGAAGAGGAAATACGCAGTCTACCTAAAAAAGAATTCAGAATAATGATAGTAAACATGATCCAAAATCTTGGAAATAGAATATAGAAAATACAAGAAACATTAACAAGGACCTAGAAGAACTAAAGAGGAAACAAGCAACGATGAACAACACAATAAATGAAATTGAAAACACGATAGATGAGATCACTAGCAGAATAACTGAGGCAGAAAAACGGATAAGTGACCTGAAATATTAAATACGGGAAATAACTACTACAAACGACAATAAAGAAAAAAGAATGAAAAGAAAGGACGACAGTCTCACAGACCTCTGGGACAACATGAAACACAATGTAAGAACAACATTAAACCTCTGGGACAACATTAAACGCATACAAATTATACAGCTTCCAGAAGAAGAAGAGACAAAAGAAAGGAACTGAGAAAACATTTAAAGACATTATACTTGAAAACTTCCCTAATATGGAAAAGGAAATAATTAATCAACTCCAGGAAGCACACAGAGTCCCATACAGAATAAATACAAGGACAAATACACCAAGACACATATTAATCAAACTGTCAAAAATTAAATACAAAAAGCATAATAAAAGCAGAAACGGAAAATCAACAAATAACACACACGGGAATCCCCATAAGGTTAACAGCTGATCTCTCAGCAGAAACCCCGCAAGCCAGAAGGGAGTGGCAGAACATACTAAAAGTGATTAAGGAAAAACCTACAACCAAGACTACCCAGCAAGAACCTCATTCAGATCTGATGGAGAAATTAAAACCTTTACAAACAAGCAAAAGCTGAGAGAGTTCAGTACCACCAAACCACCTTTACAACAACTGCTAAAGAAACTTCTCTACACAAGAAATACAAGAGAAGGAAAAGACCTATAATAACAAAACCAAAACAATATACAAAATGGGAATAGGAACAAACATATCAATAATTACCTTAAATGTAAATTTACTACATGCTCCCACCAAAAGACACAGATTGGCTAAATGGATACAAAAACAACTACCTTATATATGCTGTCTACAACACACCCACTTCAGACCTAGAGACACACACAGACTGAAAGTAAGCAGACGGAAAAAGATATTCCATGCAAATGGAAACCAAAAGAAACTTGAACTGCCAATTCTCATATGACACAAAATAGACTTGAAAATAAACACTATTAGAACAGACAAAGAAGAACACTACATAATGATCAAGGGACCGATCCAAGAAGCACATGTAACAATTATAAATATTTATGCACCCAACATAGGAGCACCTCAATACATAAGGCAAATACTACCAGCCATAAAACGGTAAATCAACAGTAACACATTCATAGTAGGGGACTTTTAACACCCGACTTTCACCCATGTACAGATAACCCAAAATGAAAATAAAAAAGCAAACACAAGCTTTAAAAGATACATTAAACAACATGGACTTCATTGATATTTATAGGACACTCCATCCAAAAACAACAGAATACACATTTTTCTCAAGTGCTCATGGAACATTCTCCAGGGTACATCATATCTTGGGTCACATATCACACCTTCGTAAATTTAACAAAATTGAAATTGTATCAAGGATCTTTTCCAGCCACAACGCCATAAGACTAGATATCAATTACAGGAAAATATCTGTAAAAAATACAAACACATGGACACTAAACAATGCACAACTTAATAATGAAGTCATCACTGAAGAAATCAAACAGAAACTGAACAAACACCTAGAAACAAATGACAATGGAGACACAACGACCCAAAACCTATAGGATACAGCAAAAGCAGTTCTAACGAGTAAGTTTATAGCAATACAAGCCCACCTTAAGCAACAGGAAACATCTCAAATAAACAACCTAGCCTTGCACCTCAAGCAATTAGAGAAAGAAGAACAAAAAAACCCCAAAGCTAACAAAAGGGAACAAATCATAACACTCAGATCAAAAATAACTGAAAAACAAATGAAGGAACCAATACCAAATATCAATACAACTAAAAGCTGCTTCTTTGAGAAGAAAACCAAAATAGGTAAACCATTAGCCAGACTCATAAAAAAAAAAAACGGAGAAATCTCAAATCAATACAATCAGAAATAAAAAAGGAGAAGTAACGACTGACACTACAGAACTAAAAAATATCATGAGAGATTACTACAAGCAACTCTACGCCAATAAAACGGACAATCTGGAATAAATGCACAAATTCTTAGAAATGCACAACCTGCCAACACCGAATCAGGAAGAAATAGAAAACATGAACAGACCAACCACAAGCACTAAAATAGAAACTGTGATTAAAAATCTTCCAACAAACAAAAGCCCAGGACCAGATGGCTTCACAGGCGAATTCCCTCAAACATTTACAGAAGAGCTAACACCTATCCTTCTCAAACTCTTCCAAAATATAGCAGAGGGAGGAACACTCCCAAATTCCTTCTATGAAGCCATCATAACCTTGATACCAAAACCAGACAAGGACGTCACAAAAAAAGAAAACTACACGCCAATATCACTGATGAACGCACATGCAAAAATCCTCAACAAAATACTAACAAACACTATCCAACAGCACATTAAAAGGATCATACACCATGATAAAGTGGGGTTAATTCCAGGAATACAAGCATTCTTCAATATATGCAAATCTATCAATGTGATAAACCATATTAACAAATGAAGGACAAAAACCATATAATCATCTCAATACATGCACAGAAACTGTTTGCTAAATTCAACACCCATTTATGATAAAAACCCTGCAGAAAGTAGGCATACAGGGAAGTTTCCTCAACATCATAAAGGCCATATATGAAAAGCCCACAGACAACATCATCCTCAATGAAGAAAACCTGAAACCATTTCCACTAATATCAGAAACACAACAAGGTTGCCCACTCTCACCACTCTTATTCAACATAGTTTTGAAAGTTTTAGCCACAGCAATCAGAGAAGAAAAGGTAATTAAAAAATCCATATCGGAAAAGAAGAAATAAACCTGTCACTGTTTACAAGTGACATGATACTATGCATAGAGAATCCTAAACATGCTGCCAGAAAACTACTACAGCTACTCAATGAATTTCATAAAGAAGCAGGATATAAAATTAATGCACAAAAATCTCTGCCATTCCTATATACTAATGATGAAAAATCTTAAACTGAAATCAAAAACACACTCCCATTTACCATTGCAACAACAAGAATAAAATATCTAGGAATAAACCTACCTAAGGAGACAAAAGACCTGTATGCAAAACTTATAAGACACTGATGAAAGAAATTAAACATGATACAAATAGATGGAGACATATACCATGTTCTTCGATTGAAAAAATCAACACTATGAAAATGACTCTACTACCCAAAGCAATCTATACATTCAATGCAATCCCTATCGAACTACCACTAGCATTTTTCACAGAACTAGAAAAAAAATTTTCACAATTTGTATGGAAACACACAACACCCCGAATACCCAAAGCAATCTTGCAAATGAAAAACGGAGCTGGAGGAATCAGGCTCCCAAACTAAATACTATACTACAAAGCTACAGTAATCAAGACAGTATGGTACTAGTACAACAACAGAAAGATACATCAATGGAACAAGATAAAAAGCCCAGAGATAAACCCACGCACATATGAACACCTTATCTTTGAAAAAGCTGGCAGGAATGTACAGAGGAGAAAGGACAGCCTCTTCAATAAGTCGTGCTAGGAAAACTGGACAGATACATGCAAAAGTATGAGATTAGATCACTCCATAACACCATACACAAAAATAAGCTCAAAACGCATTAAACACCTACATATAAGACCAGAAACTCTCAAATTCTTAAAACAAAACATACACAGAACACTGTATGACATAAATCACACCAAAATCCTTTCTGAGCCACCTCCTAGAGAAATAGAAATTAAAAAAAAAAAAGCGAGGCCTAATAAAACGTCAAACCTTTTGCACAGCAAAGGAAACCATAAACAAGACCAAAAGACAACCCTCAGAATCGGAGAAAATATTTGCAAATGAAGCAACTGACAAAGGATTAATCTCCAAAATTTACAAGCAGCTCATGCTGCTGAATAACAAAAAAAAAAACCCAATCCAACAATGGGCAGAAGACCTAAATAGACATATCTCCAAACATATACAGACTTCCAACAAACACATGAAAGAATGCTCAACATCATTAATCATTAGGGAAAAGCAAATCAAAACTACAATCAGGTATCCTCTCACACCACTCAAAATGACCATCATCAAAAAATCTAGAAACAATAAATGCTGCAGAGGGTGTGGTGAAAAGGTAACACTCTTCCACTGCTGGTGGGAATGACAATTGGTTCAACCACTATGGAGAACAGTATGGAGGTTCCTTAAAAAACTACTAATAAAACTACCATATTACCCAACAATCCCACTACTAGGCATACCCTGAGAAATCCAAAATTAAAAAAGAGTCATGTACCAAAATGTTCATTGCAGCTCTATTTAAAATAGCCTGCAGATGGAAACAACCTAAGTGCACATCATCATATAAATAGATAAAGAAGATTTAGCACATATATACAATGAAATATTACTCAGCCATAAAAAGAAACGAAATTGAGCTATTTGTAATGAGGTAGATAGACCTACAGTCTGTCATAAAGAGTGAAGTAAGTCACAAAGAAAAACACAAATACCGTATGCTAACACATATATATGGAATTAAAAATAAATATGAAAACCTACGGGTAACACAACAATAAAGACAAATCTACTGCAGAATGGACTTGAGGATACGAAGAGGGGGATGGGTGAGTTTTCACAGGGTGACAGAGAGACATGGACATATATACACTAACAAACGTAAGGTACACAGCTAGGGAAAAACAGCCGCAACGCAGAGGGATACCGGCTCGGTGCTTTGTGACCACCTGCAGAGCTGGGATAGGGAGGGTGGAAGGAAGGGAGACACAAGAGGGAACAGACATGGACACATATGTATATGTATAACTGATTCACTTGGTTATAAAGCAAAAACGAACACACCATTGTAAAGCAATTATACCCCAATACAGATATTAAAAAAAAAAACCTATGTATTTATATGTCTCCGTAACAAAATCCAGTGTCTCTAGAGCAGCATAAACACAGCAGTGAAAATCAGCTAAATGCCATTATAAAAACAAATTTCAAAAACAAAACACAATGACAGTGAAATAGAGAGCAATTCTTAAATAATTCATTCATGGTTACTGATGAAACCTCTATTTACCACACCTACACCCACAGCTGGGTAAGACATAAGGCTTGACACTTCGGGCTGATAGCATTAGTGACGTTCGGTGAGCAAATGCACACCCTTTCAAGTCATACGGCATGGTACCCATTCCATGGGAACAACTCTCCACGTTTAAGGGATTCTTCCTTCACCTAAAACATGCATGTGGAACCCAGAGTATAGTCCACCGTGTGATCGGGAACCGTTTTTAAATACATCTCAGTTTTCGAGCCCTGGTACTCGGGTTTGTCATTCCAGAAGCTTTACTAACACTCTCCACACTTGGGGAGTCAGTGCCTTTAAATTCCTGTTTGACACACTTTGCAATTTCTGCGGAAGATGAACAGGAATAGGGAAAACCAATAAGAGACTAGCTGTAGGTGTCTGGACGGGCACATTTAACTCTAATTTCCCACCTGTAAGAGTAATTAACCAAAGGCTCAGCAGGCCATGCCGGAACAAGATTAGGGCCTGAAGCAATCCTACGGTTTTGCGGCCAGCTCACAAGAAAGCGAGTTGAAGAAAGGAGCTCAGGGACACTGTAATTCACAGACCTGAAGAGTTATAAATGACAGCTATCGTCCAAAAACATTTTGAAGTAAGGTTGCGAACAGGACTTGAAAGCGGGGCAGAATTGCAGGAAACCGATTTCAGGAGGTAGACTGGAATTGCATTTAAAGCATAGAAAAAGAGGCAGAACGTCGACAATGATGCACTTGGCCAAAAAGGGCGTATGCGTTTTTTCTTGAATATATTCAGGAAAAAACGCATACGCCCTTTTTGGCCAACCAAGCAAGCGTGCAATGGAAATCCGCACTACAATGAAGTCTCACTTCCACCGGGTCAAAAGGGCCATCTGAAAAAAGTGTAAAATCCAGAAAGGCAGGACAGGCCATGGAGAACTGGGAGCCTTGTTATGCTGATGGGCGGGATGTAAATTGCCAACAGCCACTCTGGAAAAGTGTATGGTGATTCCTGAAACTTCTAAAAAACAAAGCAACAGAGCCTAGGGCACTTCCACTTATGGTCCTATAGCTTAGGGAAACTAAATTAAAAAAGACACAGCCACCCCAAAGTTTGGGCGGCTCTGTTTTTAGGAACTTCGTCTATGGTACAAGTTAAATATCCCAAAAAGCCAAACATGGATAAAGAAGTTGTGGTACTTACATACAATGGACTATCACTCAGCAATGAAATCTATGACATCAGGCCTGTAGAAGCATAATGAGTGGATTCAGGTACGATGATTCTAAGTGAAATAAGTCACACAGAAAAAGAAACATCATAAGATATCACTAATACACGGAATGTAAACTTGGCTACACAGGAACTGAATTACAAAACAGAACAGTGTCTCAAATTGAGAAAACCAACTTATGCTTGCTTAAGGGGAAAGGTGAGTTGGGGTGCTGCATAAAACCAGAGATTGAAATTAGCACAGATACCGTTCCATAAGCCAAATATGTAATAGACAAGAGCTACTCCTTGCTCAATGAAATAGACTCAACACCCCATATTCAACGCCTAGGAATATACCTGACTAGGAAGAATCTTAAAACCTATGGATTTATATGTCTCCGTATGAGAATCAAGCGTAAACGCAGCAGTGAAAATCAGCTAAATCCCATTATCAAAATAAATTTCAAAAACAAAACACAACAAAACACAATGACAGTGAAATAGACAGAAATTCTTAAATAATTCATTCAGGGCTTGTGATGCAACCTGGATTTACCACATCGACACACAGAGGTGGGTGAGACATAAGGCTGGACACTTGGGGCTGATAGGATTGGTGAGGTTCGGTGAGCAAATGCAGACCCTTGGAAGTAATACTGCATGGTACCCATTCCATGGGTCCCAACTCTCCAGGTTTAAGGGATTCTTCCTTCAGCTAAAACATGCATGGGGAACCCAGAGTATGGTCCACTGTGTGATCGGGAAACGTTTCTAAATGCATCTCAGTTTTCGTCCCCTGGTACTCGGGTTCGCCATTCCAGACGCTTTACTAACACTCTCCCCACTTGGAGAGTCAGTGCCGTTAACCTCCTGTTTGGCACAGTTGGCAATTTCTGCGGAAGATGAACAGGAATAGGGAAAACCAATGAGAGACTAGCTGTAGGTGTCTGGACAGGCACATTTAACTCTAATTTCCCACCAGGAAGAGGAATTAACCAAAGGTTCGGGTGCCGGGCCGCAACCAGATTAGGGCCTGAAGCAATCCTGTGGTTTTGCGGCCAGCTCACAAGAAAGCGAGTTGAAGAAAGGAGCTCAGGGGCACTGTAATTCACAGACCTGAAGAGTTATAAATGACAGCTATTGCCCAAAAATATATTGAAGTAAGGCTGCGAAGAGGACTTGAAAGCGAGGCAGAATTGCAGGAATCACATTTCAGGAGGTATATTGGAAATGCATTTAAAGCATATGAAAAGCGGCAGATCTTTGACAGTGATGCACTTGGTCAAAAAGAGCATATGCGTTTTTTCCTAAATATATTCAGGAAAAAACGCATACGCCCTTTTTGGCCAACCAAGCAAGCGTGCAATGGAAATCCGCACTACAATGAAGTCTCACTTCCCACCTGTCAAAAGGGCCATCTGAAAAAAGTGTAAAAACCAGAAAGGCAGGACAGGCCATGGAGAACTGGGAGCCTTGTTATGCTGATGGGCGGGGTGTAAATTGCCAACAGGGATTCTGGAGAAGTGTATGGTGTTTCTTGAAACATCTAAAAAACAAAGCTACAGCGCCTAGGGCACTTCCACTTATGGTCCTATAGCTTAGGGAAATTAAAATCAAAAACACACAGCCACCCCAAAGTTTGGGACGGCTCTGTTTACAAGAACCTCGTCTAAGGTACAAGTTAAATATCCCAGAAAGAAAAAAATGGATAAAGAAGTTGTGCTACTTACGTACAATGGAGTATCACTCAGCAATGAAATCAATGTCATCAGGCCGGTAGCAGCAAATTGAGTG
The DNA here is from genome assembly GCF_964270905.1 of Leucopleurus acutus. Taxonomy (NCBI): domain Eukaryota; kingdom Metazoa; phylum Chordata; class Mammalia; order Artiodactyla; family Delphinidae; genus Leucopleurus; species Leucopleurus acutus. Next base: position 72,081,832 of record NC_139143.1, read on the forward strand.
GATTTAAGTACAATGATTCTAAGAGAAATATGTCATACAGAGAAAGGTAATTATCATTACATATCACTAATAGAGGGAGTGTAAACTTGGCTACACATGAACTGAATTACAAAACCGAACAGAGTCTCACATTTGGATAAAAAACTTATGCTTGCTTAAGGGGAAAGGTGAGTTGGGGTGCTGTATTAAACCAGAGATTGAAATTAGCACAGATACCGTTCCATAAGCCAAATATGTAATAGACAAGACCTACTCCTTGCTCAACGAAATAGACTCAACCATGAGGTATCACCTCACACAAGTTAGAATGGGCATCATCAGAAAATCTACAAACAACAAATGCTGGAAAGGGTGTGGAGAAAAGGAACCCTCTTCCACTATTGTTGGGAATGTAAATTGATACAGTCACTGTGGAGAACAATATGGAGTTTCTTAAAAAACTAACAATAGAATTACCATATGATACAGCAATCCCACTACTGGGCATATACCCAGACAAAACCATAAATCAAAAAGAGACATTCACCGCAATGTTCATTGCATCACTATTTACAATATCCACGTAATGGAAGCAACCTAAATGTCCACAGACAGACGAATGCATAAAGAAGTGGTACATATATAAAATGGAATATTACTAAGCCATAAAAAAGAATGAAATTGGGTCATTTGTAGAGACGTCGATGGATCTAGAGACTGTCATACAGAGTGAAGTAAGTCAGAAAGAGAAAAACAAATCTTGTATATTAATGCATATATGTGGAACCTAGAAATATTGTACAGATGAACCGTTTTGCAAGGCATAAATAGAGCAACAGATGTAGACAACAAACGTATGGACACCAAGGGGGGAAAGCTGTTGGAGGGGTGGTGGTGGGAGGATTTGAGAGATTGGGATTGGCATGTATGCATTTATATGTATAAAACAGAAAACCAATAAGAACCTGCTGTATAAAAAAATAAAATTAAATTCAAAATTAAAAAAAATAAAATTAAAAAAAGTAAAACAGAAAATTCTTCCCTTCACATACATGTATTTATATGAATAAATTATTTCCATTCTTATATCTGTAAATACAAAAAAGAGGAATAAAATCTACCTTGAACCAAAAACGAAAAAAAGAAAAAAAAAAAACAGAACCCACAAGTTACACAGAGGAAAACCATATCAGGGCACCTGCTCCAGTTGTAAACAATTCTGAAGCTGGTCAGTGGTGGGGAATCATCTCCCATTCAGCCATCAGCCCCCACGCAACAAGCGTCCTCATTGCAAAGCTCGGGGACCGTGCCGAGGCATCTGTGAGTAAACGTGAGCTGAGCCCCAGGCCAGCTGCTGCTGAACTGTTCCCACCCTTCCCAGGTAAAACACCTGAATATGTACAAGGACTTGAAAGCCTAGAGAAAGGGCCATGGAGCCACACGAGCGACAGCATGCCGGCCGACTTGGTGCCTGCAGGCCACCCAGGATGGTCCTGGCCCCGGGTGCTCTTCTGGAAGATTTCCATTTCCCTGCCTGAGATACCCGTCCTGTCCCGGCCCCCACTGCTTTTTTCCCTCCTCACCTCTGCCCAGGGAGAAATTCCAGCGGCAGGTATGGGTGACACATCCTCTTCTTTAGCAGGTGGCAGCCTGGCAACTGCTGCAGAAAGTGCAGCAGAGCCCCACTCACACTGGGCCACCCACAAAGCCGTGGCCTCTCACTCCCTCCCACCAGCCCAGCCCCGAGACTGCTGACAGGGCAGAGAAAATGGCGTCAGGCACAGCTGCAGGGGCTCTTGCTGCCTGGAGCGGTGTTTATATTGATCTCAACCCAGGCACACCTGGGGAGGGCTGGCCGGCAAGGTAAGGCTGCCCAGGTCAGCCAATCATCACCCTTCAGGGGCTCACAGTTGCAGAAAATAGAACTTGCTGAACTGGCCAGGTCCAAGGAACAGGTGTGGGCTCCTGAGAGTCAGGATAGACAAGGGGCTGCAGCTCTGGCTTGTTTTCTAATCATTTTATCTGGCCCATGAGTGGGAGACAACTTCAAGAAAACCCTCTCCTAATGAGAGGAACCCAGGAGTCAGGGAGAGGAGGGGTGGGTGGTGGGTGGAGACAGAGGCCTGGTGCGCCGGGTGCAGTGGAAGTCTCTGGAAGACCAGGTGGAGGGAGGCCGCACAGAGTGATGCCCAGGGTCACAGACCTGTCGGAGCTGCTGTTTGTTAGTTCAAGTCCTGCTCTGAGGTGCTCTGTGTCAGCTCTGAGCGACAGGTGAACTGGGGTGCTCTGCAATGAGGGCTATGTGCACGGTTCCTGTGTGCCCAGCCCTGCCACGGTACCTGCAAGGGTAGCTCTGTGTCCTGGGAGGGACCTGACCACGAGAGCCCCGTGGGCTGGGGTGGGGGGGGGGTACCTGCCCAGGTGAGCTCCATATCCTGGGATTGGCCTGACCACGAGAGCCCCATGGGCTGCTGGGGACCTGGTAAAGGATGTCAGGACAGTCAGTGAAGCCACCGAGGATATACATCCAGTTGCTCCTAATTCCTACACCCTGCTGGTCATTCTACCAACCACCAGGACATGGTATTCTGTATTACTCTTCAATGATGCCTTCGTCTGTATTCCATTAGTCCCAGAGTCACAAGAAATTTTGGCTTGTGAGTGGCAGGACTCAACATACAACTAAAACAATACTTCTGGGCCGTCTTGCCCCAAGGGTTCAAAAATTCCCACACCATCTTTGGCGAAAGCTTAGCTAAAGACCTAAAAGTTCTACCTCTGGAAAAGGAAACCCTCCCTCAATACGCAGACGACATTCTGATCGCCAGCCCTACTAAGGAGGCCTCTGAACTACCAAGCCAATAAAGGATAGAAGTTGTCCAAGAAAAAGGCTCAAATATCACAGACTACGGTGACCTGCCTGGCCTTCATTCTCACAGAAGGTCGGAGAAGCCCATCCCAGGAAAGGGAAGAAGCCATTTGCAGCCTTACCCCTTTCTAAAACGAGAAGACAGCTTAGGGGTTCCTTGGGAGGCCGGGGTTTGCTGCATCTGGATCCCTAACTACAGTCTACTAGCTGGGCCTCTATATGAAACACTGAAAGGAAAAGATGATGATCCTTTTGAATAGAATCCAGAAGTGGCCTTTCAAGAATGGAAAGAGCAGTCAATTCAGACCCTTGCCCTGGAACTCCCTAATTGAGCTAAACCCTTTGACCTTTCCATTCCCGGTGAAAGGTGAATCGCCCTTGGAGAATTAGTGCAAAAACTGGGACCACTTGAAATGGAACAACGCAAGAATGCCATCCAGGTAGGATAAACTACAGTCACCAAGGGGCTTGGCCCACTGCCACATCTGGCCAAGATACTGGCAGTATCTAAAAACCTGGAAATCAGCAGCCCAAAAGGCCACCTCCCTCCTAAGGGAAAAGGACCCCACGTGGTGATCCTAACCACCAACCATGCCCTGAAGTTGCAGGGTTCGCTCCGTGGGCACACCGACCTCGAGTGAGGAGGCCCTCCAACTCCAACCTGCAGAGTGATAACCGGGGGCAACGGGGCACCATGACGACTCGTGTGAACATCACTTGACCTGGAGTTTCTCTCATAAAACAACAAGAGTGTGTCCCAAAAGAGTAGACTACTGCTTGCAGGACTTACTCCACCCAGAGGGGAGCTAATAATCTTGGCGGGGGAACCGTATATCACACTGTCACCATAGAAAAGCCTACAGACACCGTGATGATGGTGGCCAATAAGACCGGCTGGACTCCTGTTTACTTCAAAAGGCTGTTGACTCAGTGGCCATCATGGTCCTTGATCACCACTGACCCTGGACTGTCTGGGAGTTGAGCGGGCAGGGCTCTGACACCTGGTGCTGTTTTTACATTAATTCAGGGGCCTAATTGAAGAAAGCGCAGACTACTGGTCAGAGCATCTAGGCTGGCAGAAACGGTCAGCCTAAGGTGGCTGAACAAATGTGGGGCGGGGTGAAACCGGCCCCCACAGCGTCTCTGCACATCTCCTTCCTGGACCCTTAAAGGTCATTAGAATCTATAACACTTCCAATGCTGGTGCTCAGGTGGACGAGCAGGGAGGCAGGGGGCCTGGGGACAATCAAGGTCACCTGGAGGCTGCTGGGGAGAAGTTCTGACCCTCGCCCCCGGGTATGAGGACTCCCAACTCAGCACGAAGCAGTTACAGAAGAGGGGTCTGCACCCTCAGCACTCCAAGAATGAGGAAAGGGACAAAAGGCAGAGGAGGGGTTTGTTCCCAGCAAAGCCCATTAAAAATCCCTGGGAGATAAAAATAGAATCTGGGCAATAAAGTCAAGTCTAACCTTTTTTATCCTTTGTGCTTTGTCTAATTTCACGTGCTCCTAGGGTCCCGCATGCAGAGGTTCCACACCCGGCACTTCAGACCCGATATCCTAGTGCAGAATGGCTGGGTCGACACCTCAGCTCCTGGGGCCCAGTGCAGACTCCGCGATATAGAGCCTGAGCTGCAGCCAACCCGGCCCTCGAGAGGTCCGCCCCCTCCCTCCGGCTGACACTGACGGGATCCCTACACCGCAGCCCAGCCCACAGCCCGCGGGGGAGCGCTCACTCTCAGCTCTCCATTCTCTGATCAAAATATAAAGTTTCCTTTGCTTCTGAACCAAACTCAGTCTCGATCTGTTGGCTCCAATGACACTGGGCAGGGGGACACTTGTTGGGGTCCACTCTGCAGGATCAGTAACCGAAATTGAGAACATTGTAACTTCAGTGAACAGATGTGTGAGCCAAACTGTAATTAACAAAAAACAGTGTATAAGGCTCGGGTAAAATAAGATGTTTCTAGCACTTCCATTGGATATTTCCATCACTTTATTATAAGCAAGTTCAGTGAAACGGTTTGTCCTATTTGTCAGGTCAATATTAGAGAAACGAAGTGATTTCTTTCCAAGGATGTACATCTAATAATCTTGGTTAAAGCTTTGAAATGCCCAAGGTCGCGAGGCCCCTCCACAAGACCACCAGAGTCGAGAGTCAAAGCCAAACGGCAAGGGTCATTTATTGCAGGTTCGAACCTGGACCTCCGCGCGTACTCGTTGCCGGTAACGCTAAGAGGTCCCGATGGAGTTTAGTTCAGCTCTTTTATAGACAAGTACAAACAAGTTCGGGACGTTTTGCGGGGCTTTCCAGGGGTGGGGAGTACTGATTCGTTGATTTTTGAACAAAGACACTAGTCGCCGTCTGATTGGTTGGACGGTTGCAGGTTGACTTTTGAACAAAGACACTAGTCGCCGTCTGATTGGTTGGACGGTTGCAGGTTGACTTTTGAACAAAGACACTAGTCGCCGTCTGATTGGTTGGACGGTTGCGGGGGGGGGGGTGTCAGCAAGCGTAATTACAGAAGTGAGAGCGGCTAGTTAAGTTTCGGTTTCCTGAGGTTTCGTTTCTCAATTGGAAATACTTAAGACGGGGCCATGGTCACAAAAAGAAATAGTGCAAACAGGAAGACTGATGCAACCCTAGCAGTGCTGCGGCCTCCACCAGCCCAACGGCAGGGCGGCGGGAGGCTGTGCGCCCAACTTCAGGCGGCGCTCGCAAATGTGGCAAGCCCAGCGCCACGCCCTGGAATGGCCCTTTTTCGGCCCTTCTCCTCAGGGAGGAACAGAAAAGAAACTCCAGGAAAGGCACAAATTGAATGCAGGGCGTCAACTCAGTCCTATTCCCACCAAAGTAGAACATAGCCCCCTCAGCTTCAATCTTGTTTCAAATGCTTTTCCATTGAAAATGATACCTCCCTTTCTGCTCCCCCATTTCTGAGAAGTTTAAAATCTTATAATTTATTATTACCAAAGGGGAAAGGTGGGAGGAGGGATAAATTAACAGATTGGGATTAACACATACACACTGCTATGTATAAAATAGATCATCAACAAGGAATTACTGTATAGCACAGGGAACTACACTCAATATTTTGAAATAACCTATAAGGGGAAATAATCTGAAAAAGAATAGATATTTTTATTGACATCATCTATCAATGACAGTTAAAGTGTAACCTAAGGGAAGCCGGTGGTGAGTGCTTCTGACCCTGAAGACTTCAATCATCTAAAGTTTGGACTCTGCCTACTTCCCAAGGCCCTTAATGAACATATGTGTAGCCGTAGCTTAAAAACTTCCCCAGTTGGGGTTTCGGGGAGACACTGATTTTGAAAAAGCCCTGGTGTTCTCCTTACATGAATGGGACTCTTCCTACTGCTAAAACATGTCTGTCACACCCAGAGGATGGTATACCGTCTGATCAGGAAGAGTTTGGAAAAGGCATCTCATCTCCTCATCTCCTGGTGCTCGGGTTCACCCCTCCAGCGTCTTTACTAACAGTCTCCCCACTTGGAGATGTCAGCACTGTCAACATCCTGTTGCGTACAGTTTGGAATTTGTCCAGAGGATGAAGCGGAAGGGTGAGGAACAATGAGAGACAAGTCCTAGGTGTTCGGACAGGCACAGGTCACTCTAATTTCCAATCAGGAAGACGAATTGACCAAAGGCTAGGGTTGCCCATGGAAACAGAATAGGGCTTGAGGAAATCCCGCTGCTTTTTGGCCAGTTCCCATAAACACAAGTTGAAAAATGGAACTCAGGGGCACTAAAATTCACAAAACTGCACAGTTGAAAATATCTATCACTGAAAAATGTCTTGAGGAAAGTCAGAGAAAAGGACTTGTAAGCAAGGGAGAATGGCAGGAATGGGATTGGAAGAGGTAGAAAGGACTCGCCATTAAGCACAAGAAAAGGGGCTGAACATTGCCAACATTGCAGTTGGCCAAAAAGGGCGTATGCGTTTTTTTCTGTATGTATTCAAGAAAAGGGCATACACTTTTTTAGCCAACCAAACAGGTGGGCACTGGAAATCAATACTACAAAAGATATCACTTCGCATCAGTCAGAAGAGCCATCCTCATAAAGTGTAAACACCAGAAATGCAGGACAGGGCAAGGAGAAGAGGGAGCCCTGTGAGGCTTATAGTGGAAATGTAAGTTGCCAACGGCCACTCTGGAGAAGTGTATTGTGTTTACTAAAGCATCTAAAAAATGAGCTACAGAGCATAGGGCACTTGCACTCATGGGCGTATATCTTGGGAAAAACAAAACTCGAGAGGACACAGGCACCCCAATGTTTACCGCCTCTCTCTTTAAAAGATCCTCGACTAGGATATAACATAAATGTCTCTGGAGGGAAATAATGGATAGAGATGTGGTGCTTACATAGAGTGGAATATTACTCAGCCTGGAAATCAATGAAATATGGCCAGTTGTAACAACTCCGGAGGAGTTACGTATGATCATTCTAAGTGACATAATTCAAAAAGAAAAAGACACATATCATAAGTTATCACTTAAAGATGGAATCCAAAATGGCTACACATGAAATAAATCACAAAACGAAAATATAGTCAAATATGTAGAAAACACACATAAGGCTGCTAAACGGGAAAGATGGGGAGGGGTGAGGCATTATCCAGGAGGTTGAAATTAGCAAAGATACCATTCCAAATACCAAACTGATAATCAATAAGGCCTACACGGTAGCTAAAAGAACTGCACTCAGCACACTCAAGTCACTGGAAAAGAATATATACGACTGGTAAGAATCTGAAAAAGAATTTATTGATGTCTCTCTGTACGTGAATCAAGTGGATGTACAGCAGCAAGAAACAGAGCTTTGAAAATCAGCTGTAACAAATATAATAATAAATTGAAAAAAATAAACGACAGAGAGACAGAGAAAACCTCTTACAACTTTTCCTCAGGGACGGTGACGCAACATGGATTGAACACATCCAGACCCACAGCAGGATGAGACAAGGCTGGAAACTGTTTGTGCTAAGAGAAATGTGAGGTTGGATGAGGAAATGCACACCCTTTAAAGTAATACTACCTGGTACCCATTCAATGGGTCCCAAATCTGCAGGTTCAAGGGATCTTCCTACAGCTAAAACACGCATGGAAAACCCAGAGGACTGTACACCATGTGACCGGGAGATGTGTCTAAAATGCACCTCATTTATCCTCTCCTGGTGCTCCTGTTCACCATTCCAGCCACGTTACTTAGAATCTCCCTACTTGGAGAATCAGCACATTTAAACTTCTGTTTCGCACATTTTGCAAATTGTGAGGAGGATGAATGGGAAGAGGGGGAACCAATGACAGAATAGTTGTAGGGGTTTGGATGGGCACATGACACTCTAATTTCCCATTAAGAATAAGAATTAAAAAAAGGCTCAGCCCACCTCGCCGGAGCCAAAATAGGGCCTGAAGCAATCCTGCAGTTTTGAGGCCAGCTCACAAAAGAGCAACTTAAAAAATGGAGCTCAGGGTCACTGCAATTCACAAACCTGCAGAGTTATAAATGAAAACTAACGTCCAAAAATATGTTGAGGTAAGGCAAAGAAGAGGATATGAATGCAAGACAGAATTGCAAGAAACAGATTTCAAGAGATAGATTGGACTCGTCTTTAAAGCACATGAAAAGTGGCAGAATTTCGACAATGATGTAGTTGGCCAAAAAGGGCATATGTGTTGCTTCCTGAATATATCCAGGAAAAGACGCATACGCACTTTATGGGCAACCAAGCAAGCAAAGAATGCAAATGCGCACAACAAAGAAGTCTCATTTCCCACCGGTAAAAGGGCCATCCGAAAAAATTGTAAAAACCAGAAATGCAGGACAGGTCATGGAGAACTGGGAGCCTTGTTATGCTGATGGGCGGGATGTAAATTGCCAACAGCCACTCTGGAGAAGTGTATGGTGGTTCCTAAATCATCTAAAAAACAGAGCTACAGAGCATAGGGCACTTCCAATCACGGAAGTATATCTAGGGAAGTCTAAAAATCAACAAGACACAAGCACACCACAGTTTAGGGCTACTCTGTTTACAAGAACCTCAACTTCAGTACACCTTAAATATCCCAGGAAAGAGAACAATGGATAAAGAAGATGTGGTACTTATGTACAATGGAATATCTCTTCACCATGAAGTCAATGTAATAAGGCAAGGAGAAGCATAAAGAGTGGATTTAGGTCCGATAATACTACTTGAAATAAGTCAAACAGAAAAAGAAACATATCATAAGATATCACTTATAGAGGGAGTGTAAATATGGCTGCACAACAAATGAATTACAAAACAGAACAGTGTCTCACATTTAGAAAACACACTTATGTCAGCTTAAGGGGAAAGGAGAGGTGGGGTGATGCATAAAACCAGAGTTTGAAATTAGCACAGATACCGTTCAATAAACCAAATAGGTATGAGACAAGATCTACACCTTGCTCAATGAACTGGCCTCAACACACCCTATACACCGCAGAGGAATATATCTGAGTAATAAGAATCTTAAAACCCATGTATTGCTATATCTCCATAAGGGAATCAAGTGTGTGCAGAGCGGCACAAACACAGCAGTGAAAATGAGCTAAACCCCATTATAGAAATAAATTTTAAAAACAAAACGCAGAAACAATGCAAGAGAGAAAAATTCTTACAATATTCGTTCAGGGGCTGTGATGCAACCTGGGTCGACCACATATAAACCCACAGCTGGATAAGACATAAGGCTGGACACTTGGGGCTGAGAGGATTGGTGAGCTTTGGTGAGCAACTGCCGAAAGTTTAATGCAATACTTCATGCTACTCATTCCAAGGGTCCCAACACTCCAGGTTGAAGGGAATCTTCCTACAGCTAAACCATGCATGGGAAACCCAGCAGATGGTATACCATATGATCGGGAAAGGTTTCCAAAACGCACCTCATTTTCCTCTCCTGGGGCTCCGGATCAACATTCCAGCTGCTTTATTAACAATATCCCCACCTGGAGAGTCAATGCCTTTAAGTTCCTGTATCGCAGAGTCTGCAGTTAGTGCAGAGGATGAACGGGAAGAGGGGGAACCAGCGAGAAACAAGCGGTAGGGGTTTTGATGGGCACATGTCACTCTAAATTCACATCAGGAAGAACTAACCAAAGACACAGCAAGGCGCCCCAGAACAAGAACAGGCCCTGAAGCAATCCTGCGGTTATGAGGCCAGATCACAAAAATAAGAGCTGAAAAATGGAGCTCAGGGGCACTGTAATTCACAAACCTGCAGAGTTATAAATGACAGCTATCGTCCAAAAATATATTGAAGTAAGGCTGCGAAAAGGACTTGAAAGCGGGGCAGAATTGCAGGAAACCGATTTCAGGAGGTAGACTGGAATTGCATTTAAAGCATAGGAAAAGAGGCAGAACGTCCACAATGATGCACTTGGCCAAAAAGGGCGTATGCGTTTCTTCCTGAATATATTCAGGAAGAAACGCATACGCCCTTTTTGGCCAACCAAGCAAGCTTGCAAAGGAAATCTGCACTACAATGAAGTCTCACTTCCCCCCAGTCAAAAGGGCCATCTGAAAAAAGTGTAAAATCCAGAAAGGCAGGACAGGCCATGGAGAACTGGGAGCCTTGTTATGCTGATGGGCGGGATGTAAATTGCCAACAGCCACTCTGGAGAAGTGTATGGTGTTTCCAGAAACATCTAAAAAACAAAGCAACAGAGCCTAGGGCACTTCCACTTATGGTCCTATAGCTTAGGGAAATTAAAATCAAAAACACACAGCCACCCCAAAGTTTGGGACGGCTCTGTTTACAAGAACCTCGTCTAAGGTACAAGTTAAATATCCCAGAAAGAAAAAAATGGATAAAGAAGTTGTGCTACTTACGTATAATGGAGTATCACTCAGCAATGAAATCAATGTCATCAGGCCTGTAGCAGCAAATTGAGTGGATTTAAGTACGATGATTCTAAGAGAAATATGTCACACAGAGAAAGATAATTATCATTAGATATCACTAACAGAGGGAGTGTAACTTGGCTACACATGAACTGAATTACAAAACCGAACAGAGTCTCACATTTGGATAAAAAACTTATGCTTGCTTAAGGGGAAAGTTGAGTTGGGGTGCTGTATTAAACCAGAGATTGAAATTAGCACAGATACCGTTCCATAAGCCAAATATGCAATAGACAAGACCTACTCCTTGCTCAACGAAATAGACTCAACCATGAGGTGTCACCTCACACCTGTTAGAATGGGCATCATCAGAAAATCTACAAACAACAAATGCTGGAAAGGGTGTGGAGAAAAGGAACCCTCTTCCACTATTTTTGGGAATGTAAATTGATACAGTCACTGTGGAGAACAATATGGAGTTTCTTAAAAAACTAACAATAGAATTACCATATGATACAGCAATCCCACTACTGGGCATATACCCAGACAAAACCATAAATCAAAAAGAGACATTCACCGCAATGTTCATTGCATCACTATTTACAATATCCAGGTAATGGAAGCAACCTAAATGCCCACAGACAGACGAATGCAAAAAGAAGTGGTACATATATACAATGGAATATTACTAAGCCATAAAAAGGAATGAAATTGAGTCATTTGTAGAGACGTCGATGGATCTAGAGACTGTCATACAGAGTGAAGTAAGTCAGAAAGAGAAAAACAAATCTTGTATATTAATGCATATATGTGGAACCTAGAAATATTGTACAGATGAACCGTTTTGCAAGGCATAAATAGAGCAACAGATGTAGACAAGAAACGTATGGACACCAAGGGGGGAAAGCTGTTGGGGTGGTGGTGGTGGGAGGAGTTGAGAGATTGGGATTGGCATGTATACACTTATATGTAAAAATTAGATAACCAATAAGAACCTGCTGTATAAAAAAATAAAATAAAATTCGAAATAAAAAAATTAAATTAAAAAAATAAAACAGAAAAAAAATTTTTCCCTTCACATACATGTATTTATATGAATAAATTATTTCCATTCTTATATCTGTAAATACAAAAAAGAGGAATTAAATCTACCTTGAACGAAAAACGAAAAAAAGAAAAAAAAACAGAACCCACCAGTTACACAGAGGAAAACTGTATCAGGGCACTTGCTCCAGTTGTAAACAATTCTGAAGTTGGTCAGTGGTGGGGAATCGTCTCCCATTCAGCCAGCAGCCCCCATGCAACAAGCGTCCTCATTGCAAAGCTGGGGGACCGTGCTCATCCTAAACCGTTGTCAAAACCTAAACTGTACCCTAACCCGTCCCCGTTCCCTAACCCTAACCCTTACGCGAAGCCTTACCCTAACCCGTCCCCTAATCCTAACCCGTACGCTAACACTAACCCGTTCCTTAACACTTACGCTCACCCTAAACCATTGTCGTACCCTAACCTGTACCCTAAACCGTCCCCGTTCCCTAAACCTAACCCTAACCCTAACACTTTCCCGAAGCCTTACCCTAAATCATAACGTACCCCTAACCCGTACACTAACACTAACTCATACCATAACACGTACGCTAACCCTAAACCGTTGTCATACCCTAACCTGTACCTTAAACCATATCTGTTCCGTAACCGAAACACTAAACCTAACCCTAACCCTAACCCTAAACTGTCGTCATACCCTAAGTCGTACCCTAAACTGTACCCGTTCCCTATGCCTAACCCTAACACTAACCCTAACTCTAACCCTTACCTGAAGCCTTACCCTAACCTGTACCCTAATCCTAAACCATACACTAACACTTACCCATACACTAACACGTTCATTAACCCTAAAGGTTTGTCGTACCCTAAACTGTACCCTACACCGTACCCGATCCCTAAACCTAACCCTAACCCTAACCCTTACTCGAAGCCTTTTCCTAACCCGTACCATAATCCTAACCCTTACACTAACACTAAACATTACCCTACCACGTATGCTAACTGTAAACCGTAGTCGTACCGTGTCCTGTACCCTAATCCGTACCCATTCCCTAACCCTAACCCTAACACTAACCTTACCTTAAGCCTTACACTAACCCGTACCCTGATCCTAATCTGTACACTAACACTCACCCATACAATAACACATACGCTAACCCTAAACCTTTGTCATACCCTAACATGTACACTAAACCGTAGCATTTCCCTAAACCTAACCATAACCCTAATCCTAACCCTTACCTGAAGCATTACCCTATCCTGTACCATAATCCTAAACCGTATGTTAACACTATCCCGTACTCTACCATGTACACTAACCCTAAACATTTTTAGTTCCCTAACCGGTACCCTAAGCCGTAACCATTCCCTAACCCTAACCTTAACCCTAAACCTTTCCTGAAGCCTTACCCTAAACCGTATCCTAATCCTAAACCGTACACTAACACTTACCCATTCACTAACATGTACGCTAACCATAAACAGTTGCCGTACCCTAAGCTGTACCCTAAACCATACCCGTTCCCTAACCCTAACCCTTACCCGAAGCGTTACCATAACCCTTACCCTAACCCTAAACCAAACCCTTACCTGAAGCCTTACACTATCCCGAACTCTAATCCTAACCCGTATACTAACACTAACCCATACCCTAACACATACACTAACACTAAACCGTTGTCATACCCTAACCTGTACCCTAAACCATACCTGTTCCCTAACGCTAACCATAACACTAACCCTCACCCTAAGCGTTAACCTAACCCGTACCATAATCCTATCCCGTACACTAACACTAACCCGTACCCTAACTCGTACGGTAACCCTAAACTGTTGTTGTACCATAACTTGTACCCTAAACCGTACCCATTCCCTAAGCCTAACCCTAGCCCTTACCTGAAGCCTTACCCTAACCCGTACCCTAATCCTAACTGGTACACTAACACTAATCCATACGTTAACATGTACACGAAACCTAAACCATTGTCGTACCTTCACCTATACCCTAAACCATGCCCATTCCCTAACTGTAACCCTAACCCTTACCCGATGTCTTACCCTAATCCGTAACCTAGTTCTAACCCGTACACTAAAACTAACCCATACCCTAACACGTACTCTAACCCTAAACCGTTGTCATACCCTAAGCTGTACCCTAAACCTTACCCATTCCCTAACCCTAACCCTTACCCAAAACCTTACCCTATCCCGTACCATAATCCTAACCCATACACTAACACTAGCCCGTACCGTAACACGTAAGCTAACCCTAAACTGTTGTCGTACCCTATCCTGTACCCTAAACCGTACCCGTTCCCTAACCTTAACCCTTATCCGAAGGTTTACCCTAACCCGTACCGTAATCCTAATCCACACACTAACACTAACACATACCTTCACGCGTACGCTAATCCATAACAGTTGTCGTACCCTAACTTGTACCCTAAACCGTACGCATTCCCTAACACTAACCCTAACCCTAACCCTTACCCAAAGCGTTACCCTAACCCATACCCTAATCCTAACCAGTACACTAACACTAACCCATTCCTTAACACGTACGCTAACCCTAAACCGTTGTTGTACCTTCACCTGTACCCTAAATAATACCCGTTCCCTAACTGTAACCATAACCCTAACCCTAATCCTTACCCGATGTCTTACCCTAATCCGTACCCTAATCCTAACCTGTACACTAAAACTAACTCATACCCTAACACATACTCTAATCCTACACCGTTGTCGTACCCTAACCTGTACCCTAAACCATACCCGTTCCATAACCCTAACCCTAACACTTACCGTAACCTGTACCCTAATACTAACCCATACACTAAAACTAACCCATACCCTAACATGTACCCTAAACTTAACCCATAGCCATACCCTAAACTGTACACTAAACCTATTCCATACCCTAACCCTAAAACTAACCCTAAACCATACCCTCAACCCTACCCTTACCCTAACCCATACCCTAACCCTAACACGTACCCTAACCCATACCCTAACCCTGAAGCTAGACATACCCTTAAATGTACCCTAACCCTAACCCGAAAACATACCCTAAACTGTACCCTACTACTAACCCGTACCCTAACACTAAACCATGCCCTAACCCGTATCCTAATCCTAACCCGTAGCCTTACCCTCACCTGTACCCTAAACCTCCCACTAACCTAAACCTAACCCTAACCGTAACACAAACCCTAGCCTTAACCCTAACCCTAACCCATACCCTAGCCCTGAACTGTACCCTAACACTAACCTGTACCCTAATCCTAACCCATACCCTAACCCGTAACCCAAACCCTAATCCTTACCCCTAACTTAATTTATATATTTTTTGTATTTAAGAAAATATTTTTCTGGGATTTAAACAAATTAGCAGAACAACAAAATACATCAGAAGCTAACCTGACTGTCCCTCAAAATGCTAAGTCTTAAATACTTGGTACTTCTGTTCTATGGACTGTTATGTAGCCTGTAAAAAGTGTGAGAGTTAAATCTGTTTTTCTACAGTCAGAAACATGATGTTCCAGATGTAGGGAGCACCTGGATAAAATGAGAAAGCTACACATTATGCTGGTCGTTTCAGGGAATGGGAAAGGATGGCAAGTGGTAAAATATTTTCTTTTCCTTTAACCTTTCAAATTTCACTTGTTACAAAGTACTTGAATTATAATTGTACTTTTAAAGAGTAACAATGGAAATTTAAAAGAAAAAAAATATATATAGTGTGTTTAATTACATTTCATAGAATTTTTATCCCTGAATCATAATTCTGTTAGTAGACCAGTATAGAGATTGTTTCTTAATATTTAGATGAGAACCATTTCCTTCTGTTTTTGAGAATAATTCCGTAAACTCATTTCCAGTAATGGCACTCTGCCCCAAATCAAAGGTTTAACAAGGGAGATGCAAGCAGAATAATCATGAAAACACAAAGCAATAAAACAGTAACAAAAAATTTCTAACTTCCAATAGCAGCTCAAATTACAAGTGGGTTTATATCTTCAGAACAAAAGCTTTCCTCCTTGACTTTCTAACCAGTCAAAATCTGTGTATTCTACAGAAAATATGTGTTGTTATTCCCATAAAACTGCCCTTTACTGCTTCTGCCTCCATCAGATTTCCTAAGCACTTAGTGTTTTAATATAGAGGTTAAAAACAAAATCCTAATGTGACTTATTTAAAATGTGTGTGTTCTTTATCTTATCCTAGTGTCTAAAGTCTTCTCCATGGCTGGACCCCAAATAATATTCCTTTACATGTTAAGTGATATCGGATGTGTGGGAGAGGTTTAAAAAATACCTTAACCCTAAAGAGTACACTAACCCTAACCCTAACCCTAAACCTTACCCTAACCCATAGGCTAATCCTAATCCGTACACTAACACTAACCCGTACCCTAACACATACCCTAACCCTAACCCATAACCATATCCTAAACTGTACCCTAACCCTATCCCATACACGAACCCTAACCCTAACCCTAAACTGTACCCTAACCCGTATCCTACTCCTAACCCATACGCTAAACCTAAACCATAGCCGTACCCTAAACTGTACCCTAACCGTAACCTGTACTTTAACCCTAACTCTAAGCTTAACCCGTACTATAAAACGTACCCTAAACCTAAACTGTAAGCTAACACTAACCCGTCCCATAACACGTAACCTAACCACAAGCCGCTGCTGTACCCTAACCTGTATCTTAAACTGTGCCCATGCCCTAACCCTCACCCTAACCCTAACACTTACCCTACCTGTACCCTAATCCTAACCCGTACACTAACACTAACCTGTACCCTAACACGTACCCTAACAGTAACCCATACCCATACCCTAAACTGTACCCTAACCCTAACCTGTACCCTAACCCGTACCCTAAGCCATACTCTAACCCATACCCTAATACTAACCCATACCCTAACACTAACCCGTACCCTAACCGTAAACAGTAGCCATACCCTAAACTGTACCCTAACACTAACCCATACTCTAACCCTAACCTGTACCCATATCCTAAACCGTAGCCTTATCCTAACCCATAACCTAACACATACCCTAACCCTAACACATTGCCGTACCCTAACCTGTACCCTAAACCATACCCGTGCCCTAACCCTAACACTTACCCTAACCAGTACCCTAATCCTAACCCATACACTAACACTAACCCATACCCTAACACTTACCCTAACCCTAACCGTAGCCATACCCTAAACTGTACCCTAACCATAACCCTAAACCTAATCCTAAACCGTACGCTAACCTGTACCTTAATCCTAACCCATACCCTAACACTAACACGTACCCTAACTCATACAGTAACCCTAAACCGTATCCATACACTAAACTTTACCCTAACCCTAACCCGTACCCTAACCCTAACCCATACCCTAACCTGTACCCTACTACTAACCCTTACCCTAACACTAAACCATACCCTGACCCGTAACCTACAACTAACCCGTAGCCGTACCCTCACCTGTACCCTAAGCCATAACTCTAAACCTGACACTAACCCATTCCCTAATGCTAAACCTAACGCTAACTCATACCCTAACCTTAACCCTAACCCGTACCCTAAACCTAGCCCGTACCCTAACCCGTACCCGAAACCCTAATCCTTACAACTAACTTAGTTTGTTTTTTGTATTTTAAAAAATATTTTCCTGGGGTTAAAACAAATTGGCAGAACAACAAAATAAAACAGAAACTCACCTGAGTCTCCCTCAAAAATCTAAGTCTGAAATACTTGGTACTTCTGTTCTATGGACTGTTATGTAGCCTATAAAAATTGTGAGAGCTAAATCTGTTTTTCTACAGTGAGAAACATGATGTTCCAGATGTAAGGAACACCTGGTTAAAATGAGAAAGCTACACATTGTGTTGGTCGCTCCAAGGAGTGGGAAAGGATAGCAAGCGGTAAAATATTTTCTTTTCTTTAAACTTTTTAAATTTCACTTGTTACAAAGTACTTGAATTATAATTGTACTTTTAAAAAGTAACAATGGAAATTTCAAAGACAAAATATATATATTGTGTGTTTAATTACATTTCATAGAATTTTTATCCCTGAATCATAATTCTGTTAGTATACCAGTTTAGAGTTTATTTCTTAATATTTAGGTGAGAACTATTTCCTTCTGTTTTTGAGAATAATTCTGTAAACTCATTTCCAGTAATGGCACTCTTCCCCAAATCAAAGGTTTAACAAGGGAGCTGCAAGCAGAATAATCATGAAAACACAAAGCAATAAAACAGCAACAAAAAATTTCTAACCTCCAATAACAGCTCAATTTACAAGAGAGTTTATATCTTCAGAACAAAAGCATTCCTCCTTAACTTTTTAAACAGTCAAAATCTGTATATTCTACAGAAAATCTGTGATGTTATTCCCATAAAACTACCCTTTACTGCTTCTGCCTCCATTAGATGTCCTAAGCACTAGTGTTTTAATGTAGAGGTTAAAAAAATTCTAATGTGATTTATTTATAATGTGTGTGTTCTTTGTCTTATCCTATTGTCTAAAGTCTTCTCCATGGCTGGACCCCAAATAATATTCCTTTCCCTGCTAAGTGATATCTGGAGAGTGGGAGAGGTTTAATAAATACCCTAACGCTAAAGTGTACCGTAACCCTAACCTGTACTGTAACTGTAAACAATACCCTAACCCTAACCCTTACCCTAACCCCAACCCCTACACTAACTCTAAACCTAACCCAAACCCTAAACTATGCCCTAGCCCGTACACTAATCCTAACCCGTGCCCTGACACTAACCCTAAACCTAACTCGTACCGTACCCCTAACCCTTAGTCATAACCTAAACTGTACCCTAACCCTAACCCGTACCTTAACCCTAACCTTAAACCATACCTTAACCCATACCCTAATCCTAACACATAACCTAACACTAACCCTTACCCTAACACGTACCCTAACCGTACACCGTAGCCATACCCTAAAATGTACCCTAACCCTAACCAGTTGGCATACCCTAAGCTGTACTCTAAACCATACCCATGCCCTAACCCCAACCGTAACCCTTACGCTAACCCGTACCCTAATCCTAACCCATACACTAACACTAACCCATACCCTAACCTGTCGCCATACCCTAAACTGTACCCAAAACGTATCCTGTACGCTAACCCTAACCCTAACCCTAAACCCTACCGTAACCCATACCCTAATCCTAAACCGTGTCCTAACACTAACCCGTACCCTAACCCTAAACCGTAACCATACACTAAACTGTACCCTAAACCTAACCCGTACTCTAACCATAAACCGTACCCTAACCCGTACCCTAACCTGTACCCTAATCCTAACCCATACCATAACAATAAACCGTACCCTAACCCCTATCCTAACCCTTAGCCATACCCTATCCTGTATCCTAAACTGTACACTAACCCTAAACCTATCCCTAACCCGTACCCTAACCCTAATGCATACCCTTACACTAACCTGTATCCTAACCCTAACCCGTACCCTAACCTGTATGCTCACCTGTGCCCGAAACCCTAATCCATACCCCCAACTTAATTTTTGGGGGGGGGGTATTTTAAAAAACACTTTTCTGGGGTTAAAACAAATTAGCAGAACAACAAAATAAAACAGAAACTAACCCAGTGTCCCTCGAAAAGCTAAATCTGAAATACTTGGTACTTCTGTTCTATGGACTGTTATGTAGCCTATTAAAAGTGTGAGAGCTAAATCTGTTTTTCTACAGTGAGAAACATGATGTTCCAGATGTAACGAACACCTGGATAAAATGAGAAAGCTACACATTATGCTGGTCGTCTCAGGGAATGGGAAAGGATGGCAAGTGGTAAAATATTTTCTTTTCCTTTAATCTTTTTAAATTTCACTTGTTACAAAGTACTTGAATTATAATTGTACTTTTAAAAAGTGACAATGGAAATTTAAAAGACAAAATATATATATTGTGTGCTTAATTACATTTCATAGAATTATTATCCCTGAATCATAATTCTGTTAGTACACCAGTATAGACATTATTTCTTAATATTTAGGTGAGAACCATTTCCTTCTGCTTTGAGAATAATTCTGTAAACTCATTTCCAGTAATGGCACTCTTCCCCAAATCAAAAGTTTAACAAGGGAGATGCAAGAACAATAATCATGAAAACACAAAGGAATACAACAGCAACAAAAAATTTCTAACTTCCAATGACAGCTCAATTTACAAGAGGGTTTATATCTTCAAAACAAAAACATTCCTCCTTGACTTTCTAACCAGTCAAAATTTGTGTATTCTACAGAAAATCTATGATGTTATTCCCATAAAACTACCCTTTACTGCTTCTGCCTCCATTAGATTTCCTAAGCACTAGTGTTTTAATGTAGAGCTTAAAAAAAATCCTAACGTGATTTATTTATAATGTGTGTGTTCTTTGTCTTATCCTAGTGTCTAAAGTCTTCTCCATGGCTGGACCCCAAATAATATTCCTTTCCCTGCTAAGTGATATCTGGAGAGTTGGAGAGGTTTAACAAATACCCTAACCCTAACGCGTACCCAAACCCTAACTCGTACACTAACACTAGCCCGTACCCTAAAGGTAACCCATACACTAAGTCTAACACGTACCCTAACCATAACCCACACCCTAACCCATAAGCTAAACCCTAATCCTTACCCCTAACTTAATTTTTTTGTACTTTAAAAAATATTTTTCTGAGGTTTAAACAAATTAGCAGAACAACAAAATAAAACAAAGAAACCTGATTGTCCCTCAAAAAACTAAGTCGGAAATACTTGGTACTTCTGTTCTATGGACTCTTTTGTAGCCTATAAAAAGTCTGAGAGCTAAATCTATTTTTATACAGTGAAAAACATGATGTTCCAGATGTATAGAACACCTGGATAAAATGAGAAATCTACACATTATGCTGGTCGTCTCAGGGAATTGGAAAGGATGGTAAGTGGTAAGATATTATCTTTTCCTTTAATCTTTTTAAATTTCACTTGTTACAAAGAACTTGAATTATAATTGTACTTTATAAAATAACAATGGAGATTTAAAAGAAAAAATATATATAGTGTGGTTAATTACATTTCATAGAATTGTGAAATGTTGCCACACTCTGGCCATTACCTGCAAAAGCAGCTTTAAAACCTGTGCTAATGGTTACTTCATATGAACAAGGACTGCAGGGCTGTATAGGAAACCTGCCCTCATAATATCTTGAGGGAAGTAAAGGCCAAAATATTTCAAAATGTGGCCCATATTTCAAGAAAACCATTTGAAGAAATAAGCTGTAATAACAGTTTGAAAATTAAAAGGACATGCCTGAAAGCTCAATTTCAAGGGATTATGAGACACATGCAAATCCAACCACACAGAGGTATCAGTTCACACCACTCAGAATAACCATCAGAAAAGAAACTACAAACGATCAATGCTGAAGAGGTTGTGGAGAAATGCATACCCTCAATTTGAAGTGGGACGTAACCTGGTAAGAGCCACTAATAGGAACAGAACGGAGGTGCCTTTAAAAGGTAAACTTTGAGCAACTATATGATCCAGGAGGCCGACTCCTAGGCCTATAACCTAAGAAGACAGAATTGGAAAGACACAGGCAGGCAAATCTGCTCTGCAGCAGTATTACAATAGCCAAGACATGGAAACAACCAAAAGTCCATCAACAGATGGGTGGACAAATAAGAACTGCTACGTGTATAGATGTAATATTAGCCAAGGAAAAAAATGACACAATGCCATTTGCAGCACCATACATGAGTCTAGAGGTAATCACGCAATTTGTAGTAAGTGAGAAATCGAGACACCTATCGTATGATATCACTTATAGGTGTTACCTAAAAATTGATACCAATGAAGATATTTCCACAGAGAAAGGCAATCACAGATTCATGAAACAAACTTATGGTTCCCCAAATCGAAAGGTGTGAGGATTGGATACATTATGATATTGGGGTTAACAGAGATATACAAACACAGGTGAAGTATATAATCACCAAAGACCTACAGAATACCAAGAGAAAACTACTCAACATTGTGTCATAACCTACATGGGAAAAGGATCCGAAGAAGAATAGATATATGTGTATGTGTAAAAGAACCACATCTTGCACACCTAGAACAATCAAGACAATTTAATCAAATTTCCTGTGATAAAAAATAAAACTTAAATTAAAAATATAAACAAGAAATAATGAGACAAACCTAAAGGAATTTTTCCTGGCACATTCCATTCTAATTTACAACCTAGAACAGGACTTCCATTAAGGCTCTGTTGCCCTGGTAACCAGATTTGGTAAAGGAGAAATGCTGCCACCTTGTTGCTTTTTCACACAACAGCAGCTTTAAACCAAGCGCTAATGGTCACTTAATTTTCAAAATATGTGCAGGACTGTAAAGGCCACCGGCCTCAAAAAATTCCTGGGGTTATAAATCGACCAGAAAATTCAAAAGATGTCAACATTTCAAAAAGACAATATTAAGAGGCATATTTTACGCACATTTTTTTTTCTTTTTCTTTTTGTTTAAAAAAGAGCATGGAATAATGCTCAATATCAGGAAATAATAAAGCCATGCAAATTCAATCTACAAAAACGTTCACCTTACCACCATCAGAATGATCATCAGCAAAATAGTCTCCAAAACATGAATGCTGAAAGGGTTTTACAGAACAGTGTACCCTCTAGCTGCTGGTAGGACGTAAAATGGTAACAGCCAGTAGTGAGAAGAGAATGCCGCTGCGTTTAAAGTTAAAAATTGAGCTCATCACTCTGTAATAACCTACACGGGAAAGGAACCAAAGATGAATAGATAGATACATAGATATAATGAACCAGATTCTGTACACCTAGAACAAACACAACATTTTCATCAAATTTGCTCTGATAATAAATAAAAATTAAATTTAAAAAACAAACAAGAAGTAAGGAGATATAAGCTCTTAGGAGTGTGCCCTGGCACATTCCACTTTAATTTGCAGCCTACTAACACGATTTCCAGGAGGGCTTTGTTGCCCAAAAACCCAGAGTTGGAAATGTAGAAATGCTGCCACCTTGTGGTCGTTTACCGCAAGAGCGGCTTTAAACCCACAGCTAATGGTCACTTAACATTCACAAGGACTCAGGGCTGTAAAGCACACCTGCCCTCAAAAAAATGTCCTGAGGTGAGGAATGGCCAAAAAATTCAATAAAGGAAAAATTTTCAAAAAGGTAGTATGAAGAGGTATTTTGACTTACTCTCTTGTTAAAAGAAAGAAAATGGATAGAAGCTCAACCTCAGGAATTATTAGACTCATGCAAATCCTATCTACAAAAAGGTTTCAACTCACACTAGTCGACTGACCATCAGCAAAAAGTCTACAAAGAATAAATGCTGAAGGGCATTTAGAGAACTGTGTACCCTCTAGCTGCTGGGGGGATGTAAACTGGTAACAGTCAGTAGTGAGAATATAATGGAGGTGCGTTTAAAGGTAAAAATTGAGCTACCATGTGATCTGGTAGGTCCTTTGATGTGCCTATCAACTGTGCAGACCAGAATGAAAAAGAAACAGGCTGGCAATCCTGCACTGCAGGAACATTTAACATAGCCAAGACTTGGAAGAAACCAAAATGTCCATGAACAGAAAATTGCACCAAGAAGAAATGGTCCATGTACACAATGGAATATTAGCTATGGAAAATAATGAAACAGTGCCGTTGGCACCACCATAGAAGGATCTAGAGATAATCACCCTACTTGAAGTAAGAAAGAACCTGAAAGATATCCTATGACATCACTTCTAGGTGTTACCTAAAAATTATTGTCCATGAACTTAATTCCAAGAGAAGGGAAATCATGGATTAAGAAAATAAAATGATGTTTAATGAAATGGAAAGTTGTAAGGAATGAATGAATTACGATATGGGGGTTAACAGACATGTACTAATACATATGAAATATATAATCGCAAAATACATATGAAATACCAAGAGAGAACTACTCAACACTCTGTAATAACCTACATGGGAAAGGATCCAAAGACGAATAGACAGATACATTGATATGATGAACCAGATTCTGTACACCTAGGAGAAACAACATTTTTATCAAATTTGCTCTAATACCTAATAAAAATTAATTTAAAAACAAACAGCAAGTAAGGAGATATAAGCCTCTTGAGGGTTTTCACTGGCATATTCCACTCTAATTTGAAGCCTACTAACATGATTTCCAGGAAGGCTCTGCTGCCCAAAAACTCAGAGTTGGAAATGTAGAAATGCTGCCGCCTTGTGGCTCTTTCCCGCAAGAGCAGCTTTAAACCCACAGCTAATGGTCACTTAATATTCACAAGGACTCAGGGCTGTAAAGGACACCTGCCCTAAAAAATTGTGCTGAGGTAGGGAATGGCCAAAAAAATTCAAAACAGGCAATTTTTCAAGAAGATAGTATGAAGACGTAAGCTTTACTTACTATCTTTTAAAAAAAAGGAAACTGGATAAAAGCTCAACCTCAGGAATTATTACACTCATGCAAATCTAATCTACAAAAAGGTTTCAACTCACACAGGTCGACTAACCATCATCAGAAAGTCTACAAATAATGAATGCTGAAGTGGTTTCTGAGAACTGTGTACCCTCTAGCTGCTGGTGAGATGTAAAGTGGTAACAGCCAATAATGAGAACAGAAAGGAGCTGCATTTAAAAGTAAAAATTGAGCTACCATTTGATGCAGCAGGCCCACTGCTGTGCCTCTCACCTGAGAAGACCGGAATCCAGAAGATACAGGCTGCAAAAACTGCACTGCAGCCTTATTCACAATAGCCAAGACAGGGAAGCAAGAAAAATGTCCATCCACAGATGAATGGATAAAGAAGAAATGGTCCATGTACACAATGGAATATTAGCCATGGAGAACAATGAAACACTGCTCTTTGAGGTACCATAGATGAACCTAGAGATAATCACAGAACATGAGGTAAGTTGGAAAGCAAAAGACATATATCCTATGATAACTTATAGGTGTTACCTAACAACTGACAAAAATGGACATATTTCCACAGAGAAAGACACACACAGACTTAAAAAATAAACTGTGTGTATCTAAAAGGAAAGGTGGTG
This sequence comes from Leucopleurus acutus, assembly GCF_964270905.1. Lineage (NCBI taxonomy): Eukaryota > Metazoa > Chordata > Mammalia > Artiodactyla > Delphinidae > Leucopleurus > Leucopleurus acutus. The sequence continues at coordinate 72,106,728 of NC_139143.1, forward strand.
GCAATGGATAAATTAAGATTAGGTTTACTGTACCTATACAAATACAGATTAAGTACATATATCAAAAAGCCCGACCATATAGCAAGGGAGGTCTACAGAACACTCTGTAATCCTTTACATGGGAAAAGGATCTGTATATGAATAGATATATATGATGTTCAAATGAACCAGATTGTGTCCACCTAGGACAAACTGTATTCTAATCATTACCCCGATTAAAACAATTAAAACAACAAACAAGAAGTAATGAGACATAAACTTCAGGGGCTTTTACCTGGCACATTCCGTTCTAACCTACAACCTAGTCACAGGACTTCCAGAAAGGCTCTGTTGCCCTAGTAAGCAGATTTGGGAATGGAGAAATGTTGCCGCCTTGTGGCCATTTCCCACAACACCAGCTTTAAACCCAGTGCTAATGGTCACTAAATATTCACAATCATTGTAGGCATATAAAGGACACCTCCTCTCAAAAAAAAAAAAAATCCTGGGGTTGAAAATCAACCACAAAATTCAAAAGAGTGCAACCTTCCAAGAAGACAATTTCAACAAGTATATTGTACTCACACTTTTTTTTTCTAAAGAAAAGTGAAAGGTGTGGGAAAATGCTGAATATTAGGAATTATTAAAGACATGCAAAACCAAATTACAAAAACCTATCAGCTCACACCAGTCAAAATGGTCATGAGCAAACATTCTTCAAACAATAGATGCTGAAGGGGTTGTGGAAAAATGCGTACCCTCGGTGTTAATTGGGACGTGGTAAGAGCCATTAATGAAAACACAATGGAAATGCTTTGAAAAGGTAAACATTGAGCTACCAGTCAATGAATCATACCCACCGTTGGGCCTATCACCTGAGAAAATGAGAATCAAAAGTCACAGGCTGGCAATACTGCACTCCAGCAATATTTACCAGAGGCAACACTTGGAAGCAATGAAAAGGACCATCAACAGAGGAATGCACAAAGAAGAAGTGGTCCATGTACACAATGGAATATTACTCCACTAAAAAATATAAATTAAATTTGAAAAACAAACATAAGTAAGGAGACGTAAGCTTTTGGGGGTGTATCAGGGCACATTGCACTCTAATTTATAACTGAGGAAATCCACTGGCAGGAAGGTCTGTTTCCCTAGGTACCAGAGTGGGGAATGTAGAAATGCTGCCACCTTCTGGCCGATACCTGCAACAGCAGCTTTGAAATCTGTGCTAATGCGCACTTCATATGCACAAGTACTACAGGGCTGCAAATGAAACCTGCCCTTAAAATGTCTTGATGCAGGTAAAGGCTAAAAAATTTCAAAATGTGGCACATACTTCAAGAAAACAATTTGAAGAAGTCAGCTGTAATAACAGTTTGAACAATAAAAGGACATGCCTGAAAGCTCAATTTCAAGGGAGTATGAGGCACATGCAAATCCAACCACAAAGAGGTATCAGATCACACCACTCAGAATAACCATCAGCAAAAAACCACAAATGATCAATGCTGAAGAGGTTGTGGAGAAATGCATACCCTCCATTTGAAGTGGGACGTAGCCTGGTAAGAGCCACTAATGGGAACAGAATGGAGGTGCCTTTAAAAGGTAAACCTTGATCTACTATATGATCCAGGAGGCCCACTCCTCAGGCTATATCCTAAGAAGACAGAAGTGGAAAGACACAGGCAGGAAAATCTGCACTGTAGAAGTATTACAATAGCCAAGACATGGAAGCAACCAAAATGTCCATCAAGAGAAGAGTGGACAAAGAAGAACTGGTACATGTACAGATGGAATATTAGCCAAGGAAAAAAGTGACACAGTGCCATTTGCAGCACCGTAGATGAGTCTAGAAGTAATCACGCAACTTGTAAGTCAGAAAGTGAAAGACACATATCCTATGATATCACTTATAGGTGTTACCTAATAATTGATACCACTGAAGATATTTCCACAGAGAAAGGCAATCACAAATTCATTAAACAAACGTATGGTTCACCAATTGAAAGGTGTGAGGATTGGATACATTAGGATGTTGGGGTTAAGAGAGATATACAAACACAGGTGAAGTATATAATCACCAAAGACCTATGGAATACCAAGAGAAGACTACTCAACATTGTGTCATAACCTACATGGGAAAAGGATCCAAAGAACTATAGATATATGTATATGTGTAAAAGAACCACATCTTGCACACCTAGAACAAGCAAAACATTGTAATCAAACTTGCTGTGATAAAAACTGAAAATTAAGTTTAAAAAACGAACAAGAAGTAGTGAGATATAAACTTAAGGGGCTTTTTCCTGGCACACTCCATTCTAATTTACAACCTAGAACACGACTTCCATTGAGGCTCTGTTGCCCTAGTAACCAGATTTGGTAAAGGAGAACTGCTGCCACCTTCTGGCCGTTTCACACAACAGCAGCTCTAAACCCGACACTAACGGTTACTTGATATTCAAAATAATTGCAGGCCTGTAAATGACACCTGCCCTCAAAGCAAATCCTTGGGTCGTAAATCGAGCAAAAATCTCAGAAGACGTGTATATTTCAAAACGATAATTTCAAGAGGCATATTTTACGCACATTTTGTATTCTCTTTCTTTTTCTTTCTTTTTTTTTGTTAAAAAAAGGGGCATGGAAAAACGTTCAACATAAAACCATGCAAATCCAGTCAACAAGAACGTTCACCTCACAGCTGTCAGAATGATCATCAGCAAAAAATTCTATAAAGTATAAATGATGAAGGGGTTTAAGAGAACTGTGTACCCTCTAGCTTCTGGTGGGATGTAACCTGGTAAGAGCCAGTACTGAGAACAGAATGGAGGTGTGCTTAAAGGTAAAAATTGAGCTACCATGTGATCTGGTAGGCCCACTGATGGGCCTATCACCTGACTGGACCAGAATCAAAAAGACACAGGCTGGCAATCCTTCACTGCAGCAACATGTACCATAGCCAAGACCTGGAAGAAACCAAAATGTCCATCAACAGAAAAATGCACAAAGAAGAAGTCGTCCATGCACACAATGGAATATTAGCCATGGAAAAGCATGGAACAGTGCCGTTGGCACCACCATAGAAGGATCTAGAGATAATCACCCAACTTGAAGTAAGAAAGAAACCGAAAGACAGATATCCTATTACATCACTTATAGGTGTTATGTAAAAATTGATACTCATGAAATAATTTCCAAGATAAGGACACTCATAGATTCAGAAACCAAATTATGTTTAACCAAATGGAAAGGTGTAAGGAATGTATGAATTAGGATATGGGGGTTAACAGACATGTACTAATACACATGAAATATATAATCACAAAACACCTATGGAATACCAAGAGAGGTCTACTCAACACTCTGTAATAACCTACAAGGGAAAGGATCCAAAGATGAATAGACAGATACACTGATATGATGAACCAGATTCTGTACACCTAGGAGAAACATTTTTATCAAATTTGTTCTGATACCTATTAAAAATAAAAACTAAAAAACAAACAAGTAAGGAGATATGAGCTCTTGGGGGTTTGCACTGGCACATTCCACTCTAATTTGCAGCCTACTAACACGATTCCCAGGAGAGGTCTGTTGCCCAAAAACCCAGAATTGGAAATGTAGAAATGCTGCCGCCTTGTGGCTCTTTCCCGCAAGAGCAGCTTTAAATCCACAGCTAATGGTCACTTAACATTCACAAGGACTCAGGGCTGTAAAGGACACCTGCCCTAAAAAATTGTGCTGAGGTAGGGAATGGCCAAAAAAATTCAAAACAGGCAAATTTTTCAAGAAGATAGTATGAAGATGTAAGTTTTACTCACTGTCTTTTAAAAAAAAGGAAAGTGGATAAAAGCTCAACCTCAGGAATTACTACACTCATGTAAATCTAATCTACACAAAGGTTTCAACTCACACAGGTCGACTGACCATCAGCAGAAAGTCTACAAATAATAAATGCTGAAGTGGTTTTTGAGAACTGTGTACCCTCTAGCACGTGGTGAGATGTAAAGTGGTAACAGCCAATAATGAGAACAGAAAGGAGCTGCATTTAAAAGTAAAAATTGAGGTACCATTCAATCCAGCAGGCCCATCACTGGGCTTCTCACCTGAGAAGAACAGAATCAAGAAGACCTGGGCTGCAAAAGCTGCACTGCAGCCTTATTCACAATAGCCAAGACACGGAAGCAAGAAAAATGTCCATCCACAGATGAATGGATAAAGAAGAAGTGGTCCATGTATACAATGGAATATTAGCTGTGGAAAACAATGAAACACTGCTCTTTGAGGCACCATAGTTGAGCTTGGAGTAAATCACAGAACATGAGGTAAGTCAGAATGCAAAAGACCTATATCCTATGATAATCACTTACAGGCGTTATCTAATAACGAACACAAATGAACATATTTCCACAGAGAAAGACACTCACAGACTTAGAAATTAAGTATGCTTATCTAAAAGGAAAGGTGGGCAGAATGGATAAATTAAGATTAGCGTTACCGTATGTATACAAATACATATTATAAACATATATCAAAAAGACCAACCATATAGCAAGGGAGGTCTATGGAACACTCTATAATATTTCACATGGGAAGAGGATCTGAGCATGAATAGACATACATATTGTACAAATAAACCAGATTGTGAACACCTGGACAAACAATATTCTAATCATTACCCCGATTAAAATTTTTTTTTAAACCAAGAAGAAGTAATGAGACATAAACTTATGGGCGTTTCTCCTTGCACATTCCATTCTAACTTACAACCTAGGTACACAGCTTCTAGACAGGCTCTCCTGCCCTAGTACCCAGATTTGGGAATGGAGAAATGCTGCCTCCTTGTGGCCATTTCCCACAACAGCAGCTTTAAACTCAGTTCTAATAGTCACTAAATATTCACCAAACTTGCAGTTCTGTAATGACACCAGCCCTCCAAAAAAATCCTGGGGTCGAATATTAACCAAAAATTCAAAAGAAGGCAACCTTCCAAGAAGAAAATTTCAAGAGATATATTGTACTCACACTTTTTTTTTTAACAGTAAAGTAAAAGGCGTGGGAAAATGATCAATTTTAGGAATTTTTAAAGACATGCAAACCCAAATTACAAAAACTTATCAGCTCACAGCATTCAGAATGGCCATTAGCAAAAATGCTGCAAACAATAAATGCTGAAGAGATTGTGGACAAATTCGTACCCTTGGTTCTAAGGGGGACTTGGTAAGAGCCACTAATGAAAACACAATGCAGGTGCTTTGAAAAGGTAAACATTCAGCTACTAGTCAATCAGTCAACCCAGTGTTGGGCCTATCACCTGAGAAAATGAGAATCAAAAAGTCACAGGCTGGCAATCTTGCACTCCAGCAATATTTAATATAGCCAACACTTGGAAGCCGCGAAAATGTCCATCAACAGAGGAATGCACAAAGAAGTGGTCCATATACACAATGGAATATTACTCCAATAAAAATATAAATTAAATATAAAAACACAAACAAAAGTAAGGAGACATCCACTTTTGGGGGTTTATCCGGGCACATTCTACTCTAATTTATAACCGAGGAAGACCACTGGCCAGAAGGTCTGTTTCCCTAGTACCAGCATGGGGAATGAAGAAAGGCTGCCACACTTTGGCCGTTACCTGAAAAAGCAGCTTTAAAGCCTGTGCTAATGGTCACTTTATGTGAACAAGTACTGCAGTGCTGTAAGTGAAACCTGCCCTCAAAATGTCTTGAGGGAGGTATTGGCCAATAAATTTCAAAAGGTGACACATACTTTAAGAAAACACTTTGAAGAACTAAGCTGTAATCACAGTTTGAAAAATAAAAAGGACATGCCTTAAAGCTCAATTTCAACGGATTATGAGTCACATGCAAATTCAACCACAAAGAGCTATCAGCTCACACCAGTCAGAATATCCATCAGCAAGAAAACTACAAACAATAAATGCTGAAGGTGTTGTGGAGAAATGCATACCCTCAACTTTAAGTTGGATGTAACCTGGAAAGAGCCACTAATGAGAACAGAATCGTGGTGACTTTAAAAGGTAAACCCTGAGATACCATATGATACAGGAGGCCCACTCCTGGGCCTATAACATAAGAAGACACAATTGGAAAGACACAGGCAGGCAAATGTGCATTGCAACAGTATTACAATAGTCAAGACCTGGAGGCAACCAAAAAGTCCATCAAGAGGTGAGTGGACGAAGAAGAACTGGTACATGTACAAATGGAATATTAGATACGGAAAACAATGAAACAATGCCATTTGCAGCACCATAGGTGATTCTATAGGTAATCAGGCAAATTGTACTAAGTCAGACAGCAAAAGACACATAACCTATAATATCACTTACAGGTGTTAGCTAAAAATAGATACCAGTGAAGATACTTCCACAGAGAAGGGTAATCACAGATTCATTAAACAAACTTATGGTTCACCAAATGGAAAGGTGTGAGGATTAGATACATTACGATATTGGGGTTAACAAAGATATACAAACACATGTGAAATATATAATCACCAAAGACCTACAGAATACCAAGAGAAGACGACTCAACATTGTGTCATAACCTACAGGAGAAAACGACCTGAAGAAGTATAGATACATGTATATGTGTAAAAGAACCACATCTTGCACACCTAGAACAAACAAAATATTTTAATCAAATTTACTCTGATAAAAAATAAAAATTAAATTTAAAAAAGAACAATGGCTTCCCTGGTGGCGCAGTGGTTGAGAGTCCGCCTGCCGATGCAGGGGACACGGGTTCGTGCCCCTGTACGGGAAGATCCCACATGCTGCAGAATGGCTGGGCCCGTGAGCTATGGCCGCTGAGCCTGTTGCATCCAGAGCCTGTGCTCTGCAACAGGAGAGGCCCGCGTACCAGAAAAAAAAAAAAAGGACAAGAAGCAATGAGACATAAACTTAAGGGGCTTTTTGCTGGCACACTGCATTCTAACTTACAACCAGAACACGACTTCCATTAAAGCTCTGACATCACTAATAAAGCAGCTTTATAAGCAATGTTGAAGGTAGCTTAAAAGAAGTCTCACTAATTATTGATAGTAACAAGAAAACAAACTAAATAAAAATCTCACGGCAAAAAGTATACATAGAGTAAGGGTAGAAGATCAAACACTTACTAAACTTCTGTAAAGAATAAAAGACACAGTAGTATGTTTTTTTAAAAAGAGGGGGCCCAAATAAATCAGAAATGAAAGAGATGATGTTACAACAGCCACCAGAGAAATACAAAGTATCCTAAGATACACACAGGGTAACTGAGGGCTCAGACTGGACAGAGCCCACTCTCCATTCCCCTGTACATGACTTACAGGAGCCTCAGGAACAGAGGAGGGGGTCCCTGAGGAAGGGCACAAGATAGAAGGTGTTAGGCATTAACATGACTGCATTCATCTTAAACGTGCCTGAACTACATTCACAGGAGATGATTTTGTCCTGTATGTACACTGGAACCTCTAGTCAGAACTACAGATCTTTGGCTTCACCACCTCTACTGACAGCATTAGCTTGACCTGCTGTGGACCGTCTCCTATAGTATTTCTAGAACCACAAAGCATCGAAGCTTCACAGGATCCAGGGTCTGTGTGACTCCACTATGAGTCTCAACTGCACTCAGAGTCTCAACAGAGACTCCACTCTTGGAAGGCACACACAAAGTAGTAAGCACATCAGGACCCAGGGGAAGGGGCAGTCACCCCGTAGGCGAATGACCATACCTATCTGCTAGTATTAGAGGGTCTCCTGCAGAGGCGGGGAGTTGCTGTGGCTCACCATGGGGACAACGACCCTGGCAGCAGAAGTTCTGAGAAATACTCCTTGGCATGAGCCCTCCCAGAGTCCACCATTAGCCCCACCAAGAGCAAGGTAGGCTCCAGTGCTGGGTTGCCTCAGGCCAAACAACCAACAGGGAGGGAACCCAGCCCCAAGCATCAGCAGACAAGTGGATTAAACTTTTTATTAAAGTTTTATTTAATCCACAGACAAACAGATTAAAGCTCTGCTCACCAGAGCAACACCCAGCTCTACCCACCACCATTCCCTCCCATAAGGAAGCTTGCATAAGCCTCTAAGATAGACTCATCCACCGGAGAGCAGACAGCAGAAGCAAGAAGAATTACAATTCTGCAGCCTGTGGAAGGAAAACCACAGTCACAGAAAGATAGAGAAAATGAAAAGGCAGAGGACTTTATACCAGATCAAGGAACAAGATAAATCCCAGGAAAATCAATGAAATGAGGTGGGGATAGGCAACCTTCCAGAAAAAGAATTCAGAATAATGATAGTGAAGATGATCCAAGACTTTGGAAAAAGAATGGAGGCAAAGATTGAGAAGATGCAAGAAATGCTTAACAAAGACCTAGAAGAATTAAGGAACAAACACCTAGAAGAATTAAAGAACAAACAAACAGAGATGAACAATACAATAACTGAAATGAAAAATACACTAGAAGGAATCAGTAGCAGAATAACTGTGGTAGAAGAATGGATAAGTGACCTGGAAGACAGAAAGGTGGAAATCACTGCCATGGAACAAAATAAAGAAAAAGAATGAAAATAAATGAATACACCCTAAGAGACCTCTGGGACAACATTAAATGCAACAACATTCGCATTATAGGGGTCCCAGATGGAGAAGAGAGAGAGAAAAGACCTGAGAAAATATTTGAAGATTATAGTCGAAAACTTCCCTAACAAGGGAAAAGAAATAGCCACCAAAGTCCACGGAGCGCAGAGTTCCAGGCAGGATAAACCAAAGAAGAAAAATGCCGAGACACATAGTAATCAAGTTGACAAAAATTAAAGACAAAGAAAAATTACTGAAAGTAACAAGGGAAAAAAGACAAATAACATACAACGGAACTCCCATAAGGTTAACAGCTGATTTCTCAGCAGAAAATCTACAAGCCAGAAGGGAGTGGCATGATAAATTTAAAGTGATGAAAGGGAAGAACCTATCACCAAGAGTACTCCACCCACTGAGGATCTCATTCAGATTTGATGCAGAAATCAAAAGCTTTACAGACAAGCAAAAGCTAAGAGAATTCAGCACCATGAAATCAGCTCTACAAAAAATGCTAAAGGAACTTCTCTAAGTGGGAAACACAAGAGAAGAAAAGGACCCACCAAGACAAACCCATAACAATTAAGAAAATAGTAATAGGAACATACATATTGATAATTATCTTAAACGTGAATGGATTAAATGCTCCAACCAAAAGACACAGGCTCACTGAATGGATACAAAAACAAGACCCATATATATGCTGTCTAACAAAGACCCATTTCAGACCTAGGGACACATACAGACTGAAAGTGAGGGGATGGAAAAATATATTCCATGCAAATGAAAATCAAAAGAAAGCTGGAGTAGCAATACTCATATCAGATAAAATAGATTTTAAAATAAAGAATGTTACAAGAGACAAGGAAGGACACTACATAATGATCAAGGGATCAATCCAACAAGATATAATAATTATAAATATATATGTACCCAACATAGGAGCACCTCAGTATATAAGGCAACTGCTAACAGCTATAAAAGAGGAGATCGACAATAACACAATAATAGTAGGGGACTTTAACACCTCACTTACACCAATAGAGATCATCCAGACAGAAAATTAATAAGGAAACACAAGCTTTAAATGACACTATAGACCAGATAGATTTGATTGATATTTATAGGACATTCCATCCAAAAACAGCAGATTACACGTTCTTCCCAGCTGCACATGAAACATTCTTTGGGATAGATCACATCTTGGGTCACAAATAAAGCCTCAGTAAATTTAAGAAAACTGAAATCATATCAGGCAGCAGTTCTGACCACAATGCTATGAGATTAGAAATCAATTACAGGGAAAAAAACGTAAAACACACAAACACATGGAGGCAAAATAATACATTACTAAATAACCAAGAGTTCACTGAAGAAATAAAAGAGGAAATCAAAAACTACCTAGAGAAAAATGACAACAAAAACATGATGATCCAAAACCTATGGGATGCAGCAAAACCAATTCTAAGAGGGAAGTTTATAGCAATACAAGCCTACCTCAAAAAACCAGAAAAATCTCAAATAAACCATCTAACTTTATACCTAAAGGAACTAGAGAAAGAAGAACAAAACCCAAACTTAGTAGAAGGAAAGAAATTATAAAGATCAGAGCAGAAATAAATGAAATAGAAACAAAGAAAACAATAGCAAGTATCAATAAAACTAAAAGCTGGTTCTTTGAGTAGATAAACAAAAACGATAAAACTTTAGCCAGACTCAAGAAAAAGAGGGAGAGGATTCAAATCAATAAAATTAGAAATGAAAAAGGAGAAATTGTGACAGACACCACAGAAATACAAAGCATCCTAAGAGACTACAAGCAACTCTATGCCAATAAAATGGACAACCTGGAAGAAATGGACAAATTCTTAGAAAGGTATAACCTTCCAAGACTGAAACAGGAATAGAAAATATGAACAGACTAATCACAAGTAATGAAATTGAAACTGTGATTAAAAGTCTTCCAAAAAACAAAAGTCCCGAACCAGATGGCATCAGAGGTGAATTCTATCAAACATTTAGACAAGAGCTAACACCCAACCTTCTCAAACTCTTCAGAAATTTGCAGGGGAAGGAACACTCCCAAACTCCTTCTATGAGTCCACCATCACCCTGATACAAAAACCAGACAAAGATACTACAGGAAAAGAAAATTAGAGACCAATATCACTGATGAATATAGATGTAAAAATCCTCAACAAAATACTAGGAAACAGAATTGAACAACACATTAAAAGGATCATACACCATGATCAGGTGGGGTTTATCCCAGGGATGCAAGGATTCTTCAATATACACAAATCAATCAATGTGATACAACATATTAACAAATTGTAGAATAAAACTATGATCATCCCAATAGATGCAGGAAAAGCTTTTGACAAAATTCAAACCCACTTATGATAAAAAGTCTCCAAAAAGTGGGCATAGAGGGAATCTACCTCAACATCATAAAGGCCATATATGACAAACCCACAGAAAATAGCATTCTCAATAGTGAAAAACTAAAAGCAATTACTCTAAGATCAGAAACAATACAAGGATGTCCACTCTCACCACTATTATTCAACATAGTTTTGGAAGTCCTAGACACAGCAATCAGAGAAGAAAAAGAAATAACAGGAATACAAATTGGAAAAGAAGAAGTAAAATTGTCACTCTTTGCAAATGACACTTTACTATACATAGTGAATCCTAAAGATGCCACCAGAAAACTACTAGAGCTAATCAATGAATTTGGTAAAGCTGCAGGATGCAAAATTAATGCACAGAAATCTCTTGCATTCCAATACACTAACAATGAAAGATCAGAAAGAGAAATTAAGAAAACAATCCCATTCACCATTGCAACAAAAAGAGTAAAATACATATGAATGAACCTACCTAAGGAGGTAAAAGACCTGCACTCAGAAAACTATAAGACACTGCTGAAAGCAATCAAAGATGATATAAGCAGATGGGGTTATAAACCATGTTCTTGGATTAGAAGAATCAATACTGTGAAAATGATTATACTACCCAAAGAAATCTACAGATTTAATACAATCCCTATCAAATTACCAGTGGCATTTTCTACAGAATTAGAACAAAAAATCTTAAAATTTTTATGGAGACAGAGAAGACCCCGAATAGCCAAAGCAGTCCTCAGGGAAATTAAAAGAACTGGAGTAATCAGACTTCCTCACTTCAGACTATACTACAAAGTGACAGTAATCAAGACTATATGGTACTGGCACAAAAACAGTAATATAGATCAATGGAACAGGATAGAAAGCCCAGAGATAAATGTATGTACCTATGGCTAACTCATCTATGACAAAGGAGGCAAGGATATATGATGGAGAAAAGACAGTCTCTTCAGTAAGTGGTGCTGGGAAAACTGGACAGCTACACATAAAACAATGAAATTAGAACACTCCATAACACCATACACAAAAATAAACTCAAAATGGATTAGAGACCTAAATGTAAGACCTGACACTATAAAACTCTTAGAGGAAAACATAGGCAGAACACTCTTTGACATAAATTACAGCAAGATGCTTTTTGACCCACCTCCTAGTGAAATAGAAATAAAAACAAAAATAAACAAATGGAACCTAATGAAACTTAAAAGCTTTTGCACAGCAAAGGAAAAAATAAACAAGTCGGAAAGACAACCCTCAGAATGGGAGAAAATATTTTCAAATGAAGCAAATGACAGAGGATAAATCTCCAAAATTTACAAGCAGCTCATGTAGCTCAATATCACAAACAATCCAATCCAAAAATGGGCAGAAGACCTAAGTAGACATTTCTCCAAAGAAGATATACAGATTGCCAACAAACACATGAAAGGATGCTGAACATCACTAATCATTAGAGAAATGCAAATCAAAACTACAGTGAGGTATCACCTCACAGGAGTCAGAATGGCCATCATCAAAAAATCTACAAAGAGTAAATGCTGGAGAGGCATTTATTGGGAAAAGGGAACCCTCTTGCACTGTTGGTGGGAATGTAAATTGATATAGCCACTAGGGAGAACAGTATGGAGGTTCCTTAAAAAACTAAAAATAGAATTACCGTATGATCCAGCAATCCCACTACTGGGCATATACCCAGAGAAAACCATAAATCAAAAAGACACATTCACCACAATGTTCATTGCAGCACTATTTACAATAGGCAGGTCATGGAAGCATCCTGAATGCCCAGAGACAGATGAATGGGTAATGATGTGGTACATATATAAAATAGAATATTACTCAGCCTTAGAAAGGAATGAAATTGGGTCATTTGTAGAGACGTCGATGGATCTAGAGACTATCATACAGAGTGAAGTAAGTCCGAAAGAGAAATACAAATATTGTATATTAATGCATATATATGGAACCTAGGAAACTGGTACAGATGAACCAGTTTGCAGGCAGAAATAGAGACACAGATGTAGAGAACAAACATATGGACACCAAGGGAGGAGAGCCATGGGGGGGTGGGGGGTGGGATGAATTGGGAGATTGGGATTGACATGTATACACTTACATGTATAAAATAGATAACCAATAAGAACCAGCTGTATTAAGAAATAAGTAAAATGAAATTTAAAAAATAAAATTAAAAAAATAAAACAGAAAAAAAGTTCTTCCCGTCATATAGATGTATTCATATGAATGAATTATTTCCATGCTTATACCTATAAATACAAAAAAGAGGAATAAAATCTACCTTGAACCACAAAAGAGAAACAGAAAAAAGAAAAACAGAACCCAACCGTTAAACAGAGGAAAACCCTATCAGGGCACTTGCTCCAGTGGTAAATAATTCTGAAGTTGGTCAGAGGTGGGGAATCATCTTCCATGCAGCCAGCAGCCCCCCCACAAGGAGCGTCCTCATTGCAAAGCTGGGGGACCGTGCCGAGGCGTCTGTGAGTAAACGTGAGCTGAGCCCCAGGCCAGCTGCTGCTGAACTGTTCCCACCCTTCCCAGGTAAAACACCTGAATATATACAAGGACTTGAAAGCCTAGAGGAAGGGTCATGGAGCCACACGAGCGACAGCATGCCGGCCGACTTGGTGCCTGCAGGCCAGCCAGGATGGTCCTGGCCCTGGGCGCTCTTCTGGAAGATTTCCATTTCCCTGCCTGAGATACCCGTCCTCTTCTGGCCCCACTGCTTTTTTCCTTCCTCACCTCTGCCTGGGGAGAAATTCCAGTGGAAGGTATGGGTGACACATCCTCTTCTTTAGCAGGTGGCAGCATGGCAACTGCTGCAGAAAGTGCAGCAGAGCCCCACTCACACCGGGCCACCCACAAAGCCGTGGCCTCTCACTCCCTCCCATCAGCCCAGCCCCGAGACTGCTGACAGGGCACAGAAAATGGCGTCAGGCACAGCTGCAGGGGCTCTTGCTGCCTGGAGTGGTATTTATATTGATCTCAACCCAGGCACACCTGGGGAGGGCTGGCCGGCACGGTAAGGCTGCCCAGGTCAGCCAATCATCACCCCTCAGGGGCTCACAGTTGCAGAAAATGGAACTTGCTGAACCGGTCAGGTCCAAGGAACAGGTGTGGGCTCCTGAGAGTCAGGATAGACAAGGGGCTGCAGCTCTGGCTTGTTTTCTAATCATTTTATCTGGCCCATGAGTGGGAGACAACTTCAAGAAAACCCTCTCCTAATGAGAGGAACCCAGGAGTCAGGGAGAGGAGGGGTGGTGGGTTGAGAAAGAGACCTGGTGCCCCGGGTGCAGTGGAAGTCTCTGGAAGACCAGGTGGAGGGAGGCCGCACAGAGTGATGCCCAGGGTCACAGACCTGTCGGAGCTGCTGTTTGTTAGTTCAAGTCCTGCTCTGAGGTGCTCTGTGTCAGCTCTGAGCAACAGGTGAGCTGGGGGTGCTCTGTAATGAGGGCTATGTGCACAGTTCCTGTGTGCCCAGCCCTGCCGGGGTACCTGCCCACGGGAGCTCCGTATCCTGGGAGGGGCCTGACCACTAGAGCCCCGTGGGCTGCTGGGGACCTGGTAAAATATGTCAGGACAGTCAATGAAGCCACCGAGGATATACATCCAGTAGTTCCTAATTCCTACACCCTGCTGGTCATTCTACCAACCACCAGGACATGGTATTCTGTATTAGACTTCAATGATGCCTTCTTCTGTATTCCATTAGTCCCAGAGTCACAAGAAATTTTGGCTTTGTCAGTGGCAGGACTCAACATACAACAAAAACAATACTGCTGGGCTGTCCTGCCCCAAGGGTTCAAAAATTCCCACACCATCTTTGGGGAAATGTTAGCTAAAGACCTAAAAGTTTTACCTCTGGAAAAGGGAACCCTCCTTCAATATGCAGACGACATTCTGATCGCCAGCCCTACTAAGGAGGCCTCTGAACTACCAAGCCAATAAAGGATAGAAGTTGTCCAAGAAAAAGGCTCAAATATCACAGACTAAGGTGACCTGCCTGGCCTTCATTCTCACAGAAGGTCGGAGAAGCCCATCCCAGGAAAGGGAAGAAGCCATTTGCAGCCTTACCCTTTCTAAAACTAGAAGACAGCTTAGGGGTTCCTGGGGAGGTCGGGGTTTGCCGCATCTGGATCCCTAACTGCAGTCTAATAGCTGGGCCTCTATATGAAACATTGAAAGGAAAAGATGATGATCCTTTTGTATAGAATCCAGAAGCGGCCTTTCAAGAATGGAAAGAGCAGTCAATTCAGACCCTTGCCCTGGAACTCCCTAATTTAGCTAAACCCTTTGACCTTTACATTCCCGGTCGAAGGTGAATCGCCCTTGAAGTATTAGTGCCAAAACTGGGACCATTTAAAATGTAACAACGCAAGAATGCCTTCCAGGTAGCATAAATTATGGTCACCAAGGGCTTGGCCCGCCGCCCCATCCGGCCAGGATACTGGGGGTATCTAAAAACCTGGAAATCAGCAGCCCGCAAGGCCAGCTTCCTCCTAAGGGAAAAGGACCCCACGTGGTGATCCTAACCACCAACCATGCCCTGAAGTTGCAGGGTTCGCTCCATGGGCACACCGACCTCGAGTGAGGAGGCCCTCCAACTCCAACATCCAGAGAGATAACTGGGGGCAACGGGGCACCATGACGACTCGTGTGAACATCACTTGACATGAAGTTTCTCTCAGAAAACAACAAGAGTGTGCCCCAAAAGAGCAGACTACTGCTTGCAGGACTTATTGCACCCAGAGGGGAGATAAGAAGCTTGGCGGGGCAACCGTATATCATGCTGTCACCATAGAAAAGCCTACAGACACCGCGGTGATGGCGGCCAATAAGATCAGCTGGACTCCTGGCTACTTCAAAGGCCGTTGACTCAGTGGCCGTCATGGTCCTGGATCACCACCGGCCCTGGACTGTCTGGGAGTTGAGCGGGCAGGGCTCTGACACCTGGTGCTGTTTGTACGTTAATTCAGGGGCCTAATTGTAGAAAGCGCAGACTACCGGTCAGAGCATCTAGGCTGGCAGAAACCATCAGCTTATCGTTGGCGAACAAATGTGGGGCGGGGTAAAACCGGCTCCCCCAGCATCTCTGCGTATCTCTTTCCATTACTCTTAGAAGTCATTGGAATCTATAACGCTTCCAATGCTGGTGCTCAGGCGGACGAGCAGTGAGTCAGGAGCCCTGGGGAGAATCAACCTCACCTGGAGGCTGCTGGGGAGCTCTGCCCCTCTGCCCCGGGTATGAGGACTCCTCACTCAGCACGAAGCATTTACAGAAGAGGGGTCTGCACCCTCAGCACCCCAAGAATGAGAAACGGAACAAAAGGCAGAGAAGGGGTTTGTCACCAGCAAAGCCCATTAAAAATTCCTGGGAGATAAAAATAGAATCTGGGCAATAAAATAAAGTCTAGCCTGTTTTTCCTTTGTGCTTTGTCTAATTTCACTTGCTCCTAGGGTTCTGCATGCAGAGGTCCCACACCCAGCACTTCAGACCCGATTTCCTAGTGCTAAATGGCTGGCCGACACCTCAGTTCGTGGGGCCCCGTGCAGACTCCGCGACATAGAGCCTGAACTCCAGCCAACCCAGCCCTCGAGAACTCCGCCCCCTCCCTCCTGCTGACACTGACGGGATCCCTACACAGCAGCCCAACCCACAGCCTGAGAGGGAGCGCATGCTCTCACCTCTCCATTCTCTGATCAAAATATACAGTTTCCTTTGCTTCTGAACCAAACTCAGTCTCGATCTGTTGACTCCAATGACACTGGGCAGGGGGACCCTTGTTGGGACCCACTCTGGAGGATCAGTAACAGAAATTGAGAACATTGTAACTTCAGTGAACAGATGTGTGAGCCAAACTGTAGTTAACATAGAACAGTTTATAAGGCTCGGGTAAAATAAGATGTTTCTAACACTTCCATTTGATATTTCCATCACTTTATTATAAGCAAGTTCAGTGAAAAGGTTTGTCTTATTTGTCAGGTCAATATTAGAGAAACGAAGTGATTTCTTTCCAAGGATGTGCATCTAATAATCTTGGCTGAAGCTTCAATCTTGTTTTGAATGCTTTTCCATTAAAAATTATACCTCTCTTTCAGGTCCCCCATTTCTGAAAAGTATAAAATCTTATAATTTATTATTACCAAAGGGGAAAGGTGGGAGGAGGGATAAATTAACAGTTTGGGATTAACACATACACACTGCTATGTATAAAATAGATCATCAACAAGGAACTACTGTATAGAACAAGGAACTACACTCAATATTTTGTAATAACCTATAAGGGCAAATCTGAAAAAGAATAGATATTTTTATTGACATCATCTGTCAACAACAGATAAAATGTAACCTAAGGGAGGCCGATGGTGAGCGCTTCTGACCCTGAAGACTTCAATCATCTAAAGTTCTGACTCTGCCTACTGCCAAAGGCCCTTAATGAACATACGTGTAGCTGTAGCTTAAGTATTCCCATTTGGGGTTCGGTGAGACACTGATTTGGAAAAATCCCTGGTGTTCTCCTTACATGCACGGGACCCTTCCTACAGCTAAAACATGCCTGTGACACCCAGAGGATGGTACACCATGTGATCGGGAAGAGTTTGGAAAAGACACCACATCTCCTTATCTCTTGGTGCTTGGGTCCCCCCCTCCAGCGTCTTTCCTAACAATCTCCCCACTTGGGGGTGTCAGCACTGTCAACATCCTGTTGCACACAGTTTGGAATTTGTCCAGAGGATGAAGTGGAAGGATGAGGATCAATGAGAGACAAGTCCTAGGTGTTTGGACAGGCACATGTCACCCAAATTTCAATCAGGAAGATGAATTGACCAAAGGCTAAGATTGCCCACAGAAACAGAATAGGGCTTGAGGAAATCCCGCTGTTTTGTGGCCAGTTCCCAAAAACACAAGTTGAAAAATGGAACTCAGAGGCACTAAAATTCACAAAACTGCAGAGTTGAAAATATCTATCGTCGAAAAATGTCTTGAGGTAAGTCACCAGAAAGGACTTGTAAGCAAGGGAGAATGGCAGGAAAGGGATTTGAAGAGGTAGAAAGGACTCATCATTAAAGCACAAGAAAAGGGGCTGAACATTGCCAACGATGCAGTTGGCCCAAAAGGGCGTATGTGTTTTTTCTGAATATATTCAAGAAAATGGCATACGCCCTTTTTAACCAACCAAACAGGAGGGCACTGGAAATCAATACTACAAAAGGTATCACTTCGGATCAGTCAGAAGAGCCATCCTCATAAAGTGTAAACACCAGAAATGCAGGACAGGGCGAGGAGAAAAGGGAGCCCTGTGAGGCTGATAGTGGAAATGTAAGTTGCCAACGGCCACTCTGGAGAAGTGTATTGTGTTTACTAAAGCATCTAAAAAATGAGCTACAGAGCATAGGGCACTTGCACTCATGGGCGTATATCTTGGGAAAAACAAAAATAGACAGGACACAGGCACCTCAACGTTTACCGCCTCTCTGTTTAAAAGAGCCTCGACTTCGATATAACCTAAATGTCCCTGGAAGGAAAAAATGGATAAAAGAGATATGGTAATTATGTAGCATTGAATATTACTCAGCCAGGAAATCAATGAAATAAAGCCAGTTGCAACAACTCGGTTGGAGTTAAGTACAATCATTCTAATACAATATACAATAAGGCAGGCATTTGGGTCTAA
This sequence comes from Leucopleurus acutus, assembly GCF_964270905.1. Lineage (NCBI taxonomy): Eukaryota > Metazoa > Chordata > Mammalia > Artiodactyla > Delphinidae > Leucopleurus > Leucopleurus acutus. The sequence goes on from NC_139143.1 coordinate 72,125,403, forward strand.
TATGATTTAAGAGTTTTGTGAAAGTAGGCCAGGCCTGAACATTTTCTCTATCTTCTTACATAAAGTCTTTCTTTCTGAGATAAAGCCAGAAAGAACATCATTTTAGAAGGAAAGATTAGATTTTTCTGATTGATCTTCAGTGTTTTTGGCCTCTTTTGTCCTTTTGGCACATGATTCTTAGCATTCATTTTGCTGTGACTGAAAATAACCAGAGCTCTTAAAAAAAAAAACTTTTAATTAAAGCCTCCCGTCCATTATCTTGTATGAAACCTAAAACCAAAAACCAAAAACCAAAAAATCCTCACAAAAACAAAAAAGCATCCGCTGTTAGAGAATAAAAATTGAAAACCTAAAAGGACATTACATTTTAAATATTTGCAGTTATGAAATACCCCTCAGATGTGTCAGGAAAACAAATCCTAAAATGAGTGAAATGGGAGAGCTGGTATGATATAACAAGAGGGCAGTAATGTTCTTTTCCAGAGAAGTGTCAAGTTTAAGAAGACAAGGCTAGTTTCCTAAGTTCACAAGGCATTGACTAGACCTCCCATCTAAACTTCTTGACTTTTGATCTAAAACCAGGAAGATTACCCACCCAGGAGAAGTGATGGGTCTACACATATTCTCTTTTTACAGAGAAACCTTAGCATCGTCATGTAATGATTTTAGAAAATAAAAGCAGAAAATAGTATAATGTTAGGGAAACTAGAAGCTCTTGTGAAAAAAAAAAAAGTTTGTCTCTGTAAGAGTGAAACTACTGATCCACTGTAGAATAATCCCCAGTTTCTCACAGGAGCGGATGGTGATCAGGTAGTCAGGTAACCTCTGAATAAACCTGAGAAAACCACCTGAATGAGGGTTAAATAGATTATGAGAGTCATATGTTTCCATTGGCCCACTAGGTTACTTATATCATTTTGCTTTCTTTGTGCTTAGATTAATTCTACCACTCTTAACCTACAGTACTTTTGATCCTCCTCTCAGTTTTAACCAATTCTCCAGTTTTTCACTTACTACTAATGCAATATTTGTTCCATTCTATAAAACCATTCAATTCCTCAATACAATTTTTGCAGCAATCACTTTGTCTTCCTTGTCCTTAACTGCCATGCTAGATAAAAGAGCACACTATAATTCTACCTCAGTCTTGTATTCTCAGCCCACTTGGACTGTATGTGTATATATTTGCCATTCCAGTTCCCCTTTTCATCAGTCTTACCTGCTTTGCCCCAAGAAGAACACTTGCTTGCACTTCATCACCTGGGTGTCCTTACCTTATATGACTTCTGTGAGATTTTAGAAATGAAGAACCAGCAGGAGATGTGAGGTTAGGAGGAGAGAGGCTGGGCTGTTTTCTGCCTTCTTTGACTCCATCCTCTCTGTCAGCTAGTTTTGCAGTGGCTGTACCTTGTTACAAAGGCTACTGCCCCTGTCTGTGATCTCCTGTACCGTGGCTGTATATCTTGCTGGGTTCTGGCAATAGCTTCCCTCCCCATGCTTCATTAGACCCAGGGTAGGAATGGCTTTTTGTTGTGGCTTGTCCTTAATACGCATCACCTTTCCTTGTTAGTTCCTTTAACCTTCCCCACCTTGTAAATTGTCATTAAATTCTTTTAAACTACCCCTTTGAATGTGTTACCTGCTTCCCACTAGGGCTTCGCGGGACATCCCCTGTTGCACATAAAGTCAAACAGTAATCCAGGGTTTGTTTTGTTTTGTTTGTTTGCTTCTTCTCTATAGGGAGACATTCTCCCAATTCCATCTATGAGACGGTCCCCTTTGATTTGTGGTGCCACTTTGAGTTCCCATAAAGTCCTGGGTCTATCTCTATGTTTTGTATTCTATGTCATTGTTCCTTTCATCTTGCACAAGTACCAGATTCTTTTGTCTTTATGTTTTAACACCTTGCAGGGTAACCTCACCCTGGTTTCAGTCAGGATAGATTAGATTCTGCTGTAGTAAGAAACACTACCAAAAGAGATTATCATACTAAGTGAAGTAAGTCAGAGGAAGACAAATATCATATAATATCACTTACATGTGGAATCTAAAAAAAAAAAAAAAAAGATACAAATGAAATTATTTACAAAACAGAAAAAGACTCACAGACATAGAAAACAAACTTATGGTTACCAAAGAGGAAAGGGGTAGGGGAAGGGATAAATTAGGAGTTTGGGATTAACAGATACACACTACTATATATAAAATAGATAACCAACAAGGATGTACTGTATAGCACAGGGAACTATATTCAATATCTTGTGATAACCTATAATGGAAAAGAACCTGAAAAAGCATATATATATATAATGTACATATATTCAATTTGCTGTACACCTGAAACTAAAATGCTATAAATCAACAATACGTCAATAAAAAAGTTAATTTAAAAAAACTGAAAGATTTTATTCTCTCTCACTGTACATATCCAATAAAGGTTGGCAGGGTCTCTGCTCTTTTTAGTCACACCATCTCAGGCTGATGGGGAGTCACTATTTTCCCCCTTGCTGACTGCCACGTCTGGAGGAAAAGAGAACTCTACAAGTCTCACACCAGCAGTTAAATGTTCAGTCCAAAAATGGCACACATCTTGACCATCCATGACTCATTGGCTAGAACTAGTCAAAGGGCCAACGGTGCCACAAAGGAGCCAAACAGTCTGGGAGTCAGAGAAACAGAAATAATTAGTGAGCAACACTAATGAACACCAAAACTTTCTTTGCTCCTTTTCAAAGTTGACTTGGATGTTGAAAATTCTCTATTATTTCATATGAATGTTCGAATAATTATATTGAGTTCCTCAAAAATATCTAGCTGGTAATTTAATCAGAATTTTATTAGATTTATATTTTTATATTTAAATTGTTTCACTACAAAGCACGGAATGAGTCTACATTTATTCAGATTTCCTTTTATGCCCTTTAATAGTCTAAAAGTTGCCATGGATATCTTGGTTATTTTACAAGTTAAACCTAAGATACTGTTTAGTTTTGATATTATGAGTGATATCATTTTTGTTGTTTTGTTGCTATTGTGTATTTATGATTAATTTTTGGTGATCTAGAGTAATTCTTATTAGTTCTAACATTTATCTGTTGATTCCATCAGATTTTCTGTGTACATATTCAAATTGTATACAAATATTTTGTTTTATTCTTTCCCTTCCAATCACTGTACCTCTTACTCCATTTTCTTTCCCTATATATTCACCAAGACCAATGCTATGTTAAATATTAATAGTAGAAATCCTTGTCAATCCTGATCTTAAAAGGCATGTGCCAAAATTTCACATGTAAGTAAAATAATTTTTAATATAATTTTACAAAATTAAGGAAAGGCCCTACCTTTCCTAATTTGCTAGGAACTGTCATCAAAAACAGATGTTTAATGTAAATCAAATGATTTTTCTTCATCCATATAGTTTAATTTATTAGTGAATATATTAAAATTATGTATCAATCTGTCATAAATATAGTTTTCCAATTTACATTATTATAAACAAAGCTAAAATAAACATTTTTTACACAACTCTTCACACATGGATAAAAGAATTTAGCTAGGATATAGTAGAATATTTAGGATACGTTGGAATCATTAGCCAATGATTAATCAAACATGATGCAAATTTTCAAATTTAGTTGTTACTGTCAAATTAGTCTCGAAACCGTTTATACTAACATTTTATGTACTGCTTTTCTATCAGCAGCATAATAATTTTGTCACACTTCTGCAAATTCTGAATTTTTTTAAGGACTTTTAGAAAAATAATATATACATATATACATACACACACATACTGAATCCTGATCCATTTCTTTTATATGCATAACAAATATCTACTTTCAGTCTTCATATTGTTTTTGTTTATGTTATAATTTTTTGAACAAAAGTTTTATTTTAATTGTAATGTGGTCAAATTTGTTAGTCTTTTACACTACAGTTTTGGTTTTGTGTTCAAATAGTTTTGTTTTTTGTTTGTTTGTTAACAGTTCTTTCATATTTTGCCATTAGGAAGAAAGTCTCTATTTTCTTCTAAAAGTTTTTCACGTTAGATACTCAAACCATCCTCAGTTACTCTTTATTGCTTTTTAAATGGTGAGGGCCCGGGTTTGGAAAGCTCTTTGCAGTTGTTTGTTGAAACAGAGTGCCAAGTGTCACTTAGATTTCTGCCCTCTGGTATTGCAGGCGCTCCCAGCCACAGGAGTTGAATGCTTATAGGTAGATCTATGTTTGGGAAAGGGAGGGGGCTCATTGCTGTACCAGGAGTATGTGGGTGGACCCTGACACTCCCCCAGCCTTTCTTTTTAATTTTTTTTTTTTTTCCGGTTCGTGGGCCTTTCACTGTTGTGGCCTCTCCCGTTGCGGAGTGCAGGCTCCGGACGCGCAGGCTCAGCGGCCATGGCTCACGGGCCCAGCCGCTCTGCGGCATGTGGGATCCTCCCGGACCTGGGCACGAACCCGTGTCCCCTGCATCGGCAGGCGGACTCTCAACCACTGCGCCACCAGGGAAGCCCTGTTTATTGCTTTTTTACAGTGTGAGGTAGTAGGAATTTATTTTTCTTTGCAGGCAGCCAAATTTCCTTTAATCATTTCTTTATCTGCAATGTAATTTTTGTTATAAATTAAGGTTTCATACACATGAAAATATTTTCTGGTCCATCTGCTCTGTTTCATTGTTCTACTAGATAATACATGTGCTGTACCACAGTATTTTGTATACTATAACTCTCTAATTAATCTTGGTAACTAGGAATAACCCTACTTTATCATTTTTATTCAAAATTTCTTAGGCTTTACTTCCTTTACATAAATTTCAGGATCAGCTTTCAAAATTCCACTACAAACTTTTAGTTATTTAATTGAACTTTCATGGTATTCCCATATTAGGTGGGAAACAATAGCAATCTTTATGATATTAATCTTTATGACATGCTCTATATGCTTATTCATTCACACCTTCTTTTTGGAGTTTCAACAGTATTTTGCAATTTTCTCATAAAAGTGTGGGTATTTTGTTAGATTTATCTACTGGAATCTTAGACTTTATCTCTACTGTGAAGAGTTTCTCTTTTTAAATAATGTTTTTGAAGTGGTCATTATAGGTGACATAAGAAGGCTATTATTTCCTGCCTTGATTTTTCTATTTTTTCTGACTCTGATACCACTTCACCAGCTTTATTTTGAATAATAATTGTGTGATGTATATATTTCCACTTCTTTTTTTTTCAACTCATCTGTGAGACTTTTATTTTAGGTAGATTTTCTGCAAATAGCATGCAGCTAGATGTGTTTAACTACTTGGATGAAATTTCTCTTTCATTAGGTGATTTTAATACATCAAGTAATTTGGAATTAATTTTACTTTCTGTTTAACTCCTTTTAAAAACTGCACTTTTCTCTATTGTTTTCCTTCTGCCTCCTTAAGGAATGCTTTCATCTGTAAGTAACAGAAAAACTTACTTAGAATGATTAAACAAATAGGGATTCATTTTCTTAATATAAAAGAAATCCAGAGATAGGCACAGGTTTGTCATTTCAGTAATGAGGCAGGCACCCAAGTTCTTTCTTTCTTTCTACTGTGTCATTTTTAGTACTTGTTTTTTTGCCCTTTTTGCCTAATGGTTGCAAGATGCATGCTACATATCCAGGCATCACGTCTACCTTCCGGACACAATAATATGGGTCAGAGAGAAAAAGATTTTACATCACAGGGTTCTTGCAAAAATCAAATAAGCTAATACAGTGCTCAGCATATTTAAGCTCTTGACAGATGTAAGTTATTTACATTTCCTCTTTACTACAATGGAAATTGTTTCTTATTATCCAATTTTTATAAACCCCAAATCATTTTGGACCCCAAGTCCAGGCAGTATATTCTACCCTATCCTTCTGGCAGGAACTTCACACTGATACCTCCAGAGTGTACCAATCACTAATTGGCTTAGGTGAACAGTGCCTCCTGGAACTGGGCTTTGCTCATCTTACATATATGAGCAGCACTGAACTCAGGCTTCCTAGTAAATGAAGCATGCAAGATCATTGATACTCCTGATAAATACAAAACACAATTACTATAAAAGTTGAAATTATTAAGTAGAGAATTTAGTAACCTACCTTCAAAGAACAAAAAATAGAATGTTCTATGGACTAATTGCTACTGCTTGTCACCACCTTTGAAAACCTGCTACCAATTTTACTATTTCCGATTGACTGAAGCTAAGCCCTTTTCTAATCAAAAATAGCTATCATTTCCCCAAGTGCTTCAACAGCAAAATAAAAGCCTCCTTATATTCTCTCTATACTCAGTTTACACAGTGATACTCTGAATATGTAGTTAATATTAGCTCTCTTTTAAGTCCTCATAAGTCAATCATTTTCCTCAAATGACAAAGAGAGTATCTGGTACAAAAGCACTTGGCATTATTATCCCCCAAATTAGTAAATCAGACTTTCTTTGGTTTCTTTTTTAAAGGTTGAAATTATAGGAAATGGATGAACCATAATTTTAGATCGGCCAAAGTATATTGAGAATATACTGCTAGGCATTGCAAAGATCAGCACGTAATTTTAGCTCACAGTAAAATAATCCTTGAAATCAGACTCACATAAAAATGCTTCATCAATAGTGGATTGACATGAGTGAGTTTTCTGAAAAAGAAGAGTAAATTATTTTTAAATAATCAAAACACCAATAAATATTTTAAAAATTAAATAATCAGCGCTTTTGAAAAGAAAGGCAATGACCTGATAAATTTTTAATTGAAATTTAGTATCAAATAATAGTATAGTATCTTTTAAAAATAGTATCTTTTAAAAAATAAGTTTATTTATTTTATTTTTATTTTTGGCTGCATTGGGTCTTTGTTGCTGCACACGGGTTTTCTCTAGTTGTGGCGAGTGGGGGCTACTCTTTTTTGCAGTGTGCAAGCTTCTTATTGAGGTGGCTTCTCTTGTTGCAGAGCATGGTTTCAGTAGTTGTGGCACGTGGGTTCAGTAGTTGCAGCTTGCGGGCTTTAGAATGCAGGCTCAGTAGTTGTGGCGCACGAGCTTAGCTGCTCTGTGGCATGTGGGATCTTCCCAGACCAGGGCTCAACCCATGTCACCTGCATTGGCAGGCGGATTCTTAACCACTGCGCCACCAAGGAAGCACATATATCAATAATATCATCTTTTTAAGGTAAGATGAAGATTATGTTCCTAAACATTTTAGTATAAGTTAATCATCTTTGTTATATTATGATTTATAATCCTGTTTTAATATAAAGGAATTGCTGTATCTATGACTGCATATCCCTCATCCTGCAAAACAACATCTTTTTTAAAAACTGAAATATAAGTTGATTTACAATATTGTCTTAGTTTCAGGTATACAGCAAAGTGATTCAGTTATACATGTATATATTTTTTCACATTATTTTTCACTATAGGTTATTACAAGATATTGGATATAGTTCCCCATATTGTACAGTAAATCCTTTTTGCTTATCTATTTTATATATAGTATTGTGTATATGTTAATCCCAACCTACTAATTTATCCCTCCCCCCCTCCCTTTCCCCCTTGGTAGCCATAAATTAGTTTTCTATGTCTGAGTCTATTTCTGTTTTGTATATAGATTCACTTGTATTATTTTTTAGATTCCACATATAAGTGATATATAATGTTTGTCTTTCTCTGTCTGACTTAGTATGATATTCTCTAGGTCCGTCCATATTGCTGCAAATGACAATATTTCATTCTTCTTTCTGGCTGAGTAATATTCCATTGTGTGTGTGTGTGTGTGTGTGTGTGTGTGTGTGTGCGCGTGCGTGTGTGTGTGTGTGTATCACATCTTTTTAAAGCAATCACCTGTCGATGGACATTTAAGCTGCTTCCATGTCTTGGCTATTGTAAATAATGCTACTATGAACATTAGGGTTGCATTTATCTTTTTGAATTACAGTTTTCATCTTTCTCAAATATGTGCCCAGGAGTGGGATTGCTGGATCATATGGTAACTCTATTTTTAGTTTTTTGAGGAACCTCCATACTGTTGTCCATAGTGGCTGCATCAATTTACATTCCCACCTACAGTGTGGGAGGGTTCCCTTGTCTCCACACCCTCTCCAGCATTTATTATCTGTACACTTTTTGATGATGGTCATTCTGTATGGTGTGAGGGGATACCTCAAAGTAGTTCTGATTTGCATTTCTCTAACAATTAGCGATGTTAAATGTGCCTGTTGGCCACCTGTGTGTCTTCTTTAGAGAAAGGTCTATTTAGATTTTCTGCCCATTTTTTGATTGGGTTAAAACAGCATCTTCTTTACAATAATTTGTTTTATTATTATTTTTTTTTATTTTTCCTAACCATAGGGACTGGCTATGTCAGTTTTAAGAGGACTGACAATGCAGTGCATCCAAGATTGTAAATCTACTGTGGTGATATATGTTTAGCCAGAAGAAGCCGAAATAAAAAAAGAGAGTAAAATGTTGAATTTCTGGAAATAGTCCCCATGCCACATTTGAAAATGATACACTAAATGAATTATCCATTAATACTTGATGAACTTTGAAACTTTTTTCACGTTATTATAGAATATCAAAACACATTTCAGAAATTTATTCTAGCACCCTGTTCTGTATTTCATTCCAAGCAAAACTCTTCTACCGTTTCTACGTAATAAGTAGTTACCATATTTATTTTTTATTATTATTAGTTACATTCTTTATCTATTTAAAAATATTCCCTTTAATACTTAGTAGAAATTTTTCTAGTATCTATTTAAGAGGTTTTGTGTGTGTGTTTGTTTTGCCATATCCCTGACTGCTCCATTCAGATTCATGGATTTCAGTACATTTTTGAAAGTATACACAGATATATTCTAACATAAATCTCTTATTTTATCTTTCCAGTATCCCTTGTCTTCTTTTACCACTACACTGTGAATGTCTGCCCCCAAATCCAAATGGGTCTGTTAGGTTGAAAACCACCATATTTCATTTTCTTTGCCACAGTGATTGTTTCAGAGGTGGGCATCTGACCCACGTAGGAAAAAGCAGAGTCCTTCACTGAGGATATTTGAGACATATTCTCTCTTTCCTTTCAGTCAAGAGCTTAAAAGTGGGTCCCAAAACAGCTGGGAGCTCTGTCCCCAGCCTCATGGAACAGCCTGAGTACAAGGCTAACTTGCAGAGAAAATTGAGAAAAGAGTTGAGAATCTAGAACAGGCTGGAGGCTGGTATTTCCTGAGGCTATTTCCAGCTATGAACTTCTCAATTATAGCAAACTATAAACATTATTTTCTTTTAAGCTAGTTTGTGTTGTTATTTGTCTCTCAACAGTGAAAGATACTGCCTTATATAGGTATAGTTGAGTAAATATCATGTTAAAACATTGCACCCTAGATGTAATGAACAAATAAATGTCAAAATTACTCAATATTGTTTTCTAAAAATTTAAAATACTTTAGGTAGGTTTAATGGAGTACAAATAATACATAGTAAGCACTCGTGTAGTGACAGGCCAGCTTAAGAAATAAAACATAAATTCAGATGAAGCCAATTATGGAACCCTTCCCCAATTGCATCCTTCTCCCACATCCCCAAGGTAATCATTATTAATTTGATGACTCTATTTTAATACTATTACTATGTATATATGTATCATCTAAGCACTTCTCACTGCACTGGACCCTAAACCTGGTCTGAGACATCATCATCTGTTCCCTGGATAACTGCAATAAATACCCATCAGTTCTTCCTTCTTCTGCTTTTCTTCCCTGCAGAATAGTCTCAAAAGAGTAGTTGGGATGAACCTTTTAAAACTTAAGTCAGACTGTTGCATTCCTTAGCTCAAAACCCTCCAACAATGTCCCACACCACTTTCAATAGGAGGCAAAGTTCATGCTGTGTTCTCCTAGGCTCCTGTTCCTCCTCTGACATCCTCACCTCTGCTCTTCCTTGTCACACTAGCCCCTTTTTCATTGGATGTGTGGGGATCATTCCTCCTTAAAAACATTTTGTTCTGCATGGACAATTCTCCCCCCAGGTATCCGCATGGCTCTCTCTTTCATCTCCTCCAGTGTGGACACAACTGTCTCTCAGTGAAGCTTTCCCAGAAAACACTATCCCCAACTTTTTTTTAACTGCAGATGCCCAGAACTGAGCTGCTCACACTCCTCAATTCATAGCCCACAAGCACTCAATCAGCATTGTCTCTGCCAGGATCCTTCTTTGTTTGATATTTAATTACCTTTATAGTTTTCCCTTTCATCCCAATAACTTCAACTCATCACCCTCCCAACAACAGCCACCCAATCTTGTGTATTTACTACAATCCTTTCAACCCAACTTCCATATATTTGTTTACATGAATATTTACATAATGATATAGCTATAAAAAATCTAGTATTACTTTGTATTTATTTATTTTTAATGGAAAAATATTGTGCTATAAATCTCTTTCTTGATTATGACATTATATGCCAACAAATTTGACAACCTAGAAGAAATGGACAAGTTTCTAGAAGCATACAGCCTAGAAGAGAAATAGAATCTGTAATTAAAAAACTCCCTACAAACAAAAGTCCAGGACCAGAGGGCTTCACAGATGAATTCTACCAAACAAACAAAGAAGAACTTATACAGATCCTTCTCAAACTCTTCCAAAAAACTGAAGAGGAGGGAACACTCTCAAAGGCATTCTATGAAGTCACAATCACCTTGATACCAAAACCAAAGACACCACCAAAAAAGAAAATCATGGGCCAATATCTTTAATGAATATAGATGAAAAAATTCTCAACAAAATATTAGCAAACCGAATTAAACAACACATAAAAAAAAATCATACACCACAACCAAGTGGGATTCATCTTAAGTTCACAAGCATAGCTAAACATACACAAATCAATCAATGTGATACACCATGTAAACAAAAGAAAAGCCAAAAGCCACATGATCCTCTCACAATAGATGCAGAAAAAGCATTTGACAAAATTCAACATCCATTCATGATAAAAACTCTTACCAAAGTGGGTGTGGAGGGAACATATCTCAAGATAATAAAAGCTGTTTATGACAAACTCACAGCCAATATAATACTCAATTGTGAAAAGCTGAAAGCCTTCCCGCTAAAATCTGGAACAAGACAAGGATGTCCACTCTCACCTCTTCTACTCAACATAGTATTGGAAGCCCTAGCCACAGCAATCAGACAAGAAAAAGAAATAAAAGGTATCCAAATTGGAAGGGAAGAGGTAAAATTGTCATTTTATACCAATGATATGATACCATATAAAGAAAACCCTAAAGACTCCACACAAAAACTACCACAACTGGGCTTCCCTGGTGGCACAGTGGTTGAGAGTCCACCTGCCAATGCAGGGAACATGGGTTCGTGCCCTGGTCCAGGAGGATCCCACGTGCTGCGGAGTGGCTGGGCCTGTGAGCCGTGGCCGCTGGGCCTGCGTGTCTGCAGCCTGTGCTCCACAGTGGGAGGGGCCACAGCAGTGAGGGGCCCGTGTGCCACAGAAACAAACAAACAAACAAACAAAAACTACCACAACTTGTAAATGAATTCAGCAAGGTAGCACGACATAAGATTAACATACAGAAATCAGTTGCATTTCTTTACACCAACAATGAAATATGAGAAAGGGAATGTAAAAAAACAATGCCTTCAAACTTCCCCAGTGGTGTTGTGGTTAAGAATCCGCCTGCCAACACAGGGGACATGGGTTCAAGCCCTGGTCCGGGAAGATCCCACATGACACAGAGCAACTAAGCCTGCATGCTGCAACTACTGAGCTCATGCGCCGCAACTACTGAAGCCAGCTTGCCTAGAGCCTGTGCTCTGCAACAAGAGAAGCCACCACAATGAGAAGCCCATGCACTGCAACAAAGACTAGCCCCCGCTTGCTGCAACTAGAGAAAGCCCACGTGCAGCAATGAAGACCCAACGCAGCCAAAAGTAAAATATAAATAAATAAATAAATATTTTAAAAATGCCTTTTAAAATCAGAACTCCCAAAATAAAATACTTAGGAATAAATTCTCTGACATAAATAATATCAATGTTTTCTTAGGTCAGTCTCCCAAGGCAATAGACATAAAAACAAAAGTAAACAAGTGCAACCTAATCAAACTTACAAGCTTTTGCACAGCAAAGGAAACCATAAGCAAAATGAAAAGACAACCTACAGAATGGGAGAAAATATTTGCAAATGATGAGACTGACAAGGTCTTAATTTCCAAAATATGCAAACAGCTCATACAACTCAACAACAAAAGAACAAGCAATCCAATTGAAAAGTGGGCAGAAGAACTAAAGAGACATTTCTCCAAAGAAGAAACACAGATGGCCAATAGGCACATGAAAAGATGCTCAACATCACTAATTATTAAAGAAATGTAAATCAAAACTACAATGAAGTACCATTTCACATCAGTCAGAATGGCCATCATTAAAAAGTCTACAAATAACAAATGCTGGAGGGGCTGTGGAGAAAAGGGAACCCTCCTACACTGTTGGTGGGAATGTAAGTTGGTGCAGTCTCTGTGGAAAACAGTATGGAGGTCCTCAGAAAACTAAAACTAGAATTACCACATGATCCAGCAACTCCACTCCTGGGTATATACCCAGATGAAACTCTAATTCAAAAAGAGACATGCACCCCTATGTTCATAGCAGCACTATTCACAATAGCCAAGGTATGGAAACAACCTAAATGTACATCAACAGATGAATGGATAAAGATGTGGTACATATATACAATGGAATACTACTCAGCCATAAAAAGAATGAAATAATGCCATTTGCAGCAACAAGGATACAACTGTAGATTATCATACTAAGTGAAGTAAGACAGAAAGAGAAAAACAAACACCATATGATATCACTTACATGTGGAATCTAAACTATGACACAAATGAACCTATCTATGAAACAGAAACAGAATCACAGACATAGAGAACAGACTAGTGCCTGTCAAGGGGGAGAGGTTTGGTGAAGAGATGGAGTGGGAGGTTGGAATTAGCAGCTGTAAGCATTTATATATAGAATGGATAAACAACAAGGTTGTACTGTACAGCACAGAGAACTATATTCAGTATCCTATGACAAACCATAATGGAAAAGAATATAAAAAATGTAGAATGTATATATATATGTATAACAATCACTTTGCTGTACAGCAGTAATTAACACAACATTGTAAATCAACTATACTTCAATAAAAAAATCTCTTGTTACTCATTTCCTTCCCACTCAAATTTATGTTTTTGAAATCTACTGATTTTCTTTTTTTGTTTGTTTGTTTGTTTGTGGCACGCGGGCCTCTCACCGTTGTGGCATCTCCCATTGCGGAGCACAGGCTCTGGACGCGCAGGCCCAGTGGCCATGGCTCACAGGCCCAGACGCTCCATGGCATGTGGGATCCTCCCGAACCGGGGCACGAATCTGTGTCTCCTGCATCGGCAGGAGGACTCTCAACAACTGCGCCACTAGGGAAGCCCTACTGATTTTCTTATATGCAAATCCAGGTCATTTTTTATGACAGCTGCATAGTATTCCTTTACCTGTATATCATGCGATTTATTTATGCATTCTTCAGCAATGGACACATATATTGACTCCAACTTTTCACAGCCACACACACACACACACACACACTATACACAAACTGGAAAGCATTACTTTACTAATGCCTTTGTAAGTCTTTACATACCAAATAATTTATGTTTCATCAGTAGTATTTAATGTTTTATTTTTGCCTTTAGCTTAAGAAAGCAATTATTCTTAATTGTCCTTGAGGAAAAAAAAAACCTTCAATGATATAAGCTAAGAAATGCTTCCATGTATCTCTCTAACCCTCCATCTCTTCACCTCAGTCATTTCAGCTCACAGTCTGGTGAGGAGATAGAACTTAACGAGATCATTACAATACAATGTGGTTAATGCGAAGATTCGGGCGCTGAGGGTACAAAGAGAAGACTTCCCTAACAGAGCCAGTGGGAGTGCATGCCACAGATAGCTTCTTGGAAGAGGTAAGGTGAGGAGTGGGCCTCAAAGGATGAATAGATGTCTTCCGAGATAAAACCATGTGAGAAGTGGTGATCATATTAAGTAAAGAAAACAGCATGAACAAATGTAAGCAGTTTTGATATAACAGGATATAGAGTGGGAGAGGGAACATGCCAGGAGATAAACTGGAGAAGTAGAAGGAGGGGCTTGTTGTATTAGAACCTTGCTAGAGTCAGGTAGCCAATAGGGGTCCCCAGAAATGTTTTATACTGAAAAGTGACAAAGCCAGATTAGACAGTGCCATCAAAGATGATTTTGAAGATGATACTACAGGCTAAGAGGACAATTAGGAAACTAGGAAGTTTTCTGGGTGAGCTGTGATGAAAACCTAAAATTGGGCAGTCACTGGGATGGAAAAGAGGGAAGACATTTAAAAAATAATTAAGAGGTAAAATCTTCAAGAATTTGGCAATTGCCTAAGTGAGGAAATGAGAAAGTGATTGGAAGACTAATGCAACCAAACTTGAACTATAAAATATAGGAAGAGGAAGAGTTTATAGGTTAAGAGCTGTAGTCTTCCATTCTATCCTCTAGCAAAACAAAACAAAACTACACTAAAATCTGATACATTGGGTTGGCCAAAAAGTTCGTTCGGGTTTTCCATAGCATCTTACGAAATATTTTTTGTGTAAATATTCACTTCAATTTCACAGGTGTATTACTAGGCTTGATTTTTCCTTTAGTCTCTTGAAGTCTTAATGTCTTGATTCAAAAAATATTTATTGTGTGGGTATTTTGTAGAAGTCTCAGTGCTAGACATTGGGAATATCATAAATATTATAATATCTATTTTAGAGGGTTATTGTAAGAATGGAGCTGCCAAATTTTTAAAGATCCCAGCAAACTGTTTAGCAAATAAATGTCAGTTGTAATGTTGCTGTGGTTATTGCTGTTAAGGAGGATGTGTTGGGTTTTTTGAGAGGATGAGTCATCAAGTAGAATGGATAATATGTATATGTATATATATTTATTTATTCAATAGCAACAATGTCACAATAAAACATGTAAGGTAAAGCCCTGTTACTGCTACTTAGTATTTCATACACCAGTGATAGTTGTCTGCACTTCAGAGGGTTATGTAAATTACAGAAATCCCAGTGGTATGTTATTTAATGGATAAAAAGCATCTTCTGTGATAACAGTGTAAAATTGCATTTGCTTGGTGCAGGAAAATACTCAAATGCAAAAGAAGATTTGAGTAGATAGCAAAGCATATTTTTAAAATAAAAGATTTAAACAGGCTAATGCTTCTTTTCTACAGCTGTATTGTCCCAAAGCAAATAGTAGAATATACTGATTTTTTTAGAGACTAACAGTCACTTAATAAGGAAGCAGTGTGGACTTTCCTCGGAGTGTATTATCTCATGTCTGGGTTACTTTCTTACCTGTAAAATTGGTTCCTTTAGGGAAAGTGTTACTTGGTTGAGCAAGGGCTACTTTTGTGAAATGTGCTGTTTTTGTGGGGGGTTTTTTGTCAGTTCTACTCTTTTTTACTTAAATGTAGGGTTTTTTTTTCCTGTAGAAAGTTATATAAATTTCCAAATGACTTTCTGGATAAAATAAATCAGAATGTTTCAGTTGGAGAAAGTAACTAATAATCTAAATGGTAGAAAAATGAATTATCTTCAATGAATTTTGCATTTTCCCAAATTCTGAAATTTAGTTATTGCTGGGCATTTAGAAAATTCATTTGGACTTTTGAGTGAAGTGAAAAAAAGGTTAAAACTATTTGGTAGTTTGAATTCTATAGCATTTTTTCCCCAGAGATTTTGTATTTTATTGTTATTGGTTACAGTTAAATTTCTTAAAAGTGAAAAAGCTCCCTGTGTATAGCATTGGTGCTATCAGAATATCTTTAATGAGTATGTTAAAGAGAGTACTTAGTTGCAATAACTATTACTAAAAAAGTTTTAAGAGAATGGATATTCATAATCATTTAGGGCAATAATAGGAAATTATTTATTACAAACTGCCACTTTTTTTCTCATACTTCTTAACACTGTTTGATCATTATCCCTCGTTTTTTATTTCCTCATATATCAAAAGGTTGAATCATTTTACATAATCTTATGACTTCTTTTTCAAAAATCAATTCTCCCTTGGCCCAACTCTTCATTTCCCCAAACCCTTAATAAAATTGCCAAGAAAAATCTACCGTCAACTCTTTTTATGTTTCTTTGGTTCTTTATATTCATATTTCTCAGAATAATTTTGTGTTGCCTTCATAATTTATTGACATTTAAATTTTGGTAGATGAAGAGTTAGCCTTCCTCCTCCTTGACATATAGTTATGTCACAATCTTGATTAAACTAATGTTTGGAATTTACATTAATGTGACTAATATTGTTCACTTCTGAGACCATTGGGTAGTTCATGGAGTTCTTTACTTAAAGATTTCTTTTGTGTTTTATCCTCAAGTTATTAATTACTGTCTTTTACAATTTGCTTTGCTTTCTATGTACCTGTTCCTAACTGTTCCCAAAATTTCCAAGAGTACTTAACCCCTCTGAAGACCATTTTCACTTGGCTAGATACTGACGCTTGTCAATTCCTCTTTTCCTTCCCACACTAACACCTCACTCGTCATCCACTTGCAGCTAGAACTCACAATGTCTGATCAGATTTTCTCATGTGTTCTCTCTGCCTGCTGCATGACTACTGTCCTTAGAATCTCCTCATTTCACCATTGATGTCCCACTCTTCTTTTCTCTACCATTCTTGTCTCTTGGTTCCCAAGTTGTGTGGGGGGGGGGGGGGAGAGGGGTCCGTGTGTGTTGAGTGTGGTTTATTCTCTATGTTGGTGGAACATACCCTCAAGTAACTTCCAGATAAGTAGCATAGAGACCTAAAATTTTTTGAGAACTAGACATCCCAAAATGATTTTATTCAACCCTTATACTTAATGGATAGTTTGTGGATAGAATTTTAGTTTATACTCTCTTCCACTTGGAATTTCAAGGGCATTACACATGACCCTCTTTTAAGTGTCTATTATTGCTGTTGAGACATCGTATGGATCCTTATCCTTCCTCCTTTGTGTGTAATGTATTTTAATTAGGTTTATAGGAATATCGGAATCTTCTTTATATCTCTTGCTGTTTTGAGTACAGTAATTTTATGGACATTTTTAATATCAGATAGAACAAGATTTAAAATGGTTTTATAAACCACATAATACCTATAATGTAATTGATATTAATCTTAGTTAACTGGCCATAATCATCAACAATGTTATTTTTCTTTCCAATAGTTGCAGCTAGTTTTATAAATTTATTTTTCATGCAATAGCACTGTAACCATTAATGTTAAAAAATCTTGGAAAGTACAATAGGCAAGAGTCAGTTGATATTAGATTACATAACTGTAGATTTTAACCCACACTGTTTAATTAGTTGACTCTGGGTGAATGGTGTCATTTTTCTATGTCTCTGTTTCCATAACTTTAAAATCGAAATCATTATTCTATATTTATATCCCCTGCTGCTTTGTGACAATGAACCGGATAATGTAAAGGCATTTAGAACAAAGTAAAACTATATATCTGTAATATTTATATGTCTTGTTTTGTTAATTTTCTACAACTATGCTAAGAGAATATTCTTAGTTTATATTCATTCACTACCCTTTGCTATGTTTTAATGTCCTTATCTTGATTCAAAAGACTCTCTCCCATAAATAAATCAGAGCACCAACTCCCAACGCAAGCAGTTTGGGGACTTCTAGGCAAAGAAGACATTTTCAAAAAATATTAAAAACTGCCATTAGAGATAGTAATCCCTGAAAGTCTAAAATATTCTGGGCTTAAATTTAGCAATTGTCAATTCTTTGATGTGTGCTTAAGGCTAAGAAACAGTCAAGATGTATTCTAGAAATTTAATTCATTTTTAGTGGTCAATTAATAACCTCCAGTGATGAATCTGGCTCACAGTAAAGACCCAGAATTATTTTTTATTTCAATAACAGACAATTTTTAGGATATGCTTTCAATGTTAAATTCCCAGTGAGTAATCCAGGAATAGAAATCAGAAGCACTGAATTTTAAACTCAGGCCATTTAGTAAAGCGTAATAAGGTCTAGAAAAGACATCCTTCATAGAGGGGAGGCATTACTATACAAGGAATCACATGAGATTTATTCTGGGACGAAGAGTAGTTTGAAATACTGTAATAAATATATGTATCATTTTTCCAAAACAAACTAGAAAATGTAGGACCTTGAAAACATCTTTTCTGGTGGAATGCCAAAGGCAGAAAAAGAAACCATTTTAGAAAACATGAGTTTAAAAGTCTTCGGGAGGGCTTCCCTGGTGGTGCAGTGGTTGAGAGTCTGCCTGCCGATGCAGGGGACACGGGTTCGTGCCCTGGTGCGGGGAGATCCCACATGCCGCGGAGCGGCTAGGCCCATGAGCCATGGCCGCTGAGCCTGCGCGTCTGGAGCCTGTGCTCCGCAACAGGAGAGGCCCCAACAGTGAGAGGCCCGCGTACGGAAAAAAAAAAAAAAAGGCTTGGGGAAAATCAGGTCAGAAGTTTTCACTTACATGATATAGGCAATGACTGAGACAATGACCGCTAGCATTTATTGACTACGTGCCAGCCACAGTGCCAAGCGCCTTACACTCGTTATTTCCATCAACCATTGCAACACACTAATAAGGTAAATATTATTGTTATTCTTACTTTTGTAGACTAGGAATCAGAGACTTAGAGAATATGAGTAACTTGAATATCATACATATAAAAATTGTCATGTGCACATTGGCATATAAAGATATACCATGTCCATGAGTAAGAAAATATTTTATGTAACGATATCAATTCCCTCAAAATTATATTAGAATTTTAATATAATTTCAAGAAATATTCATGTGGAACTTCCTTTGCTTCTCAACAAAGAGAGTTTTAAAGTTTTTAAAAATTATTTTTTAACATCTTCAGTGGAGTATAATTGCTTTACAATGGTGTTAGTTTATGCTGTATAACAAAGTGAATCAGCTATACATAAACATATATCCCCATATCTCTTCCCTCTTGTGTCTCCCTCCCTCCCACCCTCCCTATCCTACCCCTCTAGGTGGTCACAAAGCACCGAGCTGATCTCCCTGTGCTATGTGACTGCTTCCCACTAGCTATCTATTTTACATTTGGTAGTGTATATATGTCCATGCCACTCTCTCACTTTGTCCCAGCTTACCCTTCCCCCTCCCTGTGTCCTCAACTCCATTCTCTACGTCTGCGTCTTTATTCCTGTCCTGCCCCTAGGTTCTTCAGAACCATTTTTTTGTTTGTTTTTAGATTTCATATATATATATATATATATATGTTAGCATATGGTATTTATTTTTCTCTTTCTGACTTACTTCACTCTGTATGATAGTCTCTAGGTCCATCCACTTCATTACAAATAACTCAATTTCGTTTCTTTTTATGGCTGAATAATATTCCATTGCATATATGTGCCACATCTTTATCCATTCATCTATCAATGTCAAGTTGCTTCCTTGTACTGGCTATTGTAAATAGAGCTACAATGAACATTGTGGTACATGACCCTTTTTGAATTATGGTTTTCTCAGTGTATATGCCCAGTAGTGGGATTGCTGGGTAGTATGGTAGTTCTATTTTTAGTTTTTTGAGGAACCTCCATACTGTTCTCCATAGTGGCTGTATCAATTTACATTCCCACGAGCAGCACAAGAGGGTTCCCTTTTCTCCACACCCTCTCCAGCATTTATTGTTTCTAGATTTTTTTGATGATGGCCATTCTGACCGGTGTGAGGTGATATCTCATTGTAGTTTTGATTTGCATTTCTCTAATGATTAATGATGTTGAGCATTCTTTCATGTGTTTGTTGGCAATCTGTATATCTTCTTTGGAAAAATGTCTCTTCAGATCTTCTGCCCATTTTTGGATTGGGTTGTTTGTTTTTTTGATATTGAGCTGCATGAGCTGCTTGTAAATTTTGAAGATTAATCTTTTGTAAGTTGCTTCATTTGCAAATATATTCTCCCATTCTGAGGGTTGTCTTTTCATCTTGTTTATGGTTTCCTTTGCTGTGCAAAAGCTTTTAAGTTTTATTAGGTCCCATTTGTTTATTTTTGTTTTTATTTCCATTTCTCTATGAGGTGGGTCAAAAATGATCTTGCTGTGATTTATGTCATAGAGTGTTCTGCCTATGTTTTCCTCTAAGAGTTTTATAGTGTCTGGCCCTACTAAAGTTTTTTTTCTTAATATTAAAAAAATAAATGGGTAAAAATAGTCTAATTTAGAAAAAAAACTAAAAATAAAGTGAGAATAACAATGAGACTGGCACTGACAGATACAAATAGACTGAAAGGTCAACAAAATATTCCATAAAGTTCATTACCAGCCATGAATATTCTTGAAAATTTTGAGTATGATTGACGGTATTTCGTATTAGTGAGGAAAGGAAAGCTTATTCAACAAATGTTTCCAGGAAAATTTCTTGACTATTACCTCATCACATGGAATAAGGAAAATTTATTTAAATAATTCAATATTACCTTTCACACCACAAAAGAGCTAAAAACCTTAAATCTGGGTTTCCTATTTCCCCATCGAATGTCTGTGTGATACCATGCCATTTATCATTCTTTTTAATAGCTTGTGATTTGGCATCATTTTCCTGGATTCAATCACTTGCTCTTACCTTGTGTGATGTTCGCACTTCAGTTTATTTTCGTGTAAAACCAAGTATATTCATAGGTAATTGTAAGAATTAAATGAGATAATATGTGAAAAGTACTTAGAATAGTGTTAAGTACTTGGAATAGTTAAAATTCTTGAGAGTGTAAGTCATGATGGATACAAGTGCTATCAGATCTTATCAAAACATTAGGAAAAATTTTTTTTAAATGAAGGATAAGTCATTGTGCAACTTAGAGATACTGATTATGTTTGGAAGAAAAGGAATTTTTTTGCATTTTGTAATATATTTATAATACTACTTAATAAAATAAAATTTAATTTCAAATTAAGTTTTCACTTTAGAAGTTAGTTCAGTGATTATTTTTTCTATAAAAAGATTTTTACACCATTAGTTTCTTCTTAGTTCCACATTTTTAAGGCTTGCCTTTGACTTAAATGAGGTTTCATGATTTTCTATTTGTACAGTATTTTAAACAAAAACATTTTTTTAATTTCAATGTATTTTTTCCCTGAGAAAGTCTTCAAGTTTCATTCTGTAATCCTCATTCTTCTTTCCCTTTAAAATTTGTAGTACCCCAAAGTGCTTAAATGTTAAATATGAATGTTAAATGAAGTGACAAAGTCATTCTAATTTAATAGATCATACAGATAATGGTGACTTATTTCTTGGTGCTTTTGGTATTAGTACTTAGAAATTAACATTCATATTAAAACAAAAACAAAGCAAACAGGATAGCACACAGATACAACCAAAATCCAGTGTATTGTAAACTGTAACTTACCTTCAGTGTCTGCTAGTCCTATGTCTACTCCTGGCTGTCTTATAGGCTCTTGCCCATTCTGCCCCACCTTTCCTCTGTTTAAAAAGGAAATAAAAGTTTATATATTCAGTTATGACCCTAAATGCAAATAAGGAGTCTAAGTTTGAAAAAATAGAATGACATATATTCAGACCTGCAACAAATTACTTGAATGGCAAATGTACAAACACAATAAATCATTCTATATCATGTTAATTTTAAAGTGGAAATTTGTTTATCATTCCTATTTAGTCCAAACATAGTACCTCAAAATTCAGTGTCCTATTCATAGACTCATTTATGAAAGACATGACCATCATGAAATCTTCAAATTTTGTTTTAAGAATTGTTTATTTTTTTTTCTGCCATTTTTAACTCAAGAAGCAGAAGGGTTATTTATATCTTCACACTTTGTTATGATGAGTTGTATAGATCCTTTGGTGAGAAGGGAAATTTTGAATAGAATAATTTATAAATATAATATTGTAATTACATGGATTATCATTTCTTTCAGATCCTTCCTGTATTTTCAGCTGTGTGTAGCACATTGGCTTTTGAAGTCATACAGCTTGGTTTCTGCTTCTGGCTTTGCTACTTTATGCTCTACGTCATGTAAGGTAAATCTCTTAATCTGGTGAAGACTATTTCTTCTTTTGTAATTTAAGGATAGTAACATGAGCTACCATTTTGTTATGGGAAAATCACATGGAAAATGTATGTAAGTGCTTAGCATAGTGTCTGAAACATCATAATATTCAATAAATATAAATTATTAATAGGTAGATATGTACATAACAGCTTTAGAATTCAGCCAAAGGCTGTGAACCATTTTTAATTTCAGCCTTAAACTTCTTGGAAGGCCAAACAGATGAAGAATTCATTATACTCTGAGCACTGTGGGTTCAGAATATTGATAATGTAGCAGCCAAAAGATTATAGGTCGTTTCTTATTTCTTCAGAGAAAAAGCTACATGGCGTACAAAAGATTTGGAAGTTGCCTTTATATGTAGTTATATAAGATGTTCTAAAAAGATGGAATAAAAATTCTTAAGTGTTAAAAATGGTGCTTGAACAAAGGAATGTCTTGATACTATACTTTCTAGACAATAATTCAAGCATAGCAGTATTTACTAACAATTCATTCACGCTCTCACAAAAATATTTAGTTTGACCAACCAGCTGAAAATGTAACCATACTTATTTCTTAAGACTCCAATTAGATCTTACTTGAAAACTGCTCTAAAGATCCTCTCATCATTCTACTGAAATGGTTCTGCACATAATGAAAGAGGAACTGGTATAAATTCCAAAACCATTTTATCTTGAAAGCCATTACATTGTTCCAAGACGACAATTCTAGGTCAAAGTTTTAAACACAAATTTTTATTATGTGATTATGTGAAGGATAAAGTGCATGAAGAAATGTTATAAATTATATATATATAATTATATATAGTTTGCTTCTGAATATATACAAAAAGTCTTGATTAATCAATGCACAAAACTTCAATTTGTGTAATTACTTCAATGAGATTCAAGACAAAGAGTTGATAAATTTAAAAAATTGACTTTGTCTGCCAGGATTAGACATGGAGAAAGCTTAATAACTTAGTAGCAATCTCACCTTTAGCAGTATACTATACAAGCAGAGCGGGCCAAAACACATCTTGTTACTGAGCCAAACTCAATTGAAAGTAAGGATCGTTTTAGTAGTGCTAATCGAGTAGATGAGAGTACTGAAAAATTACTATCCTATACTATCCCAAACTTTAACAAAATAAGTATAATTTTTAGTAATTGTAATAAAAATTTTGTGGATAATTTTTATTTGATCTTGAGGCCTACATTTCATATTTTAATGATGCTATTCAGCTGCAGTATTTGCTTCTAATGAAAACTGATTTTAACATTTGGTATTTAGCCAAAATGTGTATTAGGTGCATTTCTAAGATTATACAGAAAACTTGCAGCACTGTGAAGCTAAATGAAGTACAAAGGAAATGTAACTGTGGGTCATAAAGGATGTAATTTTTCTGAATTCCCAATAAATAATCTTCATCTCAGAACATTCTGACTGCACGGGTTATAATTTGTCTTTGTTAAACAATCACCAAATAGTTATTAAACACTTATGCTAGCCCAAGCAAAACTGTGTTAGATACAAAGAGATAGAAAAGAACCACCAAATACTGCTTTTTACTTATATCCTGTAATGCTTTAGAAAAGAGAATTTTCTTTGTGCTCATATGGCAAAAACAATAGCCTCCTACGCAGTTTTAAAAGCTTTTGATTTACAAGAGAAACAGAAAAATGGGAAAAAGCAAAACTGAAATGTTGTTTTTATGTAAAAAAACCAATCTACTTCCACTTCAGACATTCAGATATTGAGGAAATAATGTATTTTACGCTCTGAAAGTTATAACTTTATCATCAGTGTTAGATTATATACTTTGAAAGGTACAGATAAATTGGAAGGATAGTAAGTGATGTGTGGTGCAAAACCTTTACAAATTTATATGATATTCACAGCTTGGAGAGAGAGGAATGTAATGAATTTGTAGAAATTCTCTTCAGTTAAAATGGATCATTAGAGTCTGCGGACTAATGAGATCACACTCCTTTTAGAAATAACTGCTAATAATAAACGAACTGATTAAATACAAATAACTCCATTAAATCCACAGCCTAGGTCTCAAAAAAAATAGACAGATAATCCAATAATTAGTCAATTTAAGTAGGAAAAATGTAACCTGAAAATCACAAAATAAACACATTTTGCACCTTACAAATACATTTTCCACATTATTTTGCTTTTATAAACTTGAGCCATTATCTAAATATTAGAATTATTCTGGGGATCAAAAGATTCATAAAAAACCGTGATATTAAAACAAAGAGAAATAGAAGTTCCACTCCCAGAGATGGTTTCACTTAACAGAGAAAATGAAAAAGACCCTCTAACAAGGGCCCAGACCAGGGATCTTCAAACTCACTTTGCAAAGGGCCAGACAGTGAATGATCTGAATGGTCTCTGTTGTAATTACACAAGTCTACACTTAGAGCACAGACAACATTAGGCAACACATAAGCAAACTGGTGTGGCCGAGTTCCAATAAAACTTAATACGTGGACACTTAAATTTCAAATTCATGTAATTATCATGTGTCACAAAATGCTATTCTTCTGGGTTTTTGGGAAACATTTAAAAATGCAACAGCCATTTTTAGTTCTTCACAGACCTTACAAAACCAGACAGCAGGCTGGACTCACCCTGGGCTAGATCCTGGAGCTGCATGGCCCAATGGTGTTCTTGAAAACTTAGAAAACTAGTTACTGGAGAAAGTCAGGAAGTTTAGATTTTGATATTGGAATAGAGATAACATATTTATCTTGGATTTATCTTGGATGCTGCTAGATTTTGCCACTGATATGACTAAACCCATTCTAACACATTTTAAATACAGTCTGCTTTAGTTTTGCATTTTATTGGCAATATGATTTTCTCGAGGCTTAATGTATTATAAATTAACTTTACTCCAAGAGTATCTATTTGGGGACCTATGTACTGCTTGTTATTTGTTCTAGAAAATATGGATCCACTTCAAAATCTTCCATTTTAATGGTAGAGGAATTTATAGTTGAAAAGTCTATATGAGTAACCCAATGTGTTATTTTAAATGTGATATATGAGTTCTTTAAATATGTTTAAACATCTCCTGATTCAAAATCAATTAATCTATGCATTATGCGATTAAAGCATCCATGTGTTACTGCTGCTGAACTTGATTCAGGCATAGCTAGGTTATTATTATTTTAGCAGTTTTTCTATTAAATACAGAACGTACTGATTAAGTAGTCCTGGTGGTGACCAGCATTCATGCTTAGAATTCACTAAGTTATTAATCCAATCTTTCCTGAACAGTCTATTTTTTACATAGGCATAAACAGCTGAAGTCCTTCAGGGACACTGACTCAGACTTGGATAATTATCTAGTGATTTCCTTTCCAATGTTAAGAAAAGCTTACTCATGAGGCTGTTAATTTTCCAGTGGAAAAAAAAAAAAAAACCACCACTTACATCCTTGGAATAGGAAATAGATTAGTGTCCCCTGCAGTGCTGCTGATTCCTTCACTGTCCACGCTATACCCACTGCCAAAGCTGCTGCCCAAGGAGCCAGTGGACACGGAGTTTTCTGCAGGCCAGTGATTGGTGGGCTTGGCTGCATGGTGTGGGAAGAATCAACACCACAGTCAATCAATGAACCTCCCATTGATCTCCGAATGCATACTTATATGTTTTCTTCATTTACGTGTGTAAAGAAACAGCTCTAGCAAGAACTCCACATCTTAACCTGCCTTTCATTTTCTTTTCCTTAACCAGTAACTCTCAGTGGCAACACTAAAGCCCTTGATTGGTTTTGTTGGATATAAAAGAAAAAAAAATTAACTTCTAGGAATCAACCATCAGATTTTTAGACTGAGTTAAATAGTATTATTATTACTTGTTATTTCTTTATATAGTATTGCAATAACGATATGGCAAACAAATAAGAATTGTGGCTATTTCATGGAGAAAGGAATTGAGGAAGACTTGGGTAGATAGAAATGACAGAATATGTGAAAATTTCTTAATTATTTCCCATATTAATAACCAGTAATTTGTTTTTCTCCTGAGAAGTGAAGATGCAAAATAGAATAGATAATTTCAGGAAATGACTGAAAATCCTGAACTTGTTTGTGTGTAGCTCTACCAACTACCTCCAGCAGGTTTTAAAATTTGAAAATATTTGTTTCCCCTTAGGCATGTCCTAGTTTATGACTGGGGCTTGTTTTAAATAACCCATGAGTTTGATTTTTTGTATATAAGAATCCATATTCCCATAGAAGAGTTATGAATTTGTGTTATAAATTATGCAGTAATAGAATGGTACTATTGTTAGCAGAGTTCTAGATTAGAGATTTGGGAGGAAATTCTGATGCAAAAGGAATGAAAAGAAGGCAAGTGTAGGCAATTGGGATTGACATGTATACACTGATGTGTATAAAATTGATGACTAATAAGAACCTGCAGTATAATAAAACAAACAAAAAAAACAACTAATACTAAACTTTCTTTGGGTTATTTGTATGGAAATATGTTAATATGTTTCAGACATTACATGAAATTTCTAAAAATCTTATATGTCCTAGTATAATGTTATAAAATATAATTTTAGTTATTACTTTAAAATGTATATCTCAGAATGTCCTAGTATAATGTTATAAAATATAATTTTAGTTATTACTTTAAAATGTATATCTCAGAAATAACTAAAAAAAAAGAAAAGAAAAGAAAAGAAGGCAAGTGTTTCCTCTTTTTTTGTGGGGGTGGAGATTCTCTAGGCAAATTTTTGAAATTTTTGTTTTCTGCCACGTGGTCAGAGTTTAAGAGCATAAGCTCTGATCACACGGATCTGGTTTTGAATCCCAACTCCTACTGAAGTTAACTCTAGGTGGTCTCAGTTTCCTCATTTGAAAATAATGGGGTCAGTAAAGCCCCCCTCATAAGACTGTGATTATGAGGAGTGAGATAAAACAGGAACTCAGTAACTCACTCTTCTTTGTCTTGTGATTTAATTTGCTGTACCCCCAAGCTCTTCTTCAGGACTTTATTGTCAATGGCTGTTCCCCATTGAACAGCGCACCTAGTCCCGGACAATGAATTCACCTTGATTCTCTTCTAATTTTAGACGTATTCTAGGCTTCAAAAGTACTTAAGAGTCTCCCTCCTCCATAAATACTCTCCTCCTGTTCACTCAGGAGTTTCTCAAGCAGTTGGATAGATCCACACAACTGGGTAAAGAGTTGATAATCATTTAATGATTCTAAATTATCAACATTTTTCTTAAGGAAATGTATAAAAACACAATGACAATCCGGTGGAGTTTTAACCAATATACCCAAATAAAGTGAAAAGCATAGATACTGTGAGGGAAATATCTGAGGGCAGGAAACTCTCCATCAGATTAGCCAGGATCAAGTCTTGCAAAGGCTTTAGCTTTTCCTCACTTCTTCCCTTTCATTTGTGAACTAGCAGTTTCTCTAAAGCCACCAGAAATTTTCATACTATCTATTCCAGTGATAGTAGGATTCCTTTCCCAGAATAGAGAAGGAAGAAATGTTTGATAATTAGTCAGTTATATATCAGGTATCTATAAATTGGGACTAGCTAGGTAGAAAAGGGTCTGAATCCTGTTACATAGCCAGTCACCAGTGAATTAAGAGTAACCCATAGGACTAGATTTCCAGGAAAAGAATAATAGTCATAATGTTTGTTTAATATTTTCTTCAACGTACATAGAAGAAACCCAGCTGATGTATGTAGTGTTAAAGACCTTTTAAAAGGATAAGTTAAAAAATGTAAAGGTAATATGACTGATATAAAATTATGAACATTATAAAGACGATTAAACTGTATAACCAACCACATAATGACTCAGGTAAGTCAACTGATTGTAAACAAGGAAAAGCTATCATACCTTTTGATTGTCATTATATAATCCACCTACAAAATAGTTAATAATTTTTAGTATGATATTGAATGTAAAAACTTAATTTCATCAACTGGAAAATCTCAATATACTATTTTCAAAGACAAATCTTAATTAATAGACATTAATTTTAAAATCAATTTATCTTTACTAATTTAAAACTTTTTTAATCCCAGAGCAATCTCACAATATATCAAAATATCCACATTATAGAAATGATGTTTCTTATTTACATATCAAAATATCCAATCTTTTCTTTTGCAAACTTTGATTTTACCTGATGCAATTTCCAGTTCTATTCCTCTTCTGGGAAATTTGAGAAATGTGAACAGAACGTAAAACAATATAGTAAAAGAAAAGGAACAAGGATAGAAATAAATTTAAGGAAAACCAGTTTTGTCATACTGCCTAGGTGAATAGAAATTTCATTTAGAAAACCTGTGCAAGTGTTGTCAATATTTTAAACGCAGACAAGTAATAGTTTAAAAGAAATATTACAAGAAAAAAACCTAAATATAGGGAAAATATACATATTTCAGAATAAGTCTAAGTCTACCTTAACATCTTTGCAAAACAAAATTACGTGTAATGTTGAATCTAAAGAAATTTGGGGTGGTTAGGTGAATAATTCAAATGAGTCTAGATATTTGGCATTATCTCAAAACATCTGGTGCATGATTGAATTTTTTATACTTAACCTGGTATGTAAGCATAGAGATAGCCTGACATTTAGTTCGTTTCTGAAAATGACTTAAACTAAAATGCAGAGTGGATCTTCCCTGTACAGGGCTATATATACATAGCATAAAATGAGATTAAAAATACAGAAATGCTGAGGTTTTGATAAGCTGGTGCTAAGAGTCCAAATATTTTAAAAGTTCTTTTTCAGTTACTTGAAACAACATGTCTATTTGCTAATTTCTTTTAATTGAATCAGCCCCCACATAAGAAACCATCAAATCAATTAAACTGAACTAAATCTGTATTACTGCAAACTTCTTAATGACTAAAGCACTTTTAGGATTCAATATTGGAGGCCAGATTGTATGCAATTTCAAGACATCTCATGATTTCAGTCAAATTCTTTAGTTTGCCTCTCGAAGTCCTTTATCATCTGCTCCTTTCCATATGTACCTCCCATAGTTTTCCTTTGTATACCCTTCATTGAAGCCCATTCAGACCACTCACTCTGAAACCCTATGGTTTGGCTTTTTTTCTCCTGAGCTCTAGCCAAGCCTCTTCTTTCCAGTTTTGTTATACCCTCCTCTGACCCTGTCACTTTCTCATATCTAAATTATACTCATCCGGAAAGGCTCAGCTCAGATAGAACCTGCTTCATACATTTTCCTCATCTTTACAATCAGAAGTGAACTTCTATACCTAGACTCTCATAGAACATAAGTTTTGTCTTTTATGGCAATTGTCACTTTCTATCTTTAATTGTAGTTGATACATTCATGTGGCTATTGGAAACAGAACCTACCTATGTCTGCTCCATGGTAGCCTTCTTAAAAGCTTAATCCTGGGACTATGCTTAAGCAATATTGAATAAATTGATAGTAAAATTATAATAATGATAACATATTAATAATTCTTTCCTTTAATCAAACAGCTTAAAACGTCTCAGTGATTTAGTAGATTTTTCATTTTTAATCCAGTTCTGTTGATACAAATCAAAAAAATCTCATCAAAGACACCACAATACAGGGTTTTTTTAACCCCACGTTCTTTGTCAATGAAATTTTGGGTAACCTAGTTTTTTTTTGGTGGCTTTTAAAATCAGAGATTTAACTTTAATCTGTCATACTATATATAAAAATGTGATCACTCAACCAGATGTTCTGTTATCCCAATTCCCTCAAAACTGGTTTGACTGAAAGAAATATTTAATGATAATACATGAAACATGGGAGAGCATAGACTTGTGAATTAAAAAAATTCATAACAGACCATGAATATTACATATATATTTCTAAGTTGAAGTGACAAAATAATTTGTATGGTAACATTCCATGGGAGGCACTAGATGGTGCTAATACAGATACTAGTACTTAGGCTGATTGCACCTCTTGGTATACAGACAGGTGGTGAGCTCTGGTTTAAATTTCAGTGTAATGTCTCTCTTTCTATGTTCTTGTAGAAAATATTATTTTAAAACATTAAAACTAAATATGACTTTCCATAATTTTATGATTTCAAAATTAACAATTTAAAAATATTCTATCTGCTTTATTTTTCCAAATCTTGAAATCAGAATTTCAGAAATCATGTATTATGCACCTGTGTATTACATATGAAAATATTTATTTTACATTAGAATTGAGATTTATTTAATAATGAAAAACATTTTTGGAGCCATTTTCTTAAAGAGTTACATTTTGGGGGGCCTACTTTCTTTTTGAATTTTTATTTGTACTATTAAGTACCAAGTAGAGAAAAGAATGTATCATATAAATATGTGATGGAAGAAGTCCACTCCTACAGAGAGGGTCCCTAGAAGAATAAATACTAGAAGAATATGCTAGAAGAATGCTATATGCTAGAAGAATAAATACTAGCATGTTGAATAATTTTGTGACTCAGTTATTGAGGGGGCATTTCAGGTAAACGAATTTTATTTTCTGTGAGGCAATTCAACCTGTTTTAAATTATTCTTTGACCTCTTCATTTTCTGCAGCTGCTAAGTGGTTAGAAAACATTTTGTTTTATTACTCCTCTGTGGCTAACCTTAATTAAACCTGGTAGTGTCTCTTTGACTGCACATCTGTTTTCAATGTTTGCTCTGTTGATTTTCCCCCTCTACTATATATATACATACTTAAAAAATACAGAACTATCACTGTGCCTACCACACGATGGCAGCACCATGCGCAAAGTCTCGGATCAGAACTGTAGATGATTTTATAATTGCGTAATCATGGAAATTAAAAGCTGGTAAGGACTCTAAAGACAACCTGTTCCAGAACCATCATCTTGCTTATAGAAAAACTAAGCCCTGGAAAGTTTAAGTGACTTGTTCCAGGTCACAAATCAAAACTAAAAAGCGCTCATCCACTTTTCTATCATATTGAATTGTCTCAAATTGAGAGGTTGCCTACCTTAGGAGTCAGTGCTTGGAATGTATGAAGCGACACTTCCATTGGTTTTATATCTTTGGTCTAGCTCAAAGGTATTTCCAAATATTTCAGGAGTAATTTATTATGTAGGTAACCTGTAATTTCCCAAATTACTTGGTTGATGTAGTATTATCTTCATAGATAACAATATATAGGATTTTAGGATCAACTGCTTGAAATTAAGAGAAATCAATCAATAATTCTTTTGTTTATTCCAATAGTATAATGATGGAACTGAAATAACTACCTGTTTATTTTAGAAATTATATAATTATAGCATGCTTTTTTTTGGTTCTTTAGCTAGTTTAACTTTAATTTAGCTGGTATTAACTTTAGTGACCTTTTCTACTTTATCTCCTTTACCTTTCACTCTTCCTATTTATCTATCTATCTACCTTTTATTATTGCCGTTGTTTAGTTGTTATATTTACTAAAGAGATTTTGCAGTTTTATCTCATTTGTTGATTGGATTTGGATGTAGCCCTGAAAAATATCAACTTTTAGTTTCCACTGTTACCAGCACTGTTGGTAGGTTTCCCCTTGAATTATGTGCAATAACATTTTTAGGTTTTCTACTATCATCCAGAGGTATTAAGAAGGGGTGTTGCATCTTACAAGGACTTTAGAAATTTAATATACTTTTTTCTGAATTTACTTCAGTATATTCATTATCCAATTTGGAAAAATTTAAAGGAAGACACTAGAAAAATGGCATAGGTAGCTTCAATACAACTATTTGTAGGAGTGTTCACATACCTCCAAATTACAAGTTTTCACAAATAAAAGTATTTAAAATAGACAACTCTGATTTCTACAATATATCAGTCCTTTGTAAACCCTTGGGTGGGGTCAGTGAAAGGAAGGATGTCATTGAAATACTTTTTAAATGAAAAACTATTGGTGATTATATTACCTCTCTCCCAGGGTCATTGAGGATGAAATTAACACTAACACTGGGCTTGGTCACTCAGAAAAAATAATTATATATATCAGAAAGTTATAACAAACTTATAAAAATCAAAATATGTCCCTCAAGATATTCCATATTATTCACATAGTAGCTTCTTTCAGAGAGGGAGATGAAGATGCAATGTCTCTATTTTCTATATCCTGGGAAAGGTGGTAAAACTTTGAATCATGTTCACACTCTTCCCTCTCCATCCACATTGGCCTTACAACTGACTTTTTCAAGACATTTTAATAATCAGTTGAATCTTTTTTGCTCTAATGCATCACCATTTTGCAGGTGTCTCCCATTCACTCCCTAGCTTTACAGATAATAGAATCAATGATCACTTTAGGGAACAAAAGTAATAGCATATATATTAACTTCAATACAACACGTATTTGAAATGAGAGTAAAGTTAGCTTAATAACATGGTAGAGAGGATTTTTTTCTTACATAAATACAATATGTGATGGCTCAGTGTACTATAGTTCTTGCATTTATGCTATAATGTTGCCTTTTAAGTGTGTCTTCCTTTCTAAAGGGGTTTTTCGTTCAGAACTTATTTTGGAAGAAGACACTTAAAATAAATACAGTTTAAGTGGGGACAAAACTTTCACAGTAAATAATGGATAAAACTTTGATTAAGACATCATAAAGAAAGTAAATTCATTTTATCTTTAATAAGTTTAGTTTATAATTCCAGCTATGTCCAAATAAATAGAATGAACAAAAGAGTTTATCAAGGACCCAGTTTTGGTTTTGTGCTAAAAAAATGTTAACACAATTAAGATCTTTACCTTTAAATAACACAATAAAGATCTTTACCTTTAAAAGATTAATAGTAAGGAGAATCGTATTTGAAAGAAAAAAATACTCAAGATCTACCTCAATTTTTCAAGGACAACTCAATTTTTCAATATTTATTTCATTCTCCTTTGAAATTGAAATATTGTCTCTCACAGTTTACTTGCAAAACAAGCGGTCCTGTTTGAGTGAAAGTAATTATAAAAATAGTTTTGAAAAATGTTCTTACATAATCCTGAAACTGATCACCTAGATCATGAATACTAAGATAACAAAGATGTTATCTTTAAATGGAATCCAAATAATTTGATTTATACAAAAATCCTGCCCAAAGGAGACATTTCCAGTGTAAACAAATACAAATTAATAATAGCATACTGATTTACATGGCTAATGCTACAACAAACACTGAGTATTATTTTTCATATCATTCAAATGTAGTCAATGGCCATAAAGTAAAGAGGAATTTGGACAATTATTTGGTAAACACATGTCCAGTCCCATGGAATCCAACATCTCTAATTAATTTCATTAATATTCCTACCTTCTCCAAATAGATCATTTTCAAACACTTTCTCTCCTCCTATACTTGGTTATATCCCAGTGAACTGTAAAGATTATGAGAGAGTACCATACCAGAACAAATAACAAAATAATTCTATTTTCAAATATTTCTAAACATGATGGTGTCTGTGCATATAAACTTAAGTCAATGACTAATTGCAATGTTCTACTTCAATTTCAGTTGAAGACAGACAAAACTCATGCTTTTGTCATTCTTCAAATTTTTCCCACATATCTTTAATCGGTTATTCGATAAATATTACTAGGATGGGAGATTTATGGAGACAGTGATTTTTGTCTATTGTGTCCACTGCAGAACCACTAACACTTTGAAGAGTTTCTGAAACATACTATTCATTAAAAAAAATGTGTAAAACAAAACAAAACAAAACAAACAAAAAAAAATGTGTGTATGAATGTGAATAAATGATGAGCAACTAATATGGGTAATTCAGATAATATTTTCTATAAATGATAAATACATATTTTCAGAATTCCCTTTTTAGCTTTAATTATTTAAAACCACAATAAATTATATGTTTGAAATTAAGGATCAAGGATTAGGTAAGAGGTAAGAAACTTAACATTTCCTCAAATTTGAATCAAAGGGATGATCTTCAGTGTTTCTATTGTTATTTATGCCAACAATGAATTTGCAATGTATAGGACCACTAATATAGATAATACAATAGAAGATTAAAGAAACAAATAATTTATAAATGTTTTTCCAATAAATTTTATCACCAAAATAAGGATACAAATAAAATGTGTTCTACCTTTATAATACTCCCTCTCATTCTACCTTAGGCTAGGAACAACTTGATTAAAGTTGATAGACAACTTACCAGTCAAACTGCAAATGTAAATAATGAATATGGGCATATAATCATAACTTAATCTAAATCATGCCCAATAAAATATTTAAAATAAGAATATAAAATGAAAAATCATTTCTCAATCTTAAATTATAAATTAACATTAAATAAGAAAAGAAAGTAGGGGTTCCAAAATGCAATACAAGATATAAAAGGCATAGAAAATTTAGAGGTAAATATGATAATTATATCTTATAAGAAATTTCTAATTATCCAACATCATTGACTACTGGAAAAATTACGATTGTGCTCAGGTATAAATCAGTGGCTCTTAAATATTTTGGTCTCAAGACCCCTTTTCCAGTCTTAAATATTGTTGAATTTCTTAAAGAACTTCACTTTATGTGAGTTATATCTATCAATATTTATCATATTCAAAATTAAGAAAAATTTAACATAAGCAGTTGACAAATACATATTCCATTAGTCATCAAAGCAATGATGTCATCACATCTCATGGAAATGTAGGAAAAGTCCACTGCACACTAAGGAAGGAATGAGAGTAAAAAAGGCAAATAACATCTTAAGAGTCTTAAGAATTTTTTGACCTTGTAGAGTCCTGCAAAGGTCTCTGGGACACCTAGGGATCAATGGACACACTTTGAGAATTACTGGTCTACATCTACAGTGATGAAAATGAGGTATGAACTGTGAAAATGAAAAAAAAAAAGAAACAATTAGCACAAGCTTTTTTTGACAATCATCTTAAACCAGTATATACATGACAATCATTCTATGCTGTCTTTTATTTTTTATTTTCTGCACTAAAAAAATCAAGTTCTAATGCCTTACTTGGAAAGATTTATTATTATTATCATCACCCTTTTAATTTCTCTAAGCTTCTTCAGAATTTGTTTCACCCAGAACTTCACAACTCTAGAATTATAAGGTCTGAGTTAAATATTATATGTATCATAAAAATTTGCTTGTCTGTTCTAATTTTGCCTAAAAAACCCCACAAAAAACTATATTACACAGAAATCCAGAGCAAATAATGAAATTTGGCAGGCATAAAACAATGCAAATTCTTTCCCAAATGGCTTTTCTCTACATTAAGTCTCTTCAATTTTCTTGTACATTAATAGTTGGATGGAGCCAAAGTAGTTATTTACTTTAAAAACATCAGTAGCAATGAGAATGCTTTACAGCAAACTAAAAGTATATATAGAAAGTATATATATATATATCCATATAGAAAGAAATTTGAATTGTGTAGCATAAAAATTACATTTTCTTTCTCTAGACTCCGACCTCATTTTACCTAGAGTCAGATAAAAATATAATGTGACCTATATGTATAACTGCATCACTTTGCTGTATACCAGAAACTAACACAGCATTG
Source organism: Leucopleurus acutus (assembly GCF_964270905.1). Lineage (NCBI taxonomy): Eukaryota > Metazoa > Chordata > Mammalia > Artiodactyla > Delphinidae > Leucopleurus > Leucopleurus acutus. The sequence goes on from NC_139143.1 coordinate 72,161,115, forward strand.
TAAATCAACTATACTTCAAAAACAATTTTTAAATAAAAATAAAAGCTATAAGATCTCTGAAAAAAAAATAATGTGACCTATAGAACTTAAAATAATGTGGTTTTTAGTTTCAAATGTCTTAATGAGGAAAAGTAGATTTTGCTTCTGTTTTCTTTTAAGAACAAATAAAGTAGAAGTAGAAATTTCATTCCACTGTCTTTCTTATGTTTAGAAATAGGGACCTACCTCCTAACTTTTTCTTTTTGTTTTAATTTTTTTTTTTTTTTTGTCCGCACTTTGAGGCTCGTGGGATCTTAGTTTCCCAACCAGGGATTGAACCCGGGCCCTTGGCAGTGAGAGTGTGGAGTCATAACCACTGGAACACCAGGGAATTCCTACCTCCTGATTTTCATCAAGCATTTTCTTCTTTAAAACTCATCTTGTTTGATTTGTAATATTAATATTTTGATTAGTTTCCGTTCAAATGATCATTTAATTAATTTTATCTTTCAGTATTTTAAAACACATTGAGGTATAAAGCTATGGTTCTATCTACATTATTTCTCTTTATACATCTGAAAACCATAATACCCCAATCAAAATATTGCTGAAATGTTTTCACTTGAAATCCGAAAGTTTTTTTTGTCACCTCAATGATTAAAATATATATTTACAGACTCAACAAAGTAATAAAATAAAAACGGCTATTTTTCACACTCTGACTCATTATACATAAAGATTCCTTTCATCCTATCCCATCCCCGTATGTCCCCCTCCCTCCCAAAGATTATCTTGCACAACAGAGACTGGGTAAAATATCATGATTTTACATAATGTAGTACATTTGGATGAAAAGTGGGAAAAAAATCAAATAATTCATGGATAGATAGATATCTGGAATTAGGCAATGTTGTTAAGTAGCTACCTACTAGCCTTTGGCATTACTCCACCTCTCCCCAGGTGGCATTTCACCCAGTTCCAGGATCCTTCCTACCCAGGTGATAACGTTCCCAGCCCCAAGCTCAGATTGTACCTTCTGTCCATGGTCCCGCACTGTGTCCCCATCAGCCTTCTCATGCTCCATGCTTCTCATTTCTTTCCTCCATCAGCATTTACTTGTCTGTCTCATTTGCTCTGGGTCCTGCTCTCTGCTGGTAATTTGGTAAATTAACTTTTTGAAAATGAATTTGTTTACACCTAAAATAAAATAATTTGCAATCAAAAAAGTAAGTTTAACTTTGTTAAAGACATGTCATAAATAGCATTTAAGGGACTTTGACATGTTAAAAATTAGGCCTTTGTCTTCTTGGATCATGTATTAATAGTCCCGCTCAATCATATAGGCCCATAGTTAGATCACGTGACAAAGGCACAGCAAAACTGAAGCCAAGTTTGATACTTAGATAGGCCAGTAGGTCCTGCTATTCATGTCAGATGAAATGAACATAGAAGTCCTCAGTATGAACCAGTAATTCTTTATGTGGATGGCTTGACACACTCATGGCTACTACTAGAAAAGAACAAAAGTATCCATTGATGATATGTCAGTGAATTCACCTTTGGGAAGGAAGGTGCATAAACAAGAGACGGTGTCATATGTTCAGAGCTATATATTTACTGTCTGTGCCTCTGCATGTGCAGTAGAGATATTTCTGGCAATGAATGTTAAATGACTATAGAAAGATTTAAAAATGCATAACCAATCTTTCTAAGAAAATATGGAAACTCTTAAAAACCCAAAACTTTAGAAGAACACTTTGATTTTCACAGACAACCAAGAAATACAACCCTTGCCCCCAGAGAAATAGGCAGAAAACTTTGAAAGCTGAAATCCAATTTGATTCTCTCAGATTTTTGCTGGCTATTTGCTGTGTTCACATCATTACAGTTTGTTTTCTTTTTATTTTAAACTATCCAAAGTTTCCTTTTTAAAGCTTTTCTCTGCTGCCTTTCTTTTCTTCGCACAAACACATTGAAATGAGGAATGTTAAGTCTGTTTCTATTAACCTCTTACACACATTCCAGAAGACTTCACCTCCAAATGATCTCATTCTGATTTCTTTCCCTTTTGAACCCTCTCCTTTCCAGAAACAGAGAACACCAAATTCCTTCTGATCAAAAGTGACCATCTGCTTCGGGTCAGAACAGAATGGACCACTGATCAGCTACTGCCTTTGTAACCAACACTTCTCTCCACTCCCAGTGCCCGCCCTGTTTCCCAACCCAGCCACCCATACCACTTGCCCAAGGCAGCAGCTCTCACAGAGAGATGGCTTAGTCAGAGTTCACCATGGCAATATGGATAGGAAACTCTTTTGACAGGTGCTGCAAAGGAGCCTTACGGAAAGTGGAGTTTCCAGCAGCGGTCTGTGGAAGTAGCTTCAGGACCTTCTCCTACAATTCGGCCACAACAAGGGACCTTCAGTCATAGTTCCTCACACAACTCAGTCAATGATTCATCTTCTTACTAATCTCTCCAAGCTCTCATCTTATTGTCCAGGGTGGAGGGATACTTCTATCCATCCTGTATGAGTGTTTCTAAACTTAAAGCTTACCTAAAATCTCAGCATTAAACAAAAACAGCTCAGGAATTTTAAAATGCCCTTAATATATATATAAAATGTAATATATCCAGAGCAACTAAATTAATTTTCAAGGTTTTAAAAACACTTCAATTAGTTTGGGTATGGTTTTAAAAAACAACCTATTTTGAAATTCTTTTCCCTGGTTGGCGTTACCTTCTAAAACAGCCGGGCCTATATTCCACCAAACCAACTGGCTTGGAAAAAAAAATTTCCAGGGGTTTCTAAATACAAACAGAGAGTTGTTTAAGTATCAAGATGATTTGGCACAATCTGTCTAAATCCTTCCCTTCAGGTTTCCTAGCATGCAACTAAACCCTGGAAGGAGAGAAAAAGTTCCTCCTGGCTTACTCCATAATTCTCACCTGACCCATATTTTCTTCTACTTCAAGCAGAAATCTGCTGAAAACTCGCCAAATATATATATATATATATATATATATATATATATATATATATATATATATATGAAAAGCTTTTTAGGGACAATTTCGTCACCCTTGATAGAAATGACTGCAGATGTACACACTGCCTCCTCTACAGAGCCTCCTTACTGCTGCACTTGGCTTGTGCAGTGGGAGGGTTTTACTTCCCTGGTTTGTGGCAGCTTAATTATCAGCCTTCAGAAAAGAGGATCAAGTAGGTAGACCAAGTCTAAATTGTATCCTGCCATAATTGCTAGCAACCTCTAATCATTTGTAAGGACTGGAGTGTAAATAGCAAATAAATAAATGACAATTGTTTTTAGTGAAATCAGGAGAGTTTGTATTTCAGGAGCCAATGTATTTCAAAAGCAAAGGCTTATTAGGTGCAATCATAAACAAGGGTTAGACTGCCGATTCTGACAATTTCCACCTATGTGTTCTTCATCAGTCATGCTGCCACCCGCACACCCCGACTCTCTGATGGCTCACTCAGAAAACGGAAATGAAAATATCTGCAACGAATCCCTCATCCACTAGGTGTGACAAAATGAGAAAATGGGTGATGAAACACTTTGCACGATGTGAAGAACTATTCTAAATGTGTAAGAATATCCATTAGAGCATTATTCAAAGAAAGGGAGTTAAATGCATTTTGCTGCAAATTTTAAGACCCACACCTAGGAAAACTCAAAGTATCATAGGAATACTTAAATCATGATAATTAAAAATAGAGTGAAATAAGAAGCATTTGACTATGATGACATTCACAATTATGAAATATTTGCAGTAAGAAAATGAAGAAATCAACTGAACTTATTTGATGGAAAAAAAGGTGAGAGGTGGAATTTTAAGTACTCTTGGACAGTACTAGTAAGGCTAACTAGGAAAGGGAAACTGCTTTGGTGATAGTCTATAAACTGGGCTCAGTAAATGTATATTCACAATTATCTTAATATTTAAGCTGTTTCCTTAATTGCCTGCTAATTCAAGGAACATCACAGTGGTTTGCCCTTTGTACTGCCACATACATCCTCAATTGCTCCTAAATATCTGATTAGTTGGGATAAAAGCATATTAAATTTTAAAAATTTCTGAGAATACAGAGAAATGCAGTAGGAAAGTACAAGTCTTAATTTTCGTTTTGTGGAAAGTACAGGATCATAGATTCAAGTGTTTTAGGGCTGTAAGGGACTTAAGGGGGCAAACACTGCTATCGTTTTTTTTAATCCTTTTTTTGATATATGTTTTTAAATCAAAATTAAATTTGAATTACAATGAAGATGATTTTATAATCACACTGGTTTGATCCCTGTCACTGGCAGTGAGTGGCATTCTTTCTTGGGGAAAATTCCACAAATTGTTGGTGTCAAGTTAGGGACAGATATTAACTAGATTTCTTTCCTAACAAAGCCACGGAATCAAGTCTAGGTGCCTGTCTGGAGCAAGACTCATTGGAATTGTCTTCCTCTATCCAGAAAGCTGAGAAGATTGTGAAGTAGATCAGATGTGCAAGAAAGGAAGAGTGGAAGCATTGCCTAGAGTAGCCCAACCCTTATTTATTGACATGTTTATGTAAGCTCTGGTACTTTTCTTTGGTAATAATTCCCCATCCATCTTATGTTTCCGACATGAAACTTTGTCCTGCAACTCAATATTCTATCATTATAGCTCGCACTAGCAACGAAGCAGTAACCTTAAATCCTCTATTGCAAGGAATCAAATGAGAAAGCAAAAACTGACACACTCATTTTAAGCTGCATCATGTAACAATGGATCAGAACCCAGTGGTTTATGAATGAAATAAAGATACTTTATTACACAGGCACTTGGATATTCACATGCCCAACACATCTGATACACTTGACAACTACGGAAACATGAGTGGAAAAAATGTGTTCATAGGGTCAAGAAAGAACTTTCACCATGTAAAGGTGAATGAGTGCATTAACATTTTTTTCCTTTACTTTCTCTGAGCATTTCCAAAATCCACTGAATTTTTTTTTAAGTTACACTTGAAATAATATTCAACAAAAACGGATCTACATTCCAACTGGTATGCTAACTCGAATTGTGAGCAGTTTAAACTTTTATCACAGTGCAATATATTTATAGTCATGCTTGAACAGATTAGGTTAGAAGCACGCGTTCCATTCTGCAATATGAATACTATTAATCTATTTCCCAACAAAAGTCAAAAGATGCCCAGTGCATAGAAAAATACAAATCACTGTAGTCAATACATTATGGGACTGATCTTGGGACTTACACAGTGATGATGAAGTCCTGAAATGCCATGCCCACAAAAGCACATTAAAAAGTGGATAAACATACTTTATTAGACAATCTCTAAAAATTAAAAGATGAGGGCTTTAAATTTGGGGGATGTTCTTGCTGTGTGCTTTGAATAGTGCATTTCTGCTTACCTCCTGGCTTGACTGGTCCATCAGACATCACCTTCCTGAGGGCTAGCTGGCTTTGGTCTTGGTTGCCATTAGCTGGTGGAGGAAGATTATCAGACTGAGTTCTTTGAATGGGGAGGACTCCTGCTATGCTGTGTCTGTGCTGCTTCCCGGCATGATTAGACTGACCGCTTTTATGTGCTGCTGTGGTAGTGTGGGTGAAATGGAAACCCAGAGTATGTATCCTCAGATGGAACCAGCTTGAATGTTATTCATGCAAAGAGAAGTGATCTTTTGCTCTATTGAAGTAAGTTGTGTTTTCAAATGCCAAAATGACACCACATGCACAGCACTAAAGGGGGTTAAAACTGGCTGTTTCTTTGGAAATGATGACTTTGAGAGATGGGGAGAACATTCATCTATCTCCATTGTTTGCCTGATGCCTCTTGGAAGTAACAGTGCCCCTACATTTTTAAAGTCTCTGTACTCACTAAGTTCTTATATAATTCTATCAATTGAAATTACAGCAGTTAAGATGGGTGAATTGTTATGCTTTAATTGATATCTTGACTTCCAAAGGATTTCCAATGGTTAGAAAAAAGAATAACCCTATAAATTCTCTTGTATCATATACAAAGTGTGATCCAACAGAATGGACCCCACTGTGCTCCTTAATGAGGTAACATGGCCTCATTGAATATGCTTAGACATATATTAATACTACATACTTTCTTGAGAATATAAGAAACATTATTTTCTTTAGATTTTTTTTCCAAAAGACTAGAAAGTTTCTCACATGGAAAGCTTCATTATTTCACATGCATAATTTATTTAAAAATTTAAGCATAAAATGTTTTGTCCATTTCCCCTAGGTTCTAGAACTTGACTGTTGGTTACATGACTCTTCTGCCTAAAATTTTTTAGTGTTTTTCAGAGGTGAGACTCTCACTGCTAATCTGCTCAAAATGCTTATGTGTGTGCCTTTTTTTCGTGTAATGCCCAGAAAACTGGCAGCCACTTGTGCTTATAATTCCTGTATTCTAAAGGATATTTAAGTGCACACAAAAAGGACACACAACGTCGTTTTGCCTGCACACATCACAGACACAGCTACCAAATACTATGAGCCAGGTTGGATGGATGGTGGAGACAAAGGAGAAACAGCCAGTTTTATTTCGTTCTATGTAAATTAAAACAAAAAAGAACTAAATGAGAGACAGCATATTTATGTATCGATACTGTTCCTATACAAAGGGACAGAGAACAGAGGGAGCAGGGAAAGCACAAAACAAAGCAAATGGGGAAGGACAGCAGGAAAGAAAGGCAACAGATGAACATTAAGCTGCCATGCTGAGGAATTTATTTGCATCTTTTACTTGGTTGAAGGCGGAGTTGTTGCACGGCGGCTTTGACAGCGGCTATAGCAGCCCCTGCATCTTCCAGGTGGGTCTGAGTGACGCTGGTTTTGCTTTGACCACGAGATGGTCCATGAGAGCGGAGATGGCCTTTGGATGAGGATTTCGAGCTACCAGGACTACTATGGGATTTCTCAATGGTGGGAACCTGCATGTCTGGTTACAAAAGGGTAAAACATGAGTTAAAGTTGCTCCAGCGTTCCTCCTGTCAAGCTGGGTCTCACATAATTTGAAACCGCCTAAGATTTATGTTAATTCTGTTTCTTTCTTGGCGCGTTTATTCAACTGCTCACCATACAGCAGTGTGATTCAACATTTGGGAGACAATTTTTGGGAGAAAAGGCAAGAGGATGATAATCTTGAGAAGAGAGGTTTGAGAAGAGGAATGAATACATTCTAAGTAGTCTCATATAAATGAATATATTAACTTATAGTTTCACCAAGCAACTCTGCTAATTCTAGTAGGGACCAGGTAAGAAACAATAGGCTGACACTGCCGCAGGAGGAGTTTTAAGTAAAATTCCTGGAGGAAGGTGTGTGAGTTACTGGGATACATGGAAGTGGAGACTATTATATCATCATCTCAGATGATTTTAGAGAATGTATATATAAGATCACACATTTACTGTGGCAGTCATAGAGAGAGAGGTCTTTATACCAATCATCTTCCAGAATGTTAATTAGTGCAGAGTTGATCTGGCTAAGTGGAATCCAGAAATGATCTATACAACTCATAAGTAATCTATAGCGTTTATTGTATCAACTCAGTGGCCTCCTGGACGTGACCTCCTAGAACACTTGCATTTCCAATCCAAATTGTAAAGAACCACTTTTCAATTTGCTGTACTTCCTGAGAATTGGTGAAAAGGAATACTCAGATCCAATATAAAAATTTTTATTTGATATTTATGAATAGCTCAGCATATCCTGGAAACATACTACATGGTTCCCTCATACAGGCAGTAACTCATTTTATGATGAAGATTACTGTTGTGTTGTAGGATAACTGGTTATTGAACCTCCCAAAGGAAAAGCTCATTCCAATGGGAAAGCTGTGCATATTGCCAAACCCAATGTACGATGCTGCAATTTAAAAACAATAAAAGTAGTTAAAAAAAAATCATAGAATTAGTTTGAATGCACCATTTAGGAAAGGTTTAAGTAATTTTCAGCATACCAACTGTTTTGATGACATGAGGAAAATGTTTCTGATATAATTAAAAAGCAGAATGCAAAACTGTTTTGTCCATATATTACATATATGATTTATGAGTAAGAATATGCATATGAAAAAATAGGGATTTAAACAGAAGAAACATGCATAAATGGTAATGATGATTATGTCTAGTCAATGAACTTTTGAGGATTTTTATGTTTTCTTTATGAAATACCCCAACGTATTTTATAAAATCATATTAACCTAGATTTTGAGAGCTGAAAAAGACCCAATAGCTCATATAACCCAACCTCCTCCATTTTATAGGTTGAAAAACAGAGAACCAGAGAGGTGAAGATCACAAAGGCATCAACCTAATTATGAGCTGATCTGAGACTAAAGCCCATTTCTCCTGATTCCATATCCATTATCTTTGCATGATATTATATTAAATATTTCCCAATATAATACTTTTCAAAAGATATTAAATATACAGGCACTCATATTCAAGAAGATACTGAGTGAACAAACAGACAAAAGTCTTTTTCTACTTGAAATATCTCCTACCCTTGGATAGGTCAGGGAAGATACCGTGGCTTCTGCTTTTGATGACAGACGGCTTTGGGGACTGTTGGCTGCTTTGACTGGAATGGGGCTTGCCATGATCAATGCTTTCAGTCTGTTCTTTGAGAGGATACCACCTAGGCATGTTATCGAGGTGAGATGTGCTAGATAAATCAATCAATACCTCAAAAAAAGTGCAATAAGTGAATAAAATTTATGGATTAAGCTGTAATTCATTTGTTGTTTTTTTCTGTGATCTGAAATTTATTCAAGGACATAAGTCAAAGGATATAGTATAACCTTTAGGATGATGAGGTCTTCCTCATTTTTCTTCACCCATGATACTGAGACTGTCTTGTGCATACCAGACGCTGTATAAACGTCTGGTTAAATCGAACTGTATGACATCTCTGACTATTAATTAAATTATTTGGAGATGATGCAAAAAGGTAGAGTCACAAGTCAACCTCTTTATGAAATAAAGTCTTCTTTTGTTAAATGGACACGTTATATTCTTAAACTGGGCTAGTGCTTTTTTTGCAGATTGTTTGATTTTAGTTACAAGAGGGAAAAAATGAAAAAGAATGGCTAATTTTCAATTACTAACTTATTCCCTCTATTTTAAAACATACTTTAGTTCACATTTGAAACAGAGATATTACCAACAGTTTACAATAAGAAAGCACTGTGTCATGGTTTAATTGGCAACATGTTTTCTTTCTTAGTGGTACATAAACAATGGTGCATTTTACAGTAGTTGGCATCTTAAATTTGAGCAGATATTAAAAAATAAAACCACACAATGGATATATGCTTTAGGTTCATGAGAACAATAAATTATAAGGACTTCAATAAATCAGCTTTTTGAAATAGGACAATAAATCAGATATAACCGTACTCTAGAGTAGTCCTGCCTAAGACCAAGATTAGTCCAAGTGGCTATACCGCATGGAGCCTGCAGGTGAAGTTCAAATGATCTAGTTTTGATGGGAAAGAGGTACAGAGTGTAGGAACCAAACAAGACCTCATGTCACCTAGACTACTCAACTGTTTTCTATTGTCTCTATCAAAAGGATATTGTATTTTCTAGGTGTTATATATTTTTAGAGATTTATTTTTTAACATTAATTCATAACTTCTGCTTTAAGCAAAGATCACTAAACAAAATATGTATTTTTAGAATATGATAGATGAAAAATATCACAGAATCTGACCATCCTGCCACACATTTCATAATTAGGTTACACTCCTTGTGAATTTATAAAAATTGTTTTTACTGTTTTCTCCTACTTCTAGTTTTGCTTCTTAAAATATTTTGAGATTTTTTTGTGGGACACTTAAAAGAAATAAGAATGTAAAATGTCATATCAAGTCATTCATACGTGCAATGGAGAATAGCAATTAAATAACCTGAAAATGCATTTGAAAAAAATCCAGCTCATTTTATATTACAATAAATTTATCTCAAATCTTTTACATAATCATTTGGATTCACAGCACGATTATATAACTTTCAATCAAAACAATTAATATTTCATCTTGCAAATTAATTATAAAGTACATCAAGTGGTAAAGTGAAAATTATTTCTCCAGGTGCTATTCATCTATTCGAAGAGTCATTCGTAAATAAATTCTATCCACCAAAGAATTTTATCCAGAAACAGTTATCTTATACACTTAAGAAATATGCTTTCCATAAAGAGTTAATTGATGGTTTATAATGGTTTATAATGGTTTATAATGAAGCAAATAAAAAAAGGAAACCATAGGCTCACCTCACCAAGAAAATCATTGGAAGAAAATCTATCATAATCCCAGACTGTCACCTCCAATGTTTTCTTCTTGAGCTACAGTTCAAATCAAAATGTCATTAAACCTCATTTCTCATCATAAATTTTCATTATACTCATATAATAGATTCATTTATATTTTCATTCCTTGAACTCTTTTCGCTTATGTAAAAATACTTTAAGTTTATATAAAACTGTATACTTATATTCAATATTATGTAAACTGTCAATCATTTTGTGGTCCAACCAAGTATTTGATCATAAGATACCTCACTATTTTTCAAAAAAAAAAGGGTGATTTTTACTTATTTCCTGTTATTCTACCCCTGCCCATTATTAAAAGTACCAAGCAGAATCTACATATACTCTTTAAATACATGAAATTCATAGGTTGCAAAAATGTCTAGGTTATTCAAAGTATTTGGATTATAGTTTTTTGTTTCAGTAAATTGCCAAAACACATTAGTAGCACTGTCTTATTTCTGCAGGTGAAATTTAACTTATTTTAAATTCAAGAACCCAGATTATAATTTATATCCAGCTTCAATTTCATAGTCAAATTAGAAATCTTCCAAAGGATAAATTAGAAACCTCATTTTGAAAGACAACTCATTTGTAAATTGTTTTCATGGATGTCTTCTTCCTATTCTATTTGTATTCTTTTCTCTCTGAATTCATCTTTATAAACCATCAGTTATTTTCTATTATTGATACAAAGTTATGACATGAAGACTTTCAGAAACACATTGATGCAATTTTGCTTAGAGTCATCTATTTGTTGTGATAATCCTTTACACTAGTCTTCTTCATGCTTTCTTCCGTACAGTTTAGTTGCACAATGCCAGATCTGCAGGAAGCCTCAATTTAGAAAAGAGATGATCCCTAAATTGTTGCCAGGAGGGGTAATTCATTTCAGTGCATCTGATTCTTATTTTTTCTTTGTTTATGAAAGTCAAAATACAGCTATTTGGAAAATATTTTCCCTCAAAATATGATAAATAGAGCCCAGTCTATTGAAATATTTAATTTTGAAATAATCCGTGGAAAATGTCCCACTAGTCTTTTTCATTTTGTTTATTTTTTAGCTGTTTGTCAAAATGTGCACATTTTCTTTCACTGTATCTTCGAAATGCACCCAGTTCCTTTTACTGGCTATATTTTTTTTTGTTTGTATGGAAAAATTGATATGAATCACAATCTTTCAATAACTCTGTCATCACTATTTTTATATTAGCCTGAATCTGTCATATAGAAAATAATCATTGCATACCTGTTCCATGGAGATACTTTTATAAATTACTGTTTGATTCCACTCAGGATTAAGACTTTTCTGAACATATTTAGTCCTTCTCTTGTACTCAGCACTGAATTGGAAAAAAAGAATTACCCTGATTATTTACCTTGACCGATGACTTCATAGTCAACCTGAAGGGCATGCAGACTTTTAAAGGTATTTTGTTTTGAACCACCTTGTAATCGTCTCATCATACTCATGTCTTAAAGTGTATTTTAAGTTGAATGCACAATGACAATTTAAAAATATCTTGGATGCCTTTAGTTTTACTTTCCCTAAGGTATTTCCCTAAGGTATTATTTTCCCTAAGGTATTTTTTGACTTTCCCTAAGGTATTTTTTACTTTCCCTAAGGTATTCCCTAAAAGCTTTTAGGTGTTCTAACTAGAATACAATTTTAGAAATCTTAATCTCTCCTGAATGTGTGAGATAATTACATGAACTATACAGTAACGTCAATATCTTCATGTCCTATAAATAATTTGATATTTAACTTTCCAATAGTTTTGCAACTGATCATGTCAGCAAAGCCAAATGGTCTTTCAATTCATTTTTTTCTATAGAAAACTGAAATAACTGTACTGACTGAGGAAAGGATGAAAAATGGCTGTTGCTATAGCTGAGATTCCATGAACATTTGTTACCTTATTTATTTATTTATTTATTTTGCGGTACGCGGGCCTCTCACTGTTGTGGCCTCTCCCGTTGCAGAGCACAGGCTCCGGACGCGCAGGCTCAGCGGCCATGGCTCACTGGCCCAGCCGCTTCGCGGCATGTGGGATTTTCCCGGACCAGGGCACGAACCCGCGTCCCCTGCATCGGCAGGCGGACTCTCAACCATTGCGCCACCAGGGAAGCCTGTGTTACCTTTTATTTATAGTAGATTTTAACACTCTTGGTAAAGCAGAATACTTACTTATGAAATAATTAAATACAAATTCTTGGTTTATGTCAATAGCTTATGTTACAAATGATGAACCAAATCAAAACTTTTCCTCATTCATTATAACTTGGGGCATTTCAGTTTATCCTTGACTCTTCCATGCCCTCTGATCACCAGTTAGAAGCTTATACCTTACACGTTTAAGCATAACTTATTTTCAAAACTTATTCTAATTAAGTCTGACCAAACATTTATAACTGGCATCAACCAGCTAATAGGGTTGGAATTATTGCCATTTGCTATGAGCCAATGGTACCCACATACACAAAGCTTTTCTCTAACACTCACTGGCTTTTTCCAAATTTTCTGCCTAGAAAACAAATCTACTTGTTTGGGCTCCATTCACATGCCTGGACTTCATAAACTGCCTTACCCTAAAGGTACTGCATCCTGACTCTGGACCTGTAGTTCTATTCCCAACTGTCGGCAGACTAACTCTTGTTATATTCCTGGTCTCAAGCATTGCCAAATTCTGGAATACCTACTATTGTTCCCCAGATGCTAATTTACTTATTCATTCTAGATAAAACTATTAAGAGTCAAGCTCCAGTTCACCACTCACTTTTAGAGATGGGTCTACAGCCAAGTATTTTTTTTTCTCCCTCTGGCTTTATTCTCTTTCTTATCAGACATACACAAGGGCAATAATTTCCAACACTGACTGCATATTAGGATCACTTTGGGATCTGAGTTCCAAGGGTTGTAGGTGGGGCAACTAGCTGGGCACCCACATCCCCCTGCCCTTCACCCCCAAGGAGAGTCTTACTTAACAGGTCTGGGGTGAGGCTTGAGCATCAGAATTTTAAAAATGATCTAGGTAAATCTAAAGTATTGCCAAGATTGAGAACCACTGAGAACCGCTGAGCTCATGTCTCCAAAGACCTCACATTTCAGCCACTGTGAACTGAATCCAATTTAAGAAATGAAGCCGCACTATTCTCATTTGTAACCAACCTATCTGAATGTACAAAACAAGAGAGTAGGATTTGACAATTTTGTCATTCGGCACAAAGTGCAAATAATTCTGGGGAAATGTATAGGCAATGATTCAAAGACACAGGAACTTTCATAGACTGTGGACAGAAAGTATACATTTGTACATATACTTTTTAGGTAAATTTGTCTATGTCTAGTGAAGTTTATGCACTCAAGTACCCAGAAAATTCCACTTTGACTTAACTCCACTTCTACTTTAGAGAAATTCTCCCACATGTACAAAAGGAATTTGTTAAAGAACATTCATTGCAACATTGTTTCTAATAGTGTGTTAATAATATAATAAATAAATACATTATGATATATTTATTCAATGAAATTTAAGCAGCAGTTAAATTAAACGAAATACACCTTCATTTATCACGATAGATAAATCTTAAAAAAAATCTTGAGCAAATAATTTGCAGAAGAAAACCCATAGTAAGTTATCATGATATAAAGTTAAAATTACATGAAATAATACTGTAAATTATTTATGTCTACTTGTATATATGTATGACAAACATTAATATCATAAGACAGCTTGGGAATTATAGACGTTAAACTCTATTTTGTGGTTATCTCAGGACAACAGGGGAATGGTTTCAGAGGACTTCAGGGGTACCTGTAATATATATATATTTTTAAAAAAATATGAAGCCAATGTTATGATTTGGTAAAATTGGATAGCAAGAACACAAGTATTTGTGACAGTATTTTCTATAATTTTCAGTAAGTTTAAAATATTTTATAACAAAATTCAAAACTATTTTAGCAAATTATGTCCTTTTATGCTTTATGACTTTGATTCTTTAAATTAATGACATAAGAAGAATGAATATGACCACTTTTAAGTTAATAGCCAACTTTGGTTGCTACTGTAGAATTCATGGCTATTCCTGTAGTAGGTATACTAAGAAAAAAACACATTGTGTAGTATGAGCTTTAAAGTTTCTATCTGTTTTGGACTTAATTATCCAAGTGGTGAGATCATGGGAAAAATATATTAGGGATAAGATTCATAATACAGTGAACAGTAGTAAAATTGTTATTTTTTTCAAATTCTGAAAAATTGAATGCACAAAATTTTAAAATAAGATTGAAGATGGAAATTAATGTCAAATGCAAACTCATGTATTTTTACTAAAATTCTATATATGTCAGTATATATTAAAATAGCCTGAACTATTGAAATGCCTTCAAAAAGATGTATTAGTCAACATATTTTCTTAATTTATAAATATTAATAATTGCTATATTTCACGTGCATAGTCATTTTTCACCCACATGTAGCAAAATTATTGAATGCCAACTCTGCACTAGGAATTACACTCTATCAAAACGTACAGCTGCAAAACTCTTAATTGTACTGACATACCATTATGTCATGAGAAGCACTTTATAAAGTAAGCACATTGAAATAATAACAGCTAACATTTACGAAATGCTTTTTCACAGGCAGAGTTCTAAGTGTTTTTCATGTGTTACATTATTTAACCCTCAAAGCAATTCTATGAGTCCAGTATTATTTATTATCCGATTTTATAGCTGATAAGAACTGAAGCTCAGAGGAATTCAGGCATGTTGGCAAGGTTGAATAGTTATTAATTCATAGGACCATGTTTCAAACACAGGGAAACTAATTTCTTGCTCTGAAACATGGGCTATATGATTAGGCCCATCATAAAATTTCTTAATTGCAGGTTTCATTAGCTGAAGTGTCTAGTTTGTCTTCTTTATTTTACAGTCAAAAACTGTACACTTCAAATTAAATATGTTTTATATATATAACATAAATTATTTATAGTGTGTGTATATATACACATATCAAAAATGAGGACAGCTTTAGAGTTGCCTAGGGAAATATTGAATGGTATATCCTAAGACTAAGAGAGTGCTGTGGAACAACTAAGGATAATTATTATAAAAATTTACTTTTCCTCAGATACACTCACATATAACCCCAATTAGTTGGGAAAAATCTAGATGTTCACTTTACTAGGTTATCTTAATCTTACTAATAAGTTTGAATCTCTAGTTCTCTCAAGACTCAAGGTCTGTGTCCTTTGCCTTTAGGGTTAACGAGGGTAAACACACCTTTCTCCTGATCCTGCCTCTACCAGCCCTGCTTGACCTGTGTAAATGCCAATGAGATCCTTTGTAATGTAAAGGATCACTTGCAACCACTTTGCAATGTACACTTGAATTTCCTGACACGCAGAGATGGCCACACAAAGCTCTTCCTTCAAGAACCCTTGTTTGATAGCTACCATGTACTGACCATCTTGGGCATGATGTCAATGGGCTGTGTTCCCACTTTACACAATTGAAAACTCCACAGGGCTCATCGCCATATCAAAATCTGTGGATTTACAAGTTGAAGGTGGCCAGGTAAGCAGAGGGATTCTTGAATGTGAGCTGAAATCCAGGCTGAGAAATAAGTGGAGTTCCTTTTCCTTTCCTACTGTGTCTGGTAAACACACTACAATCCCTCATGGGAAGATTGCAATAATGACATTATTTTAGGACAATTAAGCCATATGTAATAATCAGAGAAGTTTTTTTATAAGGGAAAATAAAAAGTCAAGTAATCAAGATGGAACATGGTGCTTATCAAACAAAAATCTAGGGACTTCCCCGGTGGTCCAGTGGTTAAGACTTTGCCTTCCAATGCAGGAGGTGCGGGTTCGGTCCCTGGTCGGGGAACTAAGATCCCACATGCCGTGGGGGTGCGGCCAAAAACTTAAAAAAAAAAAATCTAAACCTTTATTTCCTTAAAGTTTTGACTAATTTCTTTTATCATTCTTTCTCTTTTTTATTATTGGACAATCATTTTCTCATAGGTAGATATGACTTTAAGGCTGGCAGAAAAAGGTACTTAAAATTCAATTACCCTCTCCTAAACCAGCAGAATAAAAACATTTCTCTGAGTTTCTCTGTAAAAAAAATTGAGAAAGAAGAATGGAATATAATGGCTTGTTTGTTCTTAACTTTCATAGAATTATCTAAAGTACTGAAGGTCTTCATATATGTATGTATGTGTGTGTGTGTGTGTGTGTGTGTGTGTGTGTGTAGTTTTCTCAAAATTACTCCTCTGAATATGTTGCCTTTAATTTAGAAAGAAGCACAGAGCATATCCCATTTTATAAGCTCTGTTTCTCTGTGTGCAATAGTGCATTTATGGGCTGTCACTTGATTGTCCTCTGTGCTCCCTGAGGTCTGACACTATGGCTGTGTTCTCAATGCCAACCCCAGCACAGAGTCTGGAGCAGTCTGCGCTAAATAAATGGTTTTTGGATGGATCTTTAAAACATGTTTGTAATTCTCTTTTTCCTTTAAAATCTATTGAAATAAAATGTTTGGGCCTTCAAATTGTAAACACATACAACACCTGAATCTGCTTTACATTCTTTCCAGAGGAAATAGTTTGAGATGCTAATGAGGGTGTTTAGAGAAACTCCAGTCAGGAATTAGGTTTCCAGGTATCATGATAGCAAAAATCAGCTTCAGCCATGGCAAAATCTCACTAGTGGGAAAAAATCTGTACTCTGTCCAACAGTGTAATGAGAGAAAACCACAACGAAATCCTTCAGATATGCTCATTTCCATTTCTTAATTATCCAGGGACAAGTTTTGAGTTCATGGACTCTTCAGGCTATTTCCTTGTCTTTCTTTCACCTCATCTCAGCTGACATTTGGACTGTCAGAGCTTATGAGTATCTTTTTTTTTTTTTTGAGTATCTTGATTAAAGGATGGCAAGAGGAAATGAAAGGAGACAAGAAAACTGGACCAGTGAAATTCTTTTAGCTAACAGGACATTTTTAAAAAAAAAATTTAAGAATGAAGAACGTATTACACTTATTATTGAAGAAAAGTTGTTTGATTTTCTATTTAGTGTTGTTAAATAATTTGGTGTAATTCAGTAGCCCAAGCATTCTGCATTTCGTTTTTGCAGGGATAACTGACCATTGGCTATGTGGAGTTTATTATACATGTTTCTAGCAATAATAGCAACTGCCATTTATTGAGAGCTTACTACGTGCCAGACATTATGCTTATCATTTTGGGTGCATTCTCCCTGTGTTTCACAAAAACCCTGGGAGGGGGGCTATGATGATTCCTAGGTGGAAGAGGAAATAGTTTTAGAGAAACTTCAACAACTTCTAAGTGGCAGGGCTGAAATTCAAATCCAAATTCTTAAGGACTTCGCTCATTGGCTTCCTCAGCCTAACTTACAATGTCAGTACCTCATCAGTATAATTCCTTTTCACATTGACAGTTCTCGAAGAGATGATGAAAGTGATTTCAAGACAAAAGATATGATGAAAAAAATGACTCTAGATCTTCTAAATTGTAATCTAATACATCCCAGATTATTCTGACCATTATTTACATTTACAGAAAACATGTTATCTTCTAAGTTAAATATAGACAATCATTCTGACAATTTTCAGACAAATTCTGACAATTTTCCCCTGGTTTCTCTGGATAAAAGAGAGGAAGCTTCTGAATAAAGTGACTGATAACGTCTGTTCTAAAATGACACTAACTCTTTGAAACAAAACTCATTTTGCGCATCAGTCTGAGAGATCTGGAGATGAGAGAGCCAGTCATAACAAGCAACCTTTCTCAGTATCAAATTTTGCTGGTTGCCATAATTATGTGGTTGCAAAGAAACAGAAAGTTTTTGGGCACCAGAAAGGTTGTAGTAATACTATTCTTTGAGATATTTAATACTCACTAGTGGGAAATACTCACTAGTAATACTATTCTTTGAGATATTTAATACTCACTGCCTCTTTTGGGCCACAGCTTGTCAGTTTTAGTAAAGATGCTGAATTTTAATGTCACAGACAAAAATCCTGTACCACTAATATTCTGGGTGGGACTAAAATTCCCATCACCCTGTTGCTACAGGTGGTACAAGATTCACCTCCCCAACTAAATAACACATTTAATTTATAATGCAATGAGATGTGCAAAAAAATGCTTTTGGCTATGTGTTAAGAAATATCCTTAGCTGACAATGTAGTGATGCAACATGCTCTAGCAGAAAACAGACAAACCAAGGAGGTTGCTCTTATGCTGTTGCTAACACCCTAGAGCAGGCAGATTATGGCATCCTATATTACACAGCAATAATTCTGTGGTACAGAAGGTATAAAGGCATGAAAATGTTTCAATAGCAGGTCTAAGTGAGGGTAAAAGACCAGACAGCTATCATCTTTAAGATGACATACACACCTAGTACTGGTCATCCAGAAGATCAGTTCATTCCTTTTGAAAAATGACTAGATTTTTTGGTTTGGTTGTCATAGAAGACTCAGAAGAATCTGAGCCATGATTTTTGCATGAGAAGCTAAATGAATTTTAGCAGACAAATTATAAATGAAAACTTTAGTTATATCTAATTTCAAAGTGATAGTTCCTTATTCATACCGTTCTATGTTTTTACTACTTTTCTGGGCTCCAACGCACATACCTGCTACACATATTTAGTAATGCTGTGGTCAGAATAGTCTGCTATTAGCCTAATTCAATTGATACCAACATGTAGAAAAATAAAAATTATAGCCGAAGTTGAACTGCGGGTGAATGTACTTAAAAGGCAAACAAGAGAACTCTAGACATTTCACTGAAGTGTGACACTGAAAGAGAACCAACTCTACCTTGCATTCTAGACAACCATGACTTGACTGCATTGATTCCAAGAGCGAGAATGAAGGATACAGCAGGAAAGTAGGAAAGACAGGAAGAAAAAAGTTAGGAACAGAAATAAGGAAGAAAATGTGAGAATAAAAACTAGAGGAGCTATACCATAATATATTAACAACATGAGGCAGAAAATAATCTTAGAACTAAAATGAAAATAATACCTCAGAAGTGTAGTAAATTCCAAGGTCTTGGCCACTATAATAATTAGGAGTAATTTAATGAAAGGGCTAGGAATTGAATACGAGTAGCACATTAGCCTGCTTTTTAGTCAAATTCCACCCAGAAGGCATGTTTTGTTTGACAAATGGCATGGGGATAGCTTTAGGTGGGACCTCACTCTTCACTTCACTATAGTTCCCACCCTTCTTTCTCTGTTACCTACTCCAGAATGGACTGACATATTCATGCCACCTGCCTGAAAAAATAACCACTCTCTTATAGTATAAAAGGTGATACTCCAGGATATTAAAGAAGCTAGAAAGTAAAAGACAGTGTTTTATTTTCATTCATTCATTAGCAAATGCTGATTTAGAGATATACCCTTGGCAGTCATTTCCTCTTGTCCCATAATACTGTCATTAAATAACAATGACGGTCTAATGATCCAAATCAAAGACAGAATGAAGTTATCAGTTAGTTATATTCAAGTTAAAAAAAATAGTGGTGGGATGAGGGATAAATACGGAGTTTGAGATTAGTAGATACAAACTACTACACATAAAATAGATAAACAACAAGGTCATACTGTGTACCACAGGAAACTATATTCAATATCTTGTAATAAACTATAATGGAAAAGAATATGAAAAACAATATATATATATGTATAACTGAATCACTTTGCTGTATACTAGAAACTAACGCAACATTATAAATCAACTCTACTTCAAAAAAGTAGACAAATTACAGTTATAACTACTACATAAAGACATAAACTAACATAAAATAAAGCTTCCTTTTCCTGTTCTGCATGGCTAGTTGGTAATGTCTGAATTAAATTCATTTCAGCCTGCAGAATTTTCTTCAGTATTTCCCGAAGGGCAACTCAGCTGGGAAAAAACTGTTTCACAGATTTGTTTTTTTCTGGCAATGCCTTATTTAGTTATTTAACATCTTTACTGACACAGGATGACAATCCTACACTGCAGCACTATTTACCCTAGCCAAGGCTTGGAACAACCAAAATGTCCATCAACAGATGAAAGCACAAAGAAGTGGTCCATGTACACAATGGAATATTACTCCGATAAAAAATATAAATTAAATGTAAACAACAAACATAAGTTAGGAGACATAAGCTTTGGGGCTTTATCCGGGCACACTCCACTCTAATTTACAACCAAGGAACACTACTTCCAGGAAGAAACTGTTTTCTTAGTAACCAGGGTGGGGAATGTAGAAATGCTGCCGCCCTGTGGCCGATTGCCACAACAGCAGCTTTAAAACCTGTGCTAAAGGACACTTCATATTCACAAGTACTGCAGGGCTATAAATGACACGGGACAACAAAATGTGTCGAGGGAGGTAATGGCCAAAAAAATTCAAAACATGGCACATACTTCAAGAAACCATTTGAATAGGTAAGCTGTATTCATTCTTTAAAAAACAAAACAAAAAAAATTACATGGCTATAAGCTTAATATAAGGAATTATTAGACATATGCAAATCCAGCCACAAAATGGTATCAGCTCACACCGGTCAGAATAACCATCAGCAAAAACATACAAACAATAAATGCTGAAGAGGTTGTGAAGAAATGCATACCCTCAACTTTAAGTGGCTCGTAAACTGGTCAGTGTCGCTAATGAAAACAGAATGGAGCTGCCTTTAAAAGGTAAACATTGAGATACCATATGATCCCACAGGCCCACTCCTTGGCCTGTAATCTAGGAAGACAGACATGGAAAGACACAGGCAGGCAAAACTGCACTGCAGCAGTATTACAATAGCCACGACATGGAAACAACCAAAAAGTCCATCAAGAGACGAATGGACACAGAAGAACAGGTAGGTGTACAGATGGAGTATTAGGCACGGAAAAAAAATGAAACAATGCAGTTTGCAGAACCATAAATGACTCTGGAGGTAGTCTCACAACTGGAAGTAAGTCAGAAAGTGAAAGACACATATCCCATGATATCAATTATAGGTGTTACTTAAAAATTG
This sequence comes from Leucopleurus acutus, assembly GCF_964270905.1. Lineage (NCBI taxonomy): Eukaryota > Metazoa > Chordata > Mammalia > Artiodactyla > Delphinidae > Leucopleurus > Leucopleurus acutus. The sequence continues at coordinate 72,182,519 of NC_139143.1, forward strand.
ATACCAATGAAGATATTTCCACAGATAACAGGAATCACAGATTTATTAAACAAACTTATCGTTAACCAACTGAAAGGTGTGAAGACTGGATACATTAGGATATCGGGGTTAACGGAGATATACAAACACATGTGAAATTTATAATCACCAAAGACCTACATAATTCCAAAAGAAGACTACTCAATACTGTGTCATAACCTACACGGCAAATGGATCCCAAGACGAATACATACATATATAGGTGTAAAACAAACACATCTTGCACACCTAGAACAAACAAAACATTATAATCAAATTTGCTGTGGTAAAAATAAAAATTAGGGCTTCCCTGGTGGCGCAGTGGTTGAGCGTCCGCCTGCCGATGCACGGGACACGGGTTCGTGCCCCGGTCCGGGAAGATCCCACATGTGGCAGAGCGGCTAGGCCTGTGAGCCATGGCCACTGAGCCTGCGCGTCCAGAGCCTGTACTCTGCAACGGGAGAGGCCACAACAGTGAGAGGCCCGCATACTGCAAAAAAAAAAAAAAAAAAAAATTATATTAAAAAAACGAACAAGAAGTAATGAGGCATACAATTATAGGGGTTCTTCCTGGCTCATTCCATTCTAACTTACAACCCTGGAACACAGCTTCCAGGAAGGCTCTGTTGACCTAGTAACCAGATTTGAGAATGGAGAAATCCTGACGCATTTTGGCCTTCCTGCAACAGCAGTTTTAAACCAGTGCTAATGGTCAGTTAAAATTCAACTTAATTGTAGACCTGTAAATGACACCTGCCCTCAAAAAAAAAATTCTGGGGTCGAAAATTGACCAAAAAATTCAAAAGAGGGCAATTTTTAAAAAAGACCATTTCAAGAGGCACATTTTACACACATTTTGTCTTTTCTTTCTTTCTTTTTTTTCTTTCACCAAGAAAAGGGCATGGAAAAATGCTCAACATCAGAAATTAATAAAGACATGCAAAACCAATCTATAAAAGCGTTCACCTCACAACAGTCAGAATGATCATCAGCAAAACAGTACACAAACAATACATGATGAAGGGGTTTTAGAGAACTGTGGACCCTCTAGCTGCTGGTGGGTTGTAAACTGGTAACTGCCAGTAGTTAGAACAGAATGAATGTGAGTTTCTAGGTAAAAATTGAGCTACCATATGATCTGGTAGGCCCACTGCTGCACCTATCACCTGAGAAGACCAGAATCCAAAACACACAGGCTGGCAATCCTACACTGCAGTAATATTTACCACAGCCAAGACTTGGAGGCAACCAGAATATCCATCAACAGATGAACGAAGCAAGAAGAACTGGTCCATGTACAAAATGGAATATTAGCCATGGAAAAGCATGAAACAGTGCTGTTTGCACCACCATAGAAGGACCTAGATATAATCATACAACTTGAAGTAAGAAAGAAACCGAAAGAAAGATATCCTTTGAAATCACTTATAGGTGTTACCTAAAAATTGATACCTATGAACTTATTTCCAAGAAAAGGACCCTCATGGATTAACAAATCAAAATTATGTTGAACCAAATGGAAAGGTGGGAGGAATGGATAAATGAGGATATGGGGGTGACAGACCTATACTAATTTAACATAAGAAACATATAATCACCAAAGACGTATGGAATACCAAGAGGTACACTCAACACTCTGTAATAACATCCATGGGAAAGGATCCAAAGATGAATAGATACATAGATATAATGAAACAGATTCTGTACACCTAGAACATATACAACATTTTTATCAAATTTGCTCTGATAAAAAATAAAAATTAAATTGAAAAAACAAACAAGAAGTAAGGAGATATAAGCTGTCGGGGGTTTGCCTTCGTACATTCCACTCTAATTCACAGCCTGCTAACACGATTTCCAGGAAGACTCTGTTGTCCAACTCCCCTGAGTTGTAAATGTAGAAATTTTGCCGCCTTGTGGCCGTTTCCCACAAGATCGGCTTTAAACCACAGCTAATGGTCACTTAATATTCACAAGGACTCAGGGCTGTAAAGGCCACCTGCCCTCAAAAAAATGTTCTGAGGTAGGGAGTAGTGAAAAAAACTCAAAAGAGAGGAAAGTTTTCAAGAAGATCGTATGAGAGGTAAGTTTTACACACTGATTAAAAAAATAAAAAGGAAAATGGATAAAAGGTCAACATCAGGAATTATTAGACTCATGCAAATCTAATCTATGAAAAGGTTTCGACACACACCAGGCGAATAACCACCAGCAAAAAGTCTACAAACAATAAATGATGAAGAGGTTTTAGAGAACTCTAGCTGCTGGTGAGATGTAAAGTGGTAAGAGCCAATAATGAGAACAGAAAAGAACGGCATTTCAAAGTAAAAATTGAGGTACCATTCAATCCAGCAGGTCCACCGCTGGCCTCTCACCTAAGAAGACCAGAGTCAAGAAGACACAGGCTGGCAAAGGTGCACTGCAGCAATATTCACAAAAGCCAAGACACGGAAGCAACCAAAATGTCCATCAACAGATGAATGGACAAAGAAGAAGTGGTCTATGTACACAATGGAATATTAGCTGTGGAAAACAATGAAAGAATGTTCTTTGCAGCACCATAGATGATCCTAGAGATAATCACAGAACATGAGGTAAGTCGGAAAGCAAAAGACAAATATCTTATGATATCACTTCTAGGTGTTATCTAACAACTGACACAAATGAACTTATTTCCACAGAGAAGACACAGACTCAGAAAACAAACTCTGGTTATCTAAAACGAAAGGTGGGAGTAATGGATAAATTAAGATTAGGGTTACCAAACCTATACCAATACATATTAAATACATATATCAAAAAGACAGACCATATACCAACGCAGGGGTACAGATCACTGTGTATTAATTTACATGAGAAGAGGATCTGTCCATGAATATATATATATATATATATATATATATAAAATGTACAAATGAAACAGATTGTGTACACTTAGTACAAATAATATTCTAATAATTACACTGATTAGTAAAAATAAATTAAAACAACGAACAAGAAGTACTGAGACATAAACTTATGGAGGTTTTCCCTGGCACATTCCATTCTAATTTACAACCTAGAAACACAACTTCCAGGAAAGGTCTACTGCCCTAGTAACCAGATTTGGGAATGGAGAAAGGCTGCCACCTTGTGGCCGTTTCTCACAATAGCAGCTTTAAACCCAGTGCTAATGGTCACTTAATATTAACAATATTTGCAGGCCTGTAAACGACACCTGCCCTTAAAAAAAATCCTGGGGTCGAAAATAGGCCAAAAAATTCAAAAGAGGGAAACCTTTCAGAATTCAGAACAATGATAGTGAAAATGATCCAGGGTCTTGGAAGAAGAATGAGGACAAAAATTGAGAAGATGCAAGAAATGTTTAAAAAATACCTTGAAGAATTAAAAAAGAAACACCTAGAAGAACTAAAGAACAAACAAACAGACATGAACAATACAATAACTGAAATGAAAAATACACTAGATGGAATCAATAGCAGAATAACTGAGGCAGAAGAACAGATAAGTGACCTGGAGACAGAATGGTGGAATTCGCTCCCACGGAAGAGAAAAAAGAAAATAGAATGAAAAGAAATGAAGACAGCCTAAGAGACCTCTGGGGCTACATTAAACGCAACAACATTCGCATTATAGAGTTCCCAGAAAGAGAAGAGAAAGGACCTGAGAAAATATTTGAGGAGATTATTTTCGAAAACTTCCCTAAGATGGGAAAGGAAACAGCCACTAAACTACAGGAAGCGCAGAGAGTCCCAGGCAGGATAAGCCAAAGCAGAAACATGTCGAGACACATAATAATCAAATGGACAAAATTTAAAGACAATGAAAAATTACTGAAAGCAACAAAGGAAAAATGACAAATAAAAGACAAGGGAACAGCTGATTTCCCAGCAGAAACTCTACAAGCCAGAAGGGAGTGGCATGATATATTTAAAGTGATGAAAGGGAAGAAACTACACCAAGAGTACTCTACCTGGCAAGGATCTCATTCAGATTCGATGGAGAAATCAAAAGCTTTACAGACAAGCAAAAGCTAAGAGAGTTCAGCACCAACAAACCAGCTCTACAACAAATGCTAAAAGAACTTCTCTAAGTGGGAAACACAAGAGAGGAAAAGGACCTACAAAAACAAACCCATAACAATTAAGAAAATGGTAATAGGAACATACATATCGATATTACCTTAAACATGAATGGATTAAATGCTCCAACCAAAAGACACAGGCTCGCTGAATGGATACAGAAACAAGACCCATATATATGTGGTCTATAAGAGAACCACTTCAGATGTAGGGACACATACAGACTGAAGTAAGGGGATGGAAAAAGATATTCCATGCAAATGGAAACCAAAAGAAAGCTGGTGTAGCAATACTCATATCAAATAAAATAGACTTTAAAATAAAGAATGTTACAAGAGACAAGGAAGGACATTAAATAATGGTGAAGGGATCAATCCAAGAAGATATAACAATTATAAATATATATGCACCCAACATAGGAGCACCTCAATACATAAGGCAACTGCTAACAGCTATAAAAGAAGAAATTGACAGTAACACAATAATAGAGGGGGAATTTAACACCTCACTTACACCAGTGTATGGATCATCCAAAATGAAAATAAATAAGGAAACAGAAGTTTTAAAAGACACAACAGACCAGATAGAGTTAATTGATAGTTATAGGACATTCCATCCAAAAACAGCAGATTACATTTCTTCTCAAATGCATGCACACGGAACATTCTCCAGGATAGATCACATCTTGGCTAACAAATCAAGCCTCAGTAAATTTAAGAAAATTGAAATCATATCAAGCATCTTTTTTGACCACAATGCTATGAGATTAGGAATGAATTACAGGGAAAAAAATGTAAAAAACACAAACACATGGAGGCTAAACAATATGTTACTAAATAACCAAGAGATCACTGAAGAAATCAAAGAAGACATCAAAAACTACCTAGAGACAAATGACAATGAAAACACGACGATCAAAAAACCTATGGGATGCAGCCAAAGCAGTTCTAAGAGGGAAATTTATAGCTCTATAAGCCTACCTCAAGAAACAAGAAAAATCTCAAATAAACAATCTAACCTTACACCTAAAGAAACTAGAGAAAAATGAACAAAAAAAAAAAAGAACCCAAAGTTAGCAGAAGGAAAGAAATCATAAAAATCAGAGCAGAAATAAATAAAATAGAAACAAAGAAAACAATAGCAAAGGTCAATGAAACTAAAAGCTGCTTATTTGAGAAGATACACAAAATTGATAAACCATTAGCCAGACTCATCAAGAAAAAGAGGGAGAGGATTCAAATCAATAAAGTTAAAACTGAAAAAGGAGAAGTTACAACAGACACCGCAGAAATACAAAGCATCCTAAGAGACTACTTCAAGCTATGCCAATCAGATGGACAACCTGGAAGAAATGGACAAATTCCTAGAAAGGTATAACCTTCCAAGACTGAACCAGGAAGAAATAGAAAATATGAACAGACCAATCACAAGTAATGAAATTGAAACTGTGATTAAAAATATTCCAACAAACAAAAGACCTGGACCAGATGGCTTCATAGGTGAATTCTATCAAACATTTAGAGAAGAGCTAAGACCCATCCTTCTCAAACTATTCCAAAAAATTGCAGAAGGAACACTCCCAAACTCATTCTATGAGGCCACCATTACCCTGATACCAAAACCAGACAAAGATACTACAAAAAAAGAAAATTACAGACCAATATCACGGATGAATACAGATGCCAAAATCCTCAACAAAATACCAGCAAACAGAATCCAACAACACATTAAGAGGATCATACACCATGATCAAGTGGGATTTATCCCAGGGATGCAATGATTCTTCAATATATACTAATCATTCAGTGTGATACACCATATTAAAAAATTGAAGAAGAAAAACCAGATGATCATCTCAATAGATGCAGCAAAAGCTTTTGACAAAATTCAACACCCATTTATGATAAAAACTCTCCAGGAAGTGGGCACAGAGGGAACCTACCTCAACATAATAAAGGCCATATATGACAAACACACAGCAAACATCATTCTCAATGGTGAGAAACTGAAAGCATTTCCTCTAAGATCAGGAACAAGACAAGGATGTCCACTCTCCCCACTATTATTCAACATAGTTTTGGAAGTCCTAGACGCAGCAATCAGAGAAGAAAAAGAAAGAAAAGGAATAATAATTGGAAAAGAAGAAGTAAAACTGTCACTGTTTGCAGATGACATGATATCATACATAGAGAATCCTAAAGATGCTACTAGAAAACTATTAGAACTAACCAATGAATTTGGTAAAGTTGCAGGATACAAAATTAAGGCACAGAAATCTACTGCATTCCTATATACTAATGATGAAAAATCTGAAAGAGAAATTAAGGAAACACTCCCATTTACCATTGCAACAAAAAGAATAAAATACCTTAGAATAACCTACCTACGGAGACAAAAGACCTGTATGCAGAAAACTATAAGACACTGATGAAAGAAAGTAAAAATGATACAACAGATGGAGAGATATACCATGTTCTTGGATTGGAAGAATAAATATTGTGAAAATGACTGTACTACCCAAAGCAATCTACAGATTCGGTGTAATCCCTATCAAATTAACAATGGCATTTTTTTACAGAACTAGAACAAAAAATCTTAAAATTTGTATGGAGACACAAAAGACCCCAAATAACCAAAGCAGTCTTGGGGGAAGAAAGCAGAGCTGGAGGAATCAGACTTCCTGACTTCAGACTATACTACAAAGCTACAGTAATCAAGACAATATGGTACTGGCACAAAAACAGAAATATAGATCAATGGAACAAGATAGGAAGCCCAGAGATAAACCCATGCACCTATGGTCAGCTAATCTATGACAAAAGAGGCAAGGATATACAATGGAGAAAAGACAGGCTCTTCAATAAGTGGTGCTGGGAAAACTGGACAGCTACATGTAAAAGAATGAAATTAGAACACTCCCTAACACCACACACAAAAATAAACTCAAAATTGATTAGAGACCTAAATGTAAGACTGGACACTATAAAACTCTTAGAGGAAAACAGGAAGAACACTCTTTAACATAAATCACAGCAAGATCTTTTTTGATCCACCTAGAGTAATGGAAATAAAAACAAAAATAAACATATGGGACCTAATGAAACTTAAAAGCTTTTGCACAGCAAAGGAAAAGATAAACAAGATGAAAAGGCAACCCTCAGAATGGGAAAAAATATTTGCAAACGAATCAATGGACAAAGGATTAATCTCCAAAATATATTAACAGCTCATGCAGCTCAACATTAAAAAAACAAAAACCCCATCCAAAAATGGGCAGAAGACCTTAATAGACATTTCTCCAAAGAAGACATACAGAGGCCAAGAAGCACATGAAAAGCTGCTCAACATCACTTACTATTAGAGCAATGCAAATCAAAACTACAATGAGGTATCACCTCACCAGTTAGAATGGGCATCATAAGGAAATCTACAAACAACAAATGCTGGAGAGGGTGTGGAGAAAAGGGAACCCTCTTGCACTGTTGTTGGGAATGTAAATTGATACAGTCACTATGGAGAACAGTATGGAGGTTCCTTAAAAAACTAAAAATAGAATTACCATATGACCCAGCAATCCCGCATATACCCAGAGAACACCATAATTCAAAAAGATATATTCACCGCAACGTTCATTGCAGCACTATTCACAATAGCCAGGTCATGGAAGCAACCTAAATGCCCATTGACAGACTAATGGATAATGAAGATGTGGTCCATATATACAATGGAGTATTACTCAGCCATAAAAAGGAGCAAAATTGGGTCATTTGTAGAGAGGTGTATGGATCTAGAGACTGTCATACAGAGTGAAGTAATTCAGAAAGAGAAAATCAAATATCGTATATTAACACATATATGTGGAACCTAGAAAAATGGTATAGATGAACTGGTTTGCAGGGCAGAAATAGAGACACAGATGTAGAGAACAAACGTATGGACACCAAGGGGGGAAAGTGGCTGGGGGGGTGGGATGAATAGGGAGACTGGGATTGACATATATACATACACTAATATGTATAAAATAGATAACTAATAAGAACCTACTGTATAAAAAAATAAATAAAATAAGATTGAAAATTTAAAAAAATAAAACAGAAAGAAAAAGTTCTTCTCTTCCCATAGACATATTTATATGAATTATTTCTATGCTTATATCTATAAATACAAAAAAAGGAATAAAACCTACCTTGAACCAAAAAAAGGAAAAAAAAAAAAAAACAGAACCCACCAGTTATAAAGACGAAAACCCTATCAGGACACTTGCTCCAGTGGTAAACAATTTTGAAGTTGGTCAGAGGTGGGGAATCGTCTCCCATGCAGCCAGCAGCACCCCCGCAAGGAGCGTCCTCATTGCAAAGCTGGGGGACTGCGAGGAGGCGTCTCTGAGTAAACGTGAGCTGAGCCCCAGGCCAGCTGCTGCTAAACTGTTCCCACCCTTCCCAGGTAAAACACCTGAATGTGTGCAAAGACTTTAAAGCCTAGAGGAAAGGGCTTGGAGTCACACCAGCGACAGCACGCAGGCCCAAGTTGGTGCCTGCAGGCCAGCCAGGATGGTACTGGCCCTGGGCGCTCTTCTGGAAGCTTTCCATTTCCCTGCTTGAGGTAACCCTCCTGTCCTGGCCCCCACTGCTTTTTTCCTTCCTCATCTCTGCCCGGGGAGAAATTCCAATGGCAGGTATTGGTAACACACCTTCTTTTTTTTTTTTGGTACGTGGACCTCTCACTGTTGTGGCATCTCCCGTTGCGGAGCACAGGTTCCAGACGCGCAGGCTTAGCGGCCACGGCTCACGGGCCCAGGCGCTCCGCAGCATGTGGGATCTTCCCGTACCGGGGCACGAACCCGTGTCCTGTGTATCGGCAGGCGGACTCTCAACCACTGCGCCACCAGGGGAGCTCCACACATCGTCTTCTTTAGCAGGTGGCAGACTGGCAACTCCTGCAGAAAGTCCAGGAAAGCCCCACTCACACTGGGCCACCCACAAAGCCGTGGCCCCTCACTCCCTCCCACCAGCCCAGCCCAGAGACTGCTGACGGGGCAGAGAATATGGCGTCAGGCACAGCTGCAGGGGATCTGGCTGCCTGGAGGGGGTGTTTATATTGACCTCAACCCAGGCACACCTGGGGAGGGCTGGCCCGCTGGGTCAGGCTGCCCAGGGCAGCCAATCCTCGCCCACCAAGGGCTCATAGTTGCAGAAAATGGGCCTTGCTGCACCGGCCAGGTCGAAGGAACAAGTTCTGAGAGTCAGGATAGACAAGGGGCTGCAGCTCTGGCTTGTTTTCTAATCATTTTATCTGGCCCATGAGTGGGAGACAACTTCAAGAAAACCCTCTCCTAATGAGAGGAACCCAGGAGTCAGGGAGAGGAGGGGTGGGTGGTGGGTGGAGACAGAGGCCTGGTGCCCCGGGTGCAGTGGAAGTCTCTGGAAGACCAGGTGGAGGGAGGCCACACAGAGTGAAGCCCAGGGTCACAGACCTGTTGGAGCTGCTATTTTGTTAGTTCAAGCCCTACTCTGCGGTGCTCTGGGTCAGCTCTGACCAACAGGTGAGTTGGGGGTGCTCTGCAATGAAGGCTATGTGCATGGTTCCTGTGTTCCCAGCCCTGCTGGGGTACCAGCTCTGGCGAGCTCCGTATCCTGGAAGGGCCCTGCCCATGAGAGCCCCCTGGGCTGCTGGGTGCCAGCCCAGTTGAGCTCCATATCCTGGGGAGGGCCTGACCATGAGAGCCCTGTGGGCTGCTGGGTACCTGGTAAAGGACATCAGGACAGTCCGTGAAGCCACCGAGGATATATATCCAGTAGCTCCTAATTCCTACACAATGCTTGTCATTCGACTCTCCACCCGCACCTGTTATTCTGTATTAGACTTAAAAGATGGCTTCTTCTGTATACCATTAGTCCCAGAGTCACAAGATACTTTAGCTTTTGACTGGCAGGACTCAACATACAACAAAGAGAATACTGCTGGGCCGTCCTACCACAAGGGTTCAAAAATTCCCCCACCATCTTCAGGGAAACTTTAGCTAAAGACCTAAAAGATCTACCTCTGGAGAAGGGAACCCTCCTTCAATATGCAGACAACATTCTGATCGCCAGCCCTACTAAGGAGGTCTCTGAACTACCCAGCCGATAAAGGATAGAAGGGGTCCAAGAAAAAGACTCAAATATCACAGACTAAGGTGACCTGCCTGGCCTTCATTCTCACAGAAGGTAGGAGAAGCACATCCCAGGAAAGGGAAGAAGCCATTTGCAGCCTTACCCCTTCTAAAACTAGAAGACAGCTTAGGGGTTCCTGGGGAGGCCGGGGTTTGCCGCATATCGATCCCTAACTACAGTCTAATAGCTGGGCCTCTATATGAAACACTGAAAGGAAAAGATGATGATCCTTTTGTATAGAATCCAGAAGCAGCCTTTCAAGAATGGAAAGAGCAGTCAATTCAGACCCTTGCCCTGGACCTCCCAAATTTAGCTAAACCCTTTGACCTTTACATTCCCGGTAGAAGGTGAATCGCCCTTGGAGTATTAGTGCAAAAACTGGGACCACTTGAAATGGAACAACGCAAGAATGCCATCCAGGTAGGATAAACTACGGTCACCAAGAGCTGGGCCCGCCCCCCCTTCCGGCCAGGATACTGGGGGTATCTAAAAACCTGGAAATCAGCAGCCCGCAAGGTCAGCTGCCTCCTAAGGGAAAAGGACCCCACGTGGTGATCCTAACCACCAACCATGCCCTGAAGTTGCAGGGTTCGCTCCATGGGCACACTGACCTCGAGTGAGGAGGCCTCAAGCTCCAACCTCCAGAGAGATAACCGGGGGCAACGGGCCCCCATGACGACTCGTGTGAGCATCACTTGACCTGGAGCTTCTCTTCCGGAAAACAAGAGTGTGCCCCAAAAGAGCAGACTACTGCTTGCAGGACTTCCTGCACCCAGGAGCTTATTAGCGGAGCTAATAAGCTTGGCGGGGGAACCGTATATCACGCTGTCACCATAGAAAAGCCTACAGACACAGCGGTGATGTCGGCCAATAAGACCGGCTGGACTCCTGGCTACTTCAAAAGGCCGTTGACTCAGTGGCCGTCATGGTCCTGGATCACCACCGGCCTTGGACTGTCTGGGAGTTGACCAGGCAGGGCTCTGACACCTGGTTCTGTTTTTAAGTTAATTCAGGGGCCTAACTGAAGAAAGCGCAGACTACTGGTCAGAGCATCTAGGCTGGCAGAAACCGTCAGCCTAAGGTGGCCGAACAAATGTGGGGCCGGGGTAAAACCGGCCACCCTAGCATCTCTGCGCATCTCTTTCCTGGACCCTTAAAGGTCGTTAGAATTTATAACACTTCCAATGCTGGCGCTCAGGCGGACGAGCAGGGAGGCAGGAGCCCTGGGGACAATCAACCTCACCTGGAGGCTGCTGAGGAGAAGTTCTGCCCCTCCCCGCCGGGTATGAGGACTCCCGACTCAGCACGAAGCATTTACAGAAGAGGGGTCTGCACCCTCAGCGCCCCAAGAATGAGAAAAGAGACAAAAGGCAGAGGAGGGGTTTGTCACCGGCAAAGCCCATGAAAAATTCCTGGAGATAAAAATAGAATCTGGGCAATAAAGTAAAGTCTAACCTTTTTTTCCTTTGTGCTTTGTCTAATTTCACGTGCTCCTAGAGTTCCGCAGGCAGAGGCCTCACACCTGGCACTGCAGAGCCGATTTCCTAGTGCAAAATGGCTGGGCCGACACCTCAGCTCGCGGGGCCCCGTGCAGACTCCGCGACATAGAGCCTGAGCTCCTGCCAACCCGCCCCTCGAGAGCTCCGCCCCCTCCCTCCCGCTGACGCTGCCGGGATCCCTACACAGCAGCCCGGCCCACAGCCCGCGGGGGAGCTCATGCTCTCACCTCTCCATTCTCTGATCAAAATATAGTTTTCCTTTGCTTCTGAACCAAACTCAGTCTCGATCTGTTGGCTCCAATGACGCTGGGCAGGGGGACCCTTGTTGGGACCCACTCTGGAGGATCAGTAACAGAAATTGAGAACATTGTAACTTCAGTGAATAGATGTGTGAGCCAAACTGTTATTAACATAGAGCAGTGTATAAGGCTCGTGTAAAATAAGATGTTTCTAACACTTCCATTTGATGTTTCCATAACTTTACTATAAGCAAGTTCAGTGGAGGGGTTTGTCTTATTTGTCAGGTTAACATTAGAGAAATGAAGTGATTTCTTTCCAAGGATGTACATCTAATAATCTTGGCTGAAGCTTCAATCTTGTTTTGAATGCTTTTCCATTGAATATGATATCTCTCTTTCAGGTCCCCCATTTCTGAGAAGCATAAAATCTTATAATTTATTATTACCAAAGGGGAAACACGGGAGGAGGGATAAATTAAGAGTTTGGGATAAATACATATACACACTGCTATGTATAAAATAGATCATCAACAAGGAACTACTGTATAGCCCAGGGAACTACACTCAATATTTTGTAATAACCTATAAGGGGAAATATTCTGAAAAACAATAGATATCTATATCTACATCATCTATCAACGACAGATAAAACAAAACCTAAAGGAGGCCGATGGTGAGCACTTCTGACCCTGAAGACTTCAATCATCTAAAGCTTGGAATCTGCCTACTGCCCAAGGCCCTTAATGAACATACACATACCTGTCGCTTAAAAATTTCCCAGTTTGTGGTTCCGGGAGACACTGATTTGGAAAAATCTCCCGTGTTCTCCTTACATGCAGGGGATTCTTCCTACAGCTAAAACCTGCCTGTGACACCCAAAAGATGGTACACCGTTTGATCGGGAAGAGTTTGGAAAAGACACGTCATCTCCTCATATCCTGGTAGTCGGGTTCACCCCTCCAACCTCTTTCCTAACAAGCTCCCCACTTGGAGAATCAGCACCTTTAACCTCCTGTTTCATACAGTTTGCAGTTTGTCCGGAGGATGAATGGGAAGAGGGGGAACCAATGAGAGACTAGCTCTAGGTTTTGGACAAGCACATGTCACTCTAATTTCCAATCAGGAAGAAGAATTAACCAAAGGCTCAGCCTGCCCCACCGGAACCAGAATAAGGCCTGAAGCAATCCTGCAGTTTTGTGGCCAGTGCACAAAAAAGCGAGTTGAAAAATGGAGCTCAGGGGCACTGCAGTTCACAAACCTGCAGAGTTATAAAGGACAACTATCGTCCAAAAATATATTGAGGTAAGGCAACCAAAAGGATCTGAAAGCAAGGCATAATTGCAGGAAACAGTTTTCAAGACGTAGATTGGACTCGCCTTCAAAGCACATGAAAAGTGGCAGAACTTCGCCAATGATGCAGTTGTCCAAAAGGGGCGTATGCGTTTTTCCTAAATATATTCAGAAAAATCGCATACGTGCTTTTTGGCCAACCAAACAAGCAGGCAATGCAAATCAGCACTACAAAGAAGTCTCACTTCACATTTGTCAAAAGGGCCATCCTGGAAAAGTGTAAAAACCACAAATGCAGGACAGGCCATGGAGAAAAGGGAGCCTTGTTACGCTGATGGGGGGGATGTAAATTGCCAATGGCCACTCTGCAGAAGTGTATGGTGTTTCCTGAAATATCTAAAAAACAGAGCTACAGAGCATAGGGCACTTCCACTCATGGGCGTATGTCTTGGGAAAACCAAAAATCGACAGGACACAGGCACCCCAAGTTTAGTGCTGCTCTGTTTACAAGAACCTCGACTTGGGTACACCTTAAATATCCCAGGAAAGAGAAAAATGGATAAAGAAGTTGTGGTACTTAGTACAATGGAATATCACTCAGCCATGAAATCAATGTCATAAGGCCAGTAGCAGCATAATGAGTGGATTTAGGTACAATGATTCTAAGTGAAATAAGTTACACAGAAAAAGAAACTTATCATAAGATATCACTTAGAGGGGGAATCTAAAAATTGCTACACATGAACTGAATTACAAAATAGAACAGAGTCACACATTTAGAAAACACACTTATGGCTGCTTAAGGGGAAACGTGAGGTGAGGTGCTGCATAAAAGAAGAGTTTGAAATTAGCACAGATACCGTTCCATAAACCAAATATGTAATGGACAAGACCTACTCATTGCTCAATGAACTGGACTCAACACACCCTATTCACCAGAGAAGAATATATCTGAGTAGTAAGAATCTTAAAACGTGTATATTGATATCTCTCTGTAAGTAAATGAAGTGGGTGTAAAGCGGCATGAACACAGCATTGAAAATCAGCTAAACCCCACTATAAAAATAAATTACAAACAAAAACAAGGACAGTGAAAGTGAGAAAAATTCTTACAAAATTCATTCAGGGGCTGTGATGCAACCTGGATTGACCACATCTAGACCCACAGCTGGATGAGACATAGGCTGGACACTCTTGGGGCTGAGAGGATGGGTGAGGTTGGGTGAGCAAATGCAGACCCTTTAAAGTAATACTGCGTGGTACCCATTCCATGGGTCCCAAATCTCCAGATTCAGGGGAATCTTCCTACAGCTAAAACATGCCTGGGAAACCCAGAGGATGGTACACCGTGTGATCAGGAAAGGTTTCTAAGACGTACCTCATCTATTCATCTCCTGGTGCTCAGGTTCGCCATTCCAGCCATTTTACTAACAATCTCCCCACTTGGGGAATCAGCACTTTTAACCTTCTGTTTCGTACAGTTTGCAATTTGTCCAGAGGATGAACGGGAAGAGGGGGATCCGATGAGAGACCAGCTCTAGCTGTTCAGTCAGGCATATGTCACTCTAATTTCCAATCAGGAAGAAGAATTAACCAAAGGCTAACTTGCTCCCTGGAACCAGAATAGGGTCTGAAGCAATCCTGCAGATTTGCGGCCAGCTCCCAAAAAAGCGAGTTGAAAAATGGAGCTCAGGGGCACTGCAATTCACAAACCTGCAGGGTTATAAATGATATAAATGTAACTATCATCCAAAAATATATTGAGGTAAGGCAACCAAAAGGATTTGAAAGCAAGGCAGAATTGCAGGAAACAGTTTTCAAGACGTAGATTGGACTTGCCTTGAAAGCACATGAAAAGCAGCAGAACTTTGCCAATGATGCAGTTGTCCAAAAAGAGCATATGCGTTTTTCCTGAATATATTTGTAAAAATATAAAAATCCTTTTTCCTGATATATATATATATATAAATACATATACACACACATATATATATGGTAATATATCCACAAAGTAAAACAAATTAGCTATACTAAAGAGTATACAGTAAAAACTAAATATTTACCATGTGTATTCCCAACGTTACCACCCAAAGGCAATCACTCCTAATGGTTTCTTACGTATCCTTAAGCAGTCCATGCACATAACAAATTAACACACACACACACAAAATTATATGTGTATTCTCTCTCCAATTAAAAAAAAATAGCATATGCTGCAAACTGTTCTCCATTTTGTTTTTATCACTGTATGTTGGAGACTATTCTATATTAGTACAGAGGTATCTGCCTCGTAAAAAATTTTTTTTAATTAAAGGCACAAAACAAAATAGTTTCAGGGCCTAGAGGAAATTACTTTTGAGGAAGGCTAAACAGATATTATGGGGAACTTATTGGTTATTAGGAGTATAAAGAGGAATTAGAAATCATTTCTACCTTCTAGGAGTCACATATTAGGAAATACACTCACATAAACAATTTAGCAATTGTTAATACCGTATGATGTGATATTATGCTATACAGTGGCAGCACAAAGGATTAAGTAATCAACTCTACTTGTGCCAGGAACAGATGTTAAGCACTTCATGGGCATTAACCCATATATGACTTACCACAACCCTATTACATGCCTGCAGGGGGTCTTTATTAGTCAGGGTTTGATTAGAAGTTCCTCCAGTTGAGAGACTGCACTAAGATGCAAAAGTTGCCCTGCTATATATTTACCAATAAAACAATCACTTATAAAACTAGTCATCAGATATCCCTCCTCATGTAATATCTTTCTGTTCCCATTAGCCTATTTGCAAATTCATTCCAAATTGTTTGCAAAATGAAACTGCAAATCTATTGCAGAAGATGTAGGACTTTCATGAAGTCATGGAAAGTAATAATGGAGAATTCCTCAAATCACAAGCAAAGCCAGAAGAATATTATAAATATAACATTGTTATGGAAGTATACTAGTTAATAATTGAGGAAGACAAACTCCAAAAGGGTAGTGGCATTTCACAAGAAAATGATTTGAATGCAAAAGAAAGGAAAAGTAAAATATCTGTTTCATGTTTCATGGTAAGCAAAGGCAAAAGCCTAGAGTAGATACACAAAAGATAACAACAGAGTGGTACCAATAAGTGTACCACTACAGAAAATCATCAAGTCAAAAAGGAAGAGAACAAGAGAAGAAAGGAACCAAGAAATTACAAAACAGCCAGAAAACAATTAACAAAATGGCAACAGTAAGTCCATACCTACCAATAATTACTTTAAATGTAAAGGATTAAATTATCTAATCAAAAGACATAGAGTGTCTTGGGACTTCCCTGGTGGTCCAGTGATTAAAACTTGGCGATTCCACTACAATTCTGCAGCCTGTGGAAGGAAAACCACAGGCACAGAAAGATAGACAAAATGAAAAGGCAGAGGACATTGTACCAGATGAAGGAACAAAATAAAACCCCAGAAAAACTACTAAATGAAGTGGAGATAGGCAACCTTCCAGAAAAAGAATTCAGAATAATGATAGCGAACATGATCCAGGACCTTGGAAAAAGAATGGAGGCAAAGATTGAGAAGATGCAAGAAATGTTTAACAAAGACCTAGAAGAATTAAAAAAAAAAACCTAGAAGAATTAAAGAACAAACAAACAGACATGAACAATACAGTAACTGAAATGAAAAATACACTAGAAGGAATCAATAGCAGAATAACTGAGGCAGAAGAATGGATAAGTGACCTGGAAGACAGAATGGTGGAATTCACTGCCACAGAACAGAATAAAGAAAAAAAGAATGAAAAGAAATGAAGACAGCCTAAAAGACCTCTGGAACAACATTAAACACAACAATATTCGCATGATATGGGTCCCAGAAGGAGAAGAGAGAGAAAGAACCAGAGAAAATATTTGAAGAGATTATAGTCAAAAACTTCCCAAACATGGGAAAGGAAATAGCCACCCAAACCCAGGAAGCGCAGAGAGTCCCATACAAGATAAACCCAAGGAGAAACACGCCAAGACACATAGTAATCATACTGACAAAAATTAAAAACAAAGAAAAATTATATTGAAAGCAGCAGGGAAAAATGACAAATAACATACAAGGGAACTCCAGTAAGGTTAACACCTGATTTCTCAGCAGAAACTCTACAAGCCAGAAGAAAGTGGCACGATATATTTAAAGTGATGAAAGGGAAGAACCTACAACCAAGATTACAATACCCGGCAAGAATCTCATTCAGATTCGATGGAGAGATCAAAAGCTTTACAGATAAGCAAAAGCTAAGAGAATTCAGCACCACCAAACCAGCTCTACAATAAATGCTAAAGGAACTTCTCTAGGTGGGAAACACAAGAGAAGAAAAGGACCTACAAAAACAAACCCATAACAATTAAGAAAATGGTAACAGGAACATCCATATTGATAATTATCTTAAATGTGAATGGATTAAATGCTCCAACCAAAAGACACAGGCTCGCTGAATAGATACAAAAACAAGACCCACGTATATGCTGTGTACAAGAGACCCACAACAGACGTAGGGACACATACAGACTGAAAGTGAGGGGATGGAAAAAGATATTCTATGCAAATGGAAATCAAAAGAAAGCTGGAGTAGAAATACTCAGATAAAATAGACGTTAAAATAAAGAATGTTACAAGAGACAACGAAGGACACTACATAATGAGCAAGGGATCAATCCAAGAAGAAGATATAACAATTATAAATATATATGCACCCAACACTGGAGCACCTCAAAACATAAGGCAACTGCTAACAGCTATAAAAGAGGAATTTGACAGTAACACAATAATAGTGGGGGACTTTAACACCTCACTTCCACCAATGGACAGATCATCCAGACAGAAAATTAATAAGAAAACACAAGCTTTAAGTAACACAACAGACCAGATAGATTTAATTGATATTTATAGGACATTCCATCCAAAAACAGCAGATTACACTTTCTTCTCAAGTGCACATGGAACATTCTCCAGAATAGATCACATCTCGGGTCACAAATCAAGCCTTGGTAAATTTAAGAAAACCAAAGTCATATCAAGCATCTTTTCTGACCACAACATTATGAGATTAGAAATCAAATACAGGGTAAAAAATGTAAAAAACACAAACATATGGAGGCTAAACAGTACATCACTAAATAACCAAGAGATCACTGAAGAAATCAAAGAAGACATCAAAAACTACCTAGAGGCAAATGACAATGAAAACACAATGATCCAAAACCTATGGGATGCAGCCAAAGCAGTTCTAAGAGGGAAGTTTATAGCAATATAAGCCTACCTCAACAAACAAGAAAAATCTCAAATAAACAATCTAACCTTACACCTAAAGGAACTAGAGAGAGAAGAACAAACAAAATCTAAAGTTAGTAGAAGGAAAGAAATCATAAAGATCAGAGCAGAAATAAATGAAATAGAAACAAAGAAAACAAAAGCAAAGGTCAATAAAACTAAAAGCTGGTTCTTTGAGAAGATAAACAAAATTGATAAACCTTTAGCCAGACTCATCAAGAAAAAGAGGGAAAGGACTCAAATCAATAAAATTAGAAATGAAAAAGGAGAAGTTACAACGGACACTGCAGAAAAACAAAGCATCATGAGAGACTACTACAAGCAACTCTATGCCAATAAAATGGACAACCTGGAAGAAATGGAGAAATTCTTAGAAAGGTATAACCTTCCAAGACTGAACCAGGAAGAAATAGAAAATATGAACAGACCAATCACAAGTAATGAAATTGAAACTGTGATTAAAAATCTTCCAACAAATAAAAGTCCAGGAATAGATGGCTTCAGAGGTGAATTCTATCAAATATTTAGAGAAGAGCTAACACCCATCCTTCTCAAACTATTCCAAAAAATTGCAGAGGAAGGAACACTTCCAAACTCATTCTATGAGGCCACCATCACCCTGATAACAAAACAAGACAAAGATACTAAAAAACAGAAAATTACAGACCAATATCACTGATGAAATTAGGTGCAAAAATCCTCAACAAAATACTAGCAAACAGAATCCAACAACACATTAAAGGGATCATACACCATGATCAAGTGGGATTTATCCCAGGGATGCAACGATTCTTCAATATACACTAATCATTCAGTGTGATACACCATATTAAAAAATTGAAGAATAAAAACCATATGATCATCTCAATAGATGCAGAAAAAGCTTTTGACAAAATTCAACACCCACTTATGACAAAAACTCCAGAAAGTGGGCAAGGAGGGAACCTACCTCAACATAATAAAGGCCATATACGACAAACCCACAGCAAACATGATTCTCAATGGTGAAAAACTGAAAGTATTTCCTCTAAGATCAGGAATAAGACAAGGATGTCCACTCTCCCCACTATTATTCAACATAGTTTTGTAAGTCCTAGCCACGGCAATCAGAGAAGAAAAAGAAAGAAAAGGAATAATAATTGGAAAAGAAGAAGTAAAAGTGTCACTGTTTGCAGAAGACATACTATACACAGAGAATCCTAACGATGCCACCAGAAAACTACTAGAGCTAATCAATGAATTTGTTAAAGTTGCAGGATACAGAATTAATGCATAGAAATCTCTTGCATTCCTATACACTAACAACAAAAGATCAGAAATAGAAATTAAGGAAACAATCCCATTCACCATTGCAACAAAAAGAATAAAATACCTAGGAATAAACCTACCTAAGGAGACAAAAGACCTGCACTCAGAAAACTATAAGACACTGATGAAAGAAATCAAAGATGACACAAAGAGATGGAGAGATATACTACGTTCTTGGATTGGAAGAATCAATATTGTGAAAATGACTATACTACCCAAAGCAATCTACCGATTCAATGCAATCCCTATCAAATTACCAGTGGCATTTTTTACAGAACTAGAACAAAAAATCTTAAAATTTGTATGGAGACAGAAAAGACCCCGAATAGACAAAGCAGTCTTGAGGGAATAAAACAGAGCTGGAGGAATCAGACTCCCTGACTTCATAGTATACTACAAAGCTACAGTAATCAAGACAATATGGTACTGGCACAAAAACAGAAATATAGATCAATGGAACAGGATAGAAAGTCCAGAGATAAACCCATGCAACTACGGTCAGCTAATCTGTGACAGAGGAGGCAAGGATATACAATGGAGAAAAGACAGTCTCTTCAATAAGGGGTGCTGGGAAACCCAGACAGTTACATGGAAAAGAATGAAATTAGAGCACTCCCTAACACCATACACAAAAATAAAAACAAAATGGATTAGAGACCTAAATGTAATACAAGATACTATAAACCTCTTAGCAGAAAACATAGGAAGAACACTCTTTGACATAAATCACAGCAAGATCTTTTTTGATCCACCTCATAGAGTAATGGAAATAAAAACAAAAGTAAACAAATGGGGCCTAATGAAACTTAAAAGCTCTTGCACAGCAAAGGACACTACAAACAAGACAAAAAGAAAACCCTCAGAATGGGAGAAAATATTTGCTAACAAATCAACGGACAAAGGATTAATCTCCAAAATATATAAACAGCTCATGCAGCTCAATATTAAAAAAACAAAGAACCCAATCAAAAAATGGGCAGAAGACCTAAATAGACATTTCTCCAAAGAAGACATATATATGGCCAAGAAGCACGTGAAAAGCTGCTCAACATCACTAATTATTAGAGCAATGCAAATCAAAACTACAATGACGTATCACGTCGCACCAGTTAGAATGGGCATCATCAGAAAATCTACAAACAACAAATGCTGGAGAGGGTGTGGAGAAAAGGAAACCCTCTTGCACTGTTGGTGGAAATGTAAATTAATACAGTCACTATGGAGAACAGTATGAAGGTTCCTTAAAAAACTAAAAATAGAATTACCATATGACCCAGCAATCCCACTACTGGGCATATACCCAGAGAAAAACATAATTCAAAAAGACACATGCACCCCAGTGTTCATTGCAGCACTCTTTACAATAGCCAGGTTATGGAAGCAACCTAAATGCCCATCGACTGAGGAATGTATAAAGAAGATGTGGTACATATATACAATGGAATATTACTCAGCCATAAAAAGGAATGGAATTGGGTCAGTTGTAGAGACGTGGATGAATCTACAGACTGTCATACAGAGTGAAGTAAGTCAGAAAGTGAAAAACAAATATCGCATATTGATGCATGTATGTGGAACCTAGAAAAATGGTACAGATAAACCAGTTTGCAGGGCAGAAATAGAGAGACAGATCTAGACAACAAATGTATGGGCACCAAGAGAGGAAAGTGGTGGGGGTGGTGGTGTGATGAATTAGGAGATTGGGATTGACATATATACACTAATATGTGTAAAATAGGTAAGTAATAAGAACCTGCTGTATAAAAAAATAAAAATTTAAAAAAAAGACTCCGCGATTCCACTGCATGGGGCACAGGTTCAATCCCTCGTCAGCGAACTAAGATCTCACATGCCACATGGCGCAGAAAAAGAAAAAAAAAAAAAAAGGAAGACACAGAGTGTCTGGTGTCTGAATGGATTACAGAAACAATAAGACCTAAGTAACTATATGCTGCCTATAAGAGACTCACTGAAGATTTAAGGAAACACACAGATTAAAAGTGAAGAGATGGAAAAAGTTATTCTTTGTAAATGGAAACCAAAAGAAAGCAGGAGTAGCTATACTTAAATCAGATAAAACAGACGTTAAGCCAAAGACTGCAATAAGAAAGTAGAAAGGTCATTATACAGTAATAAAGGGATCAATGCAAAAACAGGATATAACATTTGTAAATACTTATGCAACCAAAATATGAGCACCTAAATATATAAAGCAAATATTAACAGACCTGAAGGGAGAAATGGCAACATAGTAATAGTAAGGGACTCTAATAGTCCCTTTCAACAATGGATAGGTAATCCAGACAGAAAATTAATAAGGAAACATTGCACTCCAACTACATTAGACCAGATGGCTTTACTGGCGAATTCTACCAAACATTTAAAGAATTAATACAAATCCTTCTCAGACTCTTCCAAAAAATAGAAAAGGAAGGAACACTTACAAATTCATTTAATGAGGCCAGCATTAACCTGATACCAAAATCAGACAAAGATGCCATGAGAAAAAAAAATTACAGATCAGTATCCCTAATAAACATAGATGCAAAAATCCTCAAAAAAATATTAGCAAACCAAATTCAACAATATATTGAAAGGATCGTGTACCATGATCAAGTGGGATTTATTCCAGGAATGCAAGGATAGTTCACAATCTGCATATCAATCAATTTGTTATCCCTCACTAACAAAATGAAGATAAAAATCATATGATCATGTCAATAGATGTAGAAAAAGCATTTACAAAATTCAACATACATTCATGATAAAAACTTTGAACAAAGTGGGTATAGAAGGAGTGTACCTCAACATAATAAAGGCCATTAGGACAAGCCTCCAGGTAACATCATACTCAATGGTGGAAAGCTGAAAGCTTTTTCTCTAAGATCAGGAAAAGAAAAGGATGCCTACTCTTGCTACTTTTCCTCAACATAGTACTGGAAGTCCTAACCAGAGCAATTAGGCAAGAAAAAGAAATACAAAGCATTCAAATTGAAAAGGAAGAAGTAAAATTGTCTTTTTTGCAGATGACATAATATTATACATAGAAACCCCCAAGGGTTCTTTCAAAAAACTGTTAGAACTAATAAATGAATTCAGTAAAGTTGCAGGATACAAAATCAATATACAAAAATTAGTTGTATTTAAAAACACTGACAATGAGCTATCCAAAAGAGAAAATAAGAAAACAATACCATTTACAACTGCATCAAAAGAAATAAAATACCTAGGAAAAAATTTAACCAAAGAAATAAAAAAATTGTATACTGAAAACTATAAAATATTGATGAAAAAGTGGAAGAAGACACAAGTAAGTGGGAAGTTATTCTGTGCTCATGGATTGGGAGAATTAATATTGTTAAAATGTTCATACTACCTAAAGAAATCTCAAATTCAATGCAATACCTACAGAACTCCAATGGCATATTTTCATAGAAATAGAATAAACAATTCTAAAATTCATATGTAACTACCAAATACCCCAAATAGTGAGAGCAATCTTGAGAAAGAACAAAGTTGGAAGTATCACATGTCCTGATTTTAAACTATATTACAAAGGTATAGTAATCTAAACAGTATGGTATTGGCATAAAAACAGACACATAGATCAATGGGACAGAATAGAGAGCCCAGAAATAAACCCATGCATATTTGGTCAATTAACAAAGAAGCCAAGAATATACACTGGGGAAAAAATAGTCTCTTCAATAAATGGTGTTGGGAAAACTGACAGCCACAAGAATGAAACTGGACCTCTATCTGATATCATATACAAAAATCAATTCAAAATGGATTAAAGACTTGAATGTAAGACCAGAAACCATAAAACTCCCAGAAAAAAGCATAGGGAGTAAGTTCTTTGACATCAGTCTTGTTGATGGTGTTTTGGGGTTTGTCACCAAAAGCAGAGGCAACAAAAGCAAAAAATAAACAAGTGAGACTACATCAAACTAAAAGTTTCTGCACAGCAAAGGAAACCAGCAGTAGAATGAAATGGCCACCTATGGAATGTGAGAAAATATTTGCAAATCATATATTTGATAAGGGATTAATACACAAAATATATAAAGAACACATACAATTCAACAGCAAAAAATCAAACAATCCAACTAAAAACTGGGCAGAGGAACTGAATAGATATTTTTCCAAAGACATACAAAAGGCCAACAGGTACATGAAAAGGTGCCCAGGATCACTAATCATCAGGGAAATGCAAATCAAAACCACAATGAGGGGACTTCCCTGGTGATGCAGTGGTTAAGAATCCGCTGCCAATGCAGGGGACACAGGTTCGATGCCTGGTCCAGGAAGATCCCACATGCCATGGAGCAACTAAGCCCATGTGCCACAACTACTGAGCCTGCAATCTAGAGCCCACGAGCCACAACTACTGAGCCCACATACCACAACTACTGAAGCCTGCACACACCAACTATTGAAGCCTGCGCACCTAGAGCCCATGCTACGCAACAAAGACAAGTCACCGCAATGAGAAACCCACACACTGCAACGAAGAGTAGCCCCCGCTTGCTGCAACTACAGAAAGCCCGTGTGCAGCAACTAAGACCCAACACAGACAAAAAAATATAAATAAATAAAAAAATTATAAAACTCCTTATCTTAAAAAACAAACGAAAAAACCCTACTCAATGTAAAAGTTGTGAGCTAAGTTTTATTCAGGGACCTTAGAGAGGACTATAGCACAGGAGACAGCCTCTCAGTAGCTCTGAGGGGCTGCTCTGAAGAGGTAGGGGAAGAGCCAGGAGATACATGATTTGTGGGGCTGGGAAATACATGTAGTCAAGCATGTATCTTGGTAAAAGATGACTGCTAATCACAAAGAACAGATATCTCAAGTTAGTAATAGTAATGCTTTTCTGCGTATGGGAAGATTCAAGCATTTGGGGTCATTGAAATTTTTCCTTAGATATGCATCGTAGCTATCTAGGAGCCCAAAGCACAGAATGTTTCATGCTGTTCCCCATCCATCCCATCCCATTCTTTTTTAAAAAATTAATTAATTAATTAATTTTGGCTGTGTTGAGTTTTCACTGCTGCATGAGGGCTTTCTCTAGTTGTGGTGCATGGGCTTCTCATTGTGATGGCTTCTCTCGTTGCAGAGCATGGGCTCTAGGTGTGCGGGCTCAGTAGTCATGGCTCGCAGGCTCTAGAGTACAGGCTCAGTAGTTGTGGCCCATGGCCCCACTTGCTCTGTGGCATGTGGGATCGTCCTGGATCAGGGCTTAAACTGTGTCCCCTGCATTGGCAGGTGGATTCTTAACCACTGTGCCACCAGAGAAGTCCCCCCCCACATCCCATTCTGAATTCCCCTCAGAGCGCACAGATGGTGAGCAATCTCAGTGAGTTGCAACTTAACCCTTTTATAAATGGGATGATAAGCCACACTCTTTGTTCTTTTTGTTGAAGTCTTGGTTTGCTGCCATGGGGGGCAAATGACTCCATTTTGGGCCTGTTACTTTTTTTTTTTTTTTAACATGAGGCTGTATTGTAAAATTGAGATTTGCTATGAGAGTAGAATTTAAATGTTCTCACCACACACATGCACACAAAAGATATGTGAGGCAATTGATGTGTTAACTATGTAGATGGAGGGAATCATTCACAATGTATATGTGTATCAAATCACTACAAATATCTTACAATTTCATTTGTCAATTATACCTCAATAAAGCTGAATTTTTGTTAAAAAATTAAAACATCTTTCAAAAATGACCCTTTGGGGACACACAGCAAACTTGGGCTGAAGTCTTCCTCCTCCAACCCAACTGTAAAGATGCCATAATAGCAAGAAAGTTGATAGATTCCAGAACTTAACATAATTACTGTAAGAAAAGCCTGGGGGAGAAAAAATAGTGATTCAGTTCCTGAATGGGGAAAAAAATGACAGTCAATATGTAAGAGTGCCAATACCATGAAAATCGATATTCTGGGTGAGAACTTAATTGTGCTTTTTTTCTTTCCCTCTCACATTGTTTCTTCAAGATGGTTTCCTAAAAATTGATTTGCATATATAATTTTATCAGATAATGCCAAATTCCTTTGCATGCAGTTATACAATTTTGCATTTCCATCAGCAATGTATGAGAGTGTCTGATAATTCATAGCCATGCTAATGGAGTATGTTGTCAAATTTTTGGATTTCTGATAGGTGAGAAAGTTGAGAGTTGAGAAATGGTGTCTCAGTGTTATTTACATTTATTTATTTATTTTTATTTTTGGCTTAGTTAGGCCTTAGTTGCGGCATGCAGGCTACAGAGTGCGTGGGCTCTGTAGTTGTGGGCTTAGTTGCCCCACAGCATGTGGGATCTTAGTTCCCTGACCAGGGATCAAACCCATGTCTCCTGCACTGGAAGGTGGATTCTTAGCTATTGGACAACCAGGGAAGTCCCCCAGTGTTGTTTTAAACTGACTTTCTTATTACGAGTAAGCTCGACTGTCTTTTTGTTTAAAAGACATTTTTCTGTCGTTTTTGTGAACTGCCTATTTGTGAATTTTGTCCATTGTCCTATCATGTTATGGATCTCAGTTTCTTAATGTAAATCAGCCTTTTGTCTGTGGTACAAGCTGCAGTTTTTCATTTGTCTTTTGCTATCTTTGTAGCCCTTTTTGTCATGCAAAAAAAATATTTATAATCTTTAAACACTTAAATGTATCAGTCTTTAGTATCATTTCTTCTGATTTTGGGTACTAGTTAAGAAAAGATTTCCCCTCTCCCAGTTCTAAAGAAATTTATCCCTGTGTCTTCTAGGGCTTGTATGGTTTCATGTTTTTAATTTTAGATCTCAAACTATTTTGCTAATGTTTTCAAGTCTTTCATATTCTTACTGATTTTCTACCTACTTGTATCAAACTATGACTGTGGATTTATCTATTTTTCTTTTCTGGTTTGTTAGTCTTTTATTTCATGTATTTTGAAGCTCTGAATTAGGTGCATATACATTGAAGATTGTTATGTCTTTATGTTGAACTAATCTTTTTATTATTATGAAATGTCCTCTTTACCCCTGGTAATATACTTGTCCTAAAGTTTACTTTGTCTCATATTAATATAGTTCAGCTTTCTTAAGAGTAATATTTTCCAATTTCTTTTAACTTACGAGTTTTAATATTTAAGAATATATTATATTCTTGCATATCTATATATACATTATATATATATGTGTATTATTTAATTGGTTCCTTTTAAACGCCAGTATGATCAACAGAAGAAAGGCATAATGATGTCAAGTAACATCGCTTGACCTCTTCCTATTTGTTCATTTATTAGGCATGTATTATTTTTATCATATCAATAGCAGAATAAAATGTAATTTTGAAAAAGAAAATGAAAGCCAGTATGAAAAATCTCTGCCTTTTCATTTTGGTGTTTAGACCATTTACACTTAGTGTAATTTTCCACATGGTTAGGTTTAAATTTACCATTTTGCTATTTGTTTTCTATTTTTCTGATCTGTTCATTGTCCCCTTTTAAATATTTTCCTGGTTTTTTTGAATTATTTTATTTTATTTAATTTCCACTTCTGGCTTATTAGCTATATATATATATATATATAGTTGTTGTTGTTGTTTATTTATTTATTTTGGCTGCGCTGGGTCTTAGTTGCGGCATGCGGGAGCTTTGTTGTGGCATATGGCATCTTTAGTTGCAGCATGTGGGCTTCTTAGTTGTGGCATGCGAACTCTTTAGCTGTGGCATGCGTACAGGATCTAGTTTCCTGACCAGGGATCAAACCCTGGCCCCCTGCATTGGGAGTGTGGAGTCTTACCCACTGGACCACCAGGGAAGTCCCATTAGCTGTATTTTTGTATTAGTTTTTTAGTGGTTGATCTAGAGTTTACAATTGCATCTTTAACTATTCTATCTTCAAATACTATTATACGACATGATAAAATGTAAAAATCATACAAGTATACTTACATTTCTCCCATCCATTCTTTGTTGCTGTTCTTGTCATACATCTCACTTTTACACGTTATTAACCTCACAATACACTATTATTATTTTTGCTTAAACAGATATCTTTTAAATAAATTATAGTTTATTTATGAGAATCATTAAATTTACCATATTTATTATTTCTGGGATCTTTATTCCTTTGTATAAATCCAACTTTCTATCTTGTATCATTTCCCTTCAGCTTGGAGAACTTCAACATTTCTTTTACTGTAGTACAATATGTTACAGACCACCTCTCTCAGATTTGTCTGAAAATATCTTTATCTTACCTTGATTTTTGATGAATATTTTTGTTACATGAAAAATCAGGTTTTTTTTTCTTTCAGAGTATTAAAAATGTTCTATCTTCTGACTTGCCTAGGTTTTAATGAGAAAGCTGTTGTCATTTTAATTTTGTTTCTCAGTACATAATGTGTATTTTAGTTCCTCTTATTGCTTTTCATTTTTCTCTTTATCAGCGCTTTTCAGCAATGTGATTATAATGTGCTTTGATGTGCTTTTCTTTTTACACTTACCCTGTTTGGGGTTAGTTGAGATTCTTGGATCTAGGGTGGTAGTTAAAAACAGTATAAAACAGTGTTATATCTGAATTCCATATGGTCAAGAAGCTAGAGAAAAGACTGAACACGCTAAGTAGAGACATGGAAGGTATTAAAAAATCACAAATAGAACTCCTAGAAATGAAAACCATATTGTCTTAGATGAAAACCACACTGAAGTGACAGCATACTAGATATTGCAGAAGAATGTTCAGTGAATTTGAAGATAAAGCGCTAGAAACCATCCCAAATGAAACACAGAGAGAAAATTTACCACAGATTACCTTAGATTTCTGAGAAGAAAAAGGTGAACTTATTGAAATGAGATGAGCTCCAATGTGCTGGAAGATGTGAGAGAGGTAGGGAAGATTCTAAAAGGCAAATAGGATAGAGGTTTAGGAAAAAAGATAGATAAAAAGATTGCAAAGAGCACACAAGACTATGCTGAGTTTGTATAACATAGTTTCTGTTAAGGATCCATTTCCCCATTAGCCACACTAGAAACACCAGAATAATTGTTGCCATTTCTCCTTTCTCTATTCTCTAAGCCACGCTAAATTAGTCCGATGAATTACTTTCCTGGTTTCTCTAGTATTCATTCTTTTCACTGACACCCTAGTTCTGGCTCTTTTTCTGTTCGTCTGGACGTCAATATGGTCTTCTAATTAATCTGCCATCCATTCTAAACTGTGTTGCCAAATTCTTTTTCCTAAGGCACCACTTTGATCATGTCACTTTTTTTTGCTATAAAATCTTCAAAGGCTCCGCTGCCCTCTGAATAAAAATTTGGACTGTGTTTCACCTGCAATTCAAAGTCTTACCTACTTCTCCAGCTTTTTGTCTTATGATATAGCTGTACTAAATTATCTGTTATTTCCAACAAACTTTCATTTTACTGCCTCTTACTTAATCATTAATGAAAACACTTACTGAGTACCTACAATGTGGCATTAGTCTAAATGACAGGGATAGTCACTTTCCTTCAACCTAGGTTCATGGAAATCTGATCACCTTCATACAAATCCATATAATGAAGTTTCTGAACTTTCAAAGTTGAAGATCAGACCTCAGATAGAGGTAAAATCACTATGGTACAGTCACTTAGGAAGTTTTACCTGAAATAACCAACTGCCATCTATGTTCAGAACATTATGGAATGAATTATTTGCATGAGGTTCAGAGAGAACACAGAAAACAGACCACAGAAAAATGCGTAAGAATCAGATTGAAATGAGTGAAAAAGGTCTAATTTGTCCTGCACAGAACAATTTCCCTCTGCTTGGGAAAGGATAAGTGATCTGTACCACAAGAATGGAAAGTTAAAATTTCCCTGTGCTTTGGTTGAATGCTTTTGTACGTAGAACATGCATTTCATTCCTTTGACAAATATTTTTAAGTATCTACTAACAGGCCCTGTGCTTGGTGTATAGGTCAATTTGAGATGGAGCTCCTGAAAAGGCCCAGAGTCAGAGAAATGAACATTTAGTAGTATTGTTTATGGTATTTATGTTTCTCCATGAATAAAATCAATGCCTTTTTGGCAGCAAAGTGAATTATTAAGGTGGGTAAGAGTCTAAGTAGTGAGTACAAGTGAATTATCGGCCAAGAATCTACCATAGGAATACTGAGTAAGCATGACAATGTGTATTTCTAATGGGAAAAGTCACCTCAGATTTTAGGCTTCTATTAAAGATGGCCCAGACTCACATGTGAGAAAAGGAATGTGGACTTGTTTAGGTATTTAAGCATTTTCAAGGGTCCCTTCTAACTCTTAATATTATAAAGCTTATTGTCAAAACCAAATTTTTTATATTTTCCGCTCTTAAAAGGCTACTTTTCCCAGACATTCTATGTCAGGTTTGTCAAAATACAGAGACAGATTTACCATGAAATTAATGAAAGAAACTTACGCTTTTGGGATCCTCACTTGCGCTGGCCCCTTTTAAATAAATGAATAAGTATTCACTTTTGTACCTAATTTTGACATGTAATTCCATATTGTTCTTTGTAAAAAGAGCCCAAGAATTGTATAAGCTTTAGGTCACAATACACCTAGAAATGCCTCTGGTAGAAACCTTATAATTACTGAAGTATTCTTGTTCACCTCATTTTATTTAATTCTAAGAATTACTATTTCATCCTTCAAAACTCTATTGGACTTTCTCTTGTCAATTTCTGCTGATACTATTTAGTTCAGGGCTTCCTCACTTGAAAACTGCATCATGATGATAGCCTGATAGTTGGTTTTCCTGACTGCAATCTCCCTTCCAAACAAATCTATTCTATGTAAAGATGGCAGACTAATTTTCTTAAAAAGAAACACTGCTTATTTTGCAAAATCCCCATCCAAACTCAAGATATTCTGGTGTCTTTCCACTATCACTGATCTTCTACACTTGGGATGCTTAAATGCCCAGGCAAAAGTGACAGTCAATAAGAGGATACTTGAAGCCACAAGAGAAATGTGACACATTTTTCTAGAGTATCATTTTTTTCTTGATAGCAAGTAATTTAAAAGATTATTTCCCCCCTTTTCTTTACTTGCATCAAAGAGATATCGAATTGAATATAAAAAGATAAAATATTTTTGAGCTCAGTTGCAGAAAATTAGATTCACTATTATTCTTGGCTCATGACACATTCTCACCACTGGTTCATTCAAGGCTCTCAAGCATTCATTCATTCTTTCATTCAAAATAATACAACAGGGGAATTCCCTGGCGTTCCAGTGGTTAGGACTCTGAGCTTTCAC
This sequence comes from Leucopleurus acutus, assembly GCF_964270905.1. Lineage (NCBI taxonomy): Eukaryota > Metazoa > Chordata > Mammalia > Artiodactyla > Delphinidae > Leucopleurus > Leucopleurus acutus. Next base: position 72,213,686 of record NC_139143.1, read on the forward strand.
TGTTGAGGGCCCATGTTCAATCCCTGGTTGGGGAACTAAGATCCCAGAAGCCGCACAGCCAATAAATAAACAAACAAACAAATATCCACGAAGTCACCACCAACATGAAAACTAGGACATGAATTTACATTGACATTCACCTCTTTGACCCTCCATTGCATCACCCAGCCTCTTCCCACTCAAGGTAACACTATCTAAATCATCATTCTCTTGCTTTTCTTTTTAATATCACAGGTGTGTATATATATATATATATATGTTCCTAAACAGTTTTGGGGGGGCAGCTTAGAAGTTATTAACTTTATAAGAAGTCTATCACATGCTGTATGTAATTCTTAGACTTACTCTTTTCACTCAATATTATATTGCTAGGATTAATGCACATTATGGCATATAACTGCAATAAATTCATTTGGAGTGCTGTATAAATATATTCTAATTTATTTATCTATTCTTCTACTCGTAGATAGGCATTTGGGTTGTCTTCAGATTTTGATATTAAAGAGAATGCTCATATGAACAATCTTGTGTATGTCCTGGTACTTGTTCAAGTTTCTTTTGGGTATATACCTGGAGCAAAATGGTAGGTCAAGGGGTTTCCAAATGTTTATCTTTACAGGGTAATGACAAACTTTCAAAGGAGGTTGTACCAATTTATACTCCCACTAGAAATGACTAAAAGATTCTGCTGATCCACATCCTCTAGATATGGTCCAACTTAAAAAAGTTTTTTTAAGTTATGGTAACATATGCACAATATCAAGCCTACCATTTTAACTACGTCTAAGGGTACAGTTCAGTGATATTAAGTACATTCATATTGTTGTGCAATAATCACCCACCACATCCATCTCCTGAACTTTTTCATCTTCCCAAACTGAAACTCTGTGCCCATTAAACAAAAACTCTCCTCTCCCCAGTCCTTAGCATCCACCATTCTACTTTCTGTGTCTATGGATTTCACTACTCTGAGTACCTCGTAGTGGAATCATACAGTATTCATACTTTTGTGACTGGCTTATTTCACTTAGTGTAATGTCTTCAAGGCTCATCTACGTTGCAGAATGTGTTAGAATTTCCTTCTTTTAAGACTGAATTATATATATATATATATATATACGTGTGTATATATATATATATATATCTGGACACATTTTGGTTATCCATTCATCCATCTATGAACACTTGGATTGCTAAGTATAAGGGAAGAAGGGAAAATTGGAGTTTGAGTGAAAGAACTGGATAGGTTCAGTCTGGGATATCCAAACGGAAATGCCCAGTTGGCAGTTAAGTTACTAGGTCTGAGAATCAGAAAAGAAACCGAGCTACAGATATTATTTCATGAATTATCAGTGGGTAAATGGTAACTGAAGCTACTGAAGAAAGCAAGATGACAGAGAAAGTGAATGGAATGAGAAAAAACTAGTTCAAGGATTATGTGCTAAATGGTTTAATAAGAACCAGTAACAATAACAGTTAACACTTATTGTGACCTTTCTATGAGCCGGGTACCATTCTAAATATTTTGCTCAAATAATTAAAAAAAAACAACTTTGGACTTATTATTATGCCATTTTACATTTAAGGAAACCAAGGCACAGTGCAGTGAAATAATTTGCCTGAAATTGCACATTAAATTGAGTGGTGAAGCCAAGATTTAAAGACAGGTAGCCTGAATCCAGAATTTTGTTCTCAACCCTATACAAACCTCACAGTAATTCTGGAAGGTAGGTATTTTTACCTCTACTTCATAGATTAAAAAAAAAAAATGAGGCTCAGAGAAATTAACTTGCTAGAGTAATACAGCTTGCATGAAGTAGGATTACGATTCAAACGTAAAGACCATATCCTTTAATACGTCAGTTATGAGAAGAGATTTAATTTCTCTCATAATCTTTTACAATGCCTCACCTAGTACTAAATATTTGTTTAAAAAATGGTATTATTATCCTTAATTATTACTACTAATAATGTAAGAACATTGAAGTTTAGCTCCAATTTACCTTTCACAGGAAGTTACTTGAGGTTGTACCACAACATAAAAAAAGTATAAACTAAGGTGGAAGATGTGGGTCCAGGAAATAGTGACTCGTACCCTAGAGAATAGTGAAAGGAAGTCCCAGTACAAAAGCCTTATAGTAGTCATAGAAATTGGAGCAGGACAGTGAATTTTTGGACAGTGGTCTTCATGGAGAAAACTTTGAAATCTAAAAATTAATACAATGAGACTTTAGAGATATGATAAAGGAATCTGGTAGCATGTAGTAAAGATGTCACTGATTGCCTCTAGCACTGTTCTTGAACAAAGGGCATTAGGGTCATGATATTGTTGCCCTAGAGAAGATAATGTTATCCTGGCAGACAGTTCTGTAGTAAATATTCACATAGGAATAATTGGAATGCTTTTTATTACTGTATTTCACTGATTGTAAGACTTTTCCCCCCATATTTTAAACCTCTGGATGGGATGCATCTTACAATCAATGGTGTGTCATGGTTTAATTATTTTCTTTCTTAATAGTACATAAAATAATAGTGCATCTTCTAATCAATAGCATGTTGGATTTGATCAACTATGTGTGCCACAAACAGTTTTATATGCTTTATAATATTACTCTTTCTAATTTAATCTTCCTAACAGTTTCATGTAGCTGATGCTATTACTATTTTATAGACAAGGAAACTGAGGCTCAAAGATGTTAAACAAGGCTTCCCTGGTGGCACAGTGGTTGAGAATCTACCTGCCAATGCAGGGGACACGAGTTCGAGCCCTGGTCTGGGAATATCCCACATGCCGCAGAGCAACTAGGCCCGTGAGCCACAACTACTGAGCCTGTGCGTCAGGAGCCTGTGCTCCCCAACAGGAGAGGCCGCGACAGTGAGAGGCCCGCACATCGCGATGAAGAGTAGCCCCCGCTCGCCGCAACTAGGGAAAGCCCTCGCACAGAAACGAAGACCCAACACACCCCAAAATAAATAAATAAATAAATAAATTTATTTATTAAAAAGAAAAAGATGTTAAACAATATGCTCAAGGACTGCTGTCAACTAAGTGGCAAAGCCAGAATTGAAAACCAGGTCTGGGGAATTCCCTGGCGGTCCAGTGGTTAGGACTCAGTGTTCTCACTGTCGGGGCCCTGGGCTCAATCCAGAAACCTCGTGGTATGGCCAAAAAGAAAAAAAACAGAAAAAGAAACCCAAGCCTTACTTCAAAGGTCATGCTCTGTTGCACCTCAACATTTACCATGGGTGATACAAAGCTGAATAAAAACCATCGAAGTTGAATAGTTCAGGTGGGATGAAGTTTTTCCAACTCCTCCAGAAAGAACCAATCTTGCCCTCATCTGTGCTCCCATAACATTTTATGAGTACCTCTGTGGATGTTAAATGTCACCTGCCATATCAGCAAACATAAGATATTGTGGCCATCAAGCCATCAGCCACTACATCAGCCCTGAGGCAACTCAGGATAGAGAAAAACAAACAGGCTGCTGGTCACCAAGCTGTCAGCCACTGCAGCTGTCCCCAATGGTGCAACCTGAGGGGATTCAGGATGGAGTAAAAAACAGGATACTGGCCCTAGACAGTTAAGGTGCATATCAAAGGAAGGATTTCAATAAGCCCAAACTCTTGCATCTTCCCATACACAGCTAAATTCATTAACTTGAGATGTCTGGTTTTTCTTCAATTAGCAGTAATCTTTTGATTGCCAACTACCTGGTTTTTGTTGCAAAAACTCCTATATATCCTTGCTCCTCCCTTACCTCTTTGGAGCAGTGTCTCAGAGCTGAAAGGCTGCCTCCCGGGCTTAAGGCCTCAGAAAGTCCGCACGGAATAAAATATAACTCCCAACTTTCAGGTTGTGCAATTTTTTTCAGTTGACACCTCTAGTATATGTTGTTATAATGTATAACTTACAGGGAAGTCAGTAGTAGTATCTTAATCACTCTTTCCAACCTTAACAGTGCCTACCACTGAGCCTGACACATGAAGAGAAGCTCAATATCTGTTAAAAGGAAACAGGGTCTCTGCCACTAAGTGTAAAGAGGAGACAAGAAATGCACATATAACTAATAAAGGCCAAATATAGTGTTATAGGAAAATTATAAATAAAATGCATTGGGAGTTTACGAGAAAAGAAAAAAAACGACAGAGAGTACAGGTCAAGGGGAAACAGTTCAGCCAGCTTCCAGATTTTCCTACACACTCACACAGACACAGTCTGGAAAAGCTGAAAAGGCTGAAACCAAGCTAATGAGACAATTTCTCTACCCATTTTAAAATTTAATGAGTTACCAGCATTTATAGACTGAACTTGTAAAATTTCATATAAAATCAGGGTTTTTGGATTTTCTTGAAAAATGGGAAGGTATTGGAAACTGGGTGCTCATTCTCCAAGGGAAATTGGTTGGATGTGGCAATTGTTCCCTTCAGATAAAGTCAGTGCTCCCTTGCTCATCGTAGTACCTCCCACCATTTTCTTACGCCCACCCAGTGTAAAATACTTTATACCTGACCATGATGGGTATTTGGGTTTAGGACCCCTTCTCAAGACAAACCGCTCACTGCTTCATTACACACCGGGTATTTTCAAGCACCGTGTCTCTGCCTGGAAAGACTTTGCTTTCTACAAAAGCACTCAGACTTCTCTAAGCGACTGCTTCAATTCCTTCTACTAGCTTTCTCTGACCATCCCCTCAACCGGGTCACCGCAGCATTCTGGTCATACCTCTATTAAAACCCCAATCACACCGTACGTACAAGTTTTTCTCTTTTACTAGGATGTGAGTGCCTGGAAGCCAGCGGCCCACGATTCATTGACGTTCCGCCCCAAATCCGTGGCCCGGCATCTAAACACAGGCATTCGGTACGTGAAGTCAAACTCCCCACTTTACGCAAACCCAGGCTAAACTACCTACTCGACCTTAGATGTGGGACTGAGACAGAAACGCAGACGAGTCAAAACAAGTGGACTCTGGGCGAGAAGAAAGCACACTCCAGCACCACCGTGAGCAAACGCTGCCGGACGAGGTTCCGCCTCCGTAACTCCGTTTCAGCGGCTCCAGTTCCAACTCTCGCGAGATTCGGCCTGAGCGCCAGCCCATAAGCCCCAGAGACACGCAGCTCGGTTTCCGCGGGATTCTCGCGGTAGCGCGAACCGCCAGGAGGAGCACTTTCGGCGCTGCGCCCAGGAAGCGGAAGTGAGGCTTCCAGGCTGAGAGTGTCGGTGTGTTACTCGGCTGTCCTGAAATCTAGGAAAGTCGTTTTCGTTTCACTTTCCGTGGCTTTCGAGCGCTTCCCCCCTGGCGGGTGGGAGTGCAGAGACTGAAGCGCAAGATGAGCACCATGTTCGCAGACACGCTGCTCATCGTGTTTATCTCCGTGTGTACGGCTCTGCTCGCCGAGGGTGAGAGCGGCTGCTTCTCTGACGTTTGATCAGTCCCCGAGGGAAGGATCCTAGGCCCTGGGTCCCTCGAGCCTAGGGAGAGGTCGCGAGCCTTGGCGGGGGTGGGAGTGGGTTTCATCTCCATTCCAGGGAATCTTACCTCCAGGAGCGGGAGGGGTAGTGTGGAATCGATTGCCGAGGTTTCTTCGGTCTAGGGGAGGTTTCACTTGCGTGTTTGTGAAGACACCTTCGTATCGTGTCACAGTTTTGGTTGAAAATTCAGTTGTCTTAACGTTTGAAAAAAGTTAACTGTTGGTGAATACAAAGCAAAAAATTGAAATCCATTCTTATCCAACGGTAACCACTAATAAAGGCTGTTGTGACCGTTCCAAACATTTCACTATTAGCATGCTGCTTTTAATGTTTCAGGTATAACCTGGGTCCTGGTTTACAGGACAGACAAGTACAAGAGACTGAAGGCAGAAGTGGAAAAACAGAGTAAAAAATGTGAGTATGGGGCTTCCCTGGTGGCGCAGTGGTTGAGAGTCCGCCTGCCGATGCAGGGGACACGGGTTCGTGCCCCGGTCTGGGAAGATCCCACATGCCGCGGAGCGGCTGGGCCCGTGAGCCATGGCCGCTGGGCCTGCACGTCCGGAGCCTGTGCTCCGCTACGGGAGAGGCCACAACAGTGAGAGACACGCGTACCGCAAAGAAAAAAAAAAAAAATGTGAGTATGGCAACATCCTTTAAAAACAGTTTCAATACATCAGGCTCACTGAGTGCATGTTCACAGTACATATTTTAGGAGCATCAACTGATGTAAAAACTTCATAGGAATACAAAGGTGAATCTGACTAGAATTGAAGTCTGTTTAGAAATATAAGATTTTCTATTTTTTAAAGAAAAGTTTTTTTAATAAATTTATTTATTTATTTATTTTTGGCTGCATTGGGTCTTCGTTGCTGCGTGCAGGCTTTCTCTAGTTGTGGTGAGCGGGGACTACTCTTCGTTGCGGTGTGTAGGCTTCTCATTGTGGTGGCTTCTTGTTGTGGAGCACGGGCTCTAGACACACAGGCTTCAGTAGCTGTGGCACGCAGGCTCAGTAGTTGTGGCTTGCGGGCTCTAGAGCACAGGCTCAGTAGTTGTGGCACACGGGCTTAGTTGCTCTGCGGCATGTGGGATCTTCCCGGACCAGGGCTTGAACCCATGTCCCCTGCATTGGCAGGTGGAGTTTTAACCACTGTGCCACCAGGGAAGTCCCCAAATATAAGACTTTTATGCAGAATACGTCATACAAACCTCAGTGGAGTAACTGACAAGAGAGGTACTTATTATGTGCTGTGGTGGTTCTAAAGAAGAGACCCCATTCAGTTGTGAGGGGCCATGGAAGCCTTTGTGATGCAGATAGCCTTGCAGTCCTTCATGCGTAGTTAGAATTTGGACAGAGGATGAGATGAGGAAGGAGTTCCAGACAAAGGATATAGCATATGTGCAAAAAGGGAAATTTTAACTAGTAAGGTGTGTTTGGAGAACAGCAGGTCATAATGATTGGTGTCAATGTAAGTGGTGTCTTCAGGGATAAGCCAACTTTCATTTGGGTCTGATGGTTGAAGGAGTATTTGAGGAAAAGTTTAAGAACAAGTTGAGTTTGTTGTTTTTGAAATAAAACAAGAATTCCACAGGATACAGCTGAGGGGGCTGCTATAGGTATAATGTGAATGGTTCCTTACAAGCTTGATTTGGTTTTCAGTCTCCTTTTCTGCCTTATAAAGATTAACTCTAACTTTCACATCTTAAAATTCTTGTGACTTTCTGTATTCTATGACTTTTCTGTATGTCTTCATAAGAGTTTGAAGTTTTCTTTTTTACAACATCCCATTTCTAATATCCACATAGTAACAATTTGTGGTCAGTTGTGTAAAATTATTCTCCTTTTCTAGAAAAGGAGATTGAGACTCAGAAAGGTTAAATGATGTATTAATGTCTCAGAGCAAACAAAGAATTAGAAACCAAATTCAGGCCTTTTAAATTACGGTTTACTGTTCCTTCATTTATTCAGTGTTGTTAATGCACCTCAACATATTTAAAACCAAACTCATTATCTTTACCTTCACACATGTGATCCTTTTCCAGTATTTCCCTTTTCGGTGAATGGTACTTCCTTGCTTCCAATGGTGCAAGCCAGAAACCTTACTATACTTTCTTCATTTGGCTTTCAGGACACCACACTCTCTTGGGTTTGCACTTACCTTGTCAATTGGTCGTTCTTTTGCAGTTTCCTTTTTGGTTCCTCTTCTTGACTTCCTGTTGTTGGGTGTGACTCAAAATTTATTTATTTTCCTCTATACTCCCTTAATGAACTCATTTATGTGCTCGATTTGCCAGTGACCCCCAAATTTATATCCTTTGCCCTCTCTACTAATGCAAGATTCAAATATCCAACTATCAACTTGTTAATTCCATTGGAATGTCTAATGTATATCTCAAACCCAACCTGTCCAAATTGAACACTGTTCCTCACTTCCAAGCCTGCTACATTAGTAGCCATCACAGTGTCTTGGTCAGTGGTAATCCTGTCCTTGTGTAGGACATAAGGACATAATCCTTGTGTAGTTATCTTTGACTCTTCTCTCACAGCCCACATCCAGTACTGTTGGGCTGCCTTCAAATATATCCAGAATCTGCCCACTTTACATCACCTCCACTGCTAACTACCATAGTCCAAACCACCATCATCCTTTGCATGAATTATTGTGATAGCCTCCAGCAAGTGGTCTTGTTTCCCTGTAATCTGTTCCCAAGATAGCAGCCAGAATAATCTTTTTAAAAGTATATCGGGGCTCCCCTGGTGGCGCAGTGGTTGAGAGTCCGCCTGCTGATGCAGGGGACACGGGTTCGTGCCCCGGTCTGGGAAGATCCCACGTGCCACAGAGCAGCTGGGCCCGTGAGCCATGGCCGCTGAGCCTGCGCGTCCAGAGCCTGTGCTCCACAACGGGAGAGGCCACAACAGTGAGAGGCCTGCATACTGCAAAAAAAAAAAAAAAAAAAAAAAAGTATATCAGATCATGTCCCTTCTCTGCTCATAACTCTGTGATGGTGTCCCATTTTGATTCGGAGGAAAAGCTAATAAAGTTTTTACAGTGGCCTACAGAGGTCCCCTGTTACGGCTCTGATCTTCTTTCCCTCTCATTCACTCTGCTCCACCCTCACTGACCTGTTTGCTGTTCCTTATTACACATCAGCCTCGCTCCTGTGCTGGGACCTATCTAATGGCTGTTCCCTCTACCTAGAATGTTCTTCTCTGTGATATCTGTTTACCTAACCCTTGTATCTTCTTCAAATCTTTGTTCACAGCTCACCTCAGTGAGTCTTAACTTGACCACCCTATTTAAAACTGCAGTCAGCCTACCTCCTGTACCACTGCCGCTCCTCATCTTCCTTATCCTGCTGTTTTGTTTTGTTTTCATTCATCTGCTACAATGAACGCTTCACTAGGGCAGGGTTCTTTTTTTTTTTTTTATCATTGTTGTTTACTGATGTATCCCATGCACCTAGAAAAGTGGCTGGCACATGGGAAATGTCTAATAAATATTTGTTGATTCAAATACTTCCTTCTTTCACCCTGTATGTGCAGTCCACTCTCAACTCCTGATCCTGTTGTCCTCCTGAAGAGTTTTCAGTCTTTCCACATCTCTTCATTTCCACCACCATCACTTAGCCTAAACTTCTATCACATTTCATTTGATTTACTGTGATAGACTCCTCATTGCTCCACCTGCAGCCACTCAAATTTATTCTGTTCAGTAACACCTGGAGTAGTTTTTCAAAACAAATCTGATTGTGTTATTTGCCCTTCTTAAAACACTCAATTTCTTCCCATTGCTTTGAGGACAAAGGTGTGTCCTACAAGGTCTAGCGTGGTCGGGTACCTCCCTCTCTGACCACATCTGCGTCATGTTTTTCCCTCCTTTCTATTCTCTAGCCATCCTTTGAACTAATCTTGCTTTTTCCTACTATGGAGCTGGGCTTTTGTATCTACTTTTTCCTCTGTCTGGAATAATTTTCCCTTCTCATTTGTCTAATAAACTCCTAGTCATTCTTCAGATCTCAAAGCCTTATTTAGTCTCACCAGCAGGATCAAATCTTCGGATCATGGACCTTAATTTATCCAGATACTTCTCCTTAGAGAACTTATCATAATTACAATTTTTTCTATGTATGATTATTATTATTCAAATAATGTCCTCTCCCCAACTGAACTGTAATTTCTATGAGGGCAAAGGCCCTTGTGTCTCTAGCACTTAACACAGGTCCTGGCACAGATTCACTACTTGATAAAAGCATGTTGAATAGCTTAAAGAATAAATGATCTCTATAACATAACATCACATGTATTCTTTGTGAGGAATTGTTCTGCTATGATCATAAACTAGTTAGCCAGCATGCAGAGGCATCCAAAGACAAATTTCTTCATATCACATGTATCATGGAGTAGTCTTATGAAATACAAAACACCTTTAGTTTCGAATTTGTTTTGATTAATATTCTCATACCTTAAATAATTATATGAATTTGCTCTGTAGATTTTGGGCTTCCTTAGTATCCACAACTAATTGCCTTGTTTCTAGTTATCTGTATTATAGAAGTTAAGTCTCCTTCACCTGACACCTAAATTCAAAGCAATAGTTGCCAGGCAAAGCTTCCATGGTTGTATTTTTTAATATAATTGACTAATGTGCTTGCTTTGAAGATAAGTATGAGGTAGGTTGGTGATGATTGGAATGTCTCATGGCATTTCTTATGGTCTTAAGTCCTCTATTTCAGGTAATCTATCAAAACTCAGTGAACATGCACAGACATAGAAAACAGATTTATGATTATCAAAAGGGAAGGGTCGGGGGAGGGATAAATTAGGAGTTTGGGATTAGAAGATACAAACTACTATACATAAAATACATAAACAGCGTGGTACTACTGTATAGCACAGGGAACTATATTCAGTAGCTTGTAGTAAACTATAATGGAGAAGAATCTGCAAACGAACTTATGTATATATGTATAACTGAATCACTTTGCTGTACACCAGAAATTCACACAACATTGTAAATCAACTATACTTCAATTAAAAAAAAAACACAAGAACTCAGTGAGCATGTATTATTTTCATTTATATGATCAGTTGACATGTATGATTGCTTGCTCGCTGTAGAGGTCACCATGATGAGTGCAGTACGCAATGAACGGGCATAGATACTGTCTTCTAGATATTTGTAATCAAATGGATAACTATTATTTAGCATGGGATATTTAATAGGAAGAAATAAGGTAAATTCCCTCTTTGAACAAACGTCTTAATTGCAAACATAATCCCTTCTGACATTCTGTGTTCAAAATTTCGTATGGATCCAGGCAAGAAAAGTTTGTAGGGACCAAATTTATAGATGGCCCATGGGAATTCCCTGGTGGTCCAGTGGTTAGGACTCCACGCTTCCACTGCAGGGGGCACGGGTTCAATCCCTGGTTGGGGAGCTAAGATCCCGCAAGCTGTGCAGTGTGACCAAAGAAAAAAAGAAAAAAAAAAGAGAGAGATGGCCCAGGCATAGAACTTGTACATAACTATGATTAACATGTTAAAGGATCTAGTGGAAAATGTAGACAATATGCATGAACAGATGGGGATTTTCAGAAGACGGAAACTATAAAAAAGTGTCACATGGAAATGACAGAAATAAAAACATATCAGACATAAAGGATCCTTTGAGGAAATTATCCGATATGCAAGGCCTTAAAAAATTTTATCTCAGCCAACTATTGGAAAATACACTACACCAAGACAAATGAGTAAACCAAAAAACAAAGGAAGATATGAACTCCAGGAAACAAGAGCTCCAACACAGGACTCAGGTGAAGGGAATCGCCCGGACGATGATGAAGGCAGATTTAGATCTGACATTCTTAGGAATGTCAGCTGTGCACCAGGCTGAGCTTGTAAGAGGGTGCTAGGAGAAACTTCTTCAGGAAAATTTATAATGCCTAATGATCTGACTTTGTACAGGAAAGATTTAGACAGCTAACTAAGAATTTGGGGCTGAATTAGTGATAAGTACGGAGACAACCAAACAAATTTTAAAATGCCATAAATCTAGGAAAAACTTGCAGGAAGTTAAATAGTTTGCTACATAAATTACCTGTGAACAGTATTTTCATGATCATAATTTTGTAAATGTTGAACTCACATTTAACCAAAATTACAACTATAACAATGGATTTTATGATGTAACTAGCTTATTTCAAGATATAGGGGTTAAAAGAAAAAAAAAAACTTTATGGGAGTTCCTTGGTGGTCTAGTGGTTAGGATTCGGTGCTTTCACTGCCATGGCCTGGGTTCAGTCCCTGGTCGGGTAACTGAGATCCCACAAGCCACCGGTGCTACCAAAAAAAAAGGATATAGGGGTAAATATCAAAATAATCAGCTAAAAGAGGTAAAAGTGGTTCCTCTTTGAAATGAAGGAAATAGGGAGTGGGGGTAAGCATAAGACCATCGCTTATCTTTAAAACTGACTCTTTAAAATAAATGAGTGTTTTACTTCGGTTATTTATTTTTTTTTAACTATTTTGTATTGGAGTATAGTTGATTAACAACATTATGTTACTTTCAGGTGTACAGCAAAGTGTTTCAGTTATACATATACACGTATCTTTTCTTTAAAATGTTTTCCAGTGACAACTCTCATTGGATGATCACCAACTTGTAGACTATTAAAATAGTTACTACCTGATATTTTAAACTTATATAAAAATCTAATCTATTCACAACTTCAGGCAAACAAAAATTCTTTATGAGTATAAATAAGTAGGCAGCCACAGTTGAAAAAGTAGAAATTTTCTGTCTATTGAAACAATTTTGAATCAATCAGTACATTTTGGACTTTGATAGCTAATAATGAATTTAAGGTGACTAAAGTGTATTTTCACACATTTCAGTGAACAAACCAATCAATAGTAATAAACCAAACTGAAAGGAAGCCTTGCTATTTCATCTACTCTTTGTTCTGTAATAAAGCGATGGGAAGCACAGGCTCAAAATGTAAAAGAATAAAATGAAATGAAAAAATTAAAATAATTAAAACCTCAAAAAAATTTGTAGGGTTTTTGAGGAATACAAAGAAATATAAATATATTTGAATCAGAATTAGGTGTAGATTTCGTATCTTGAGCAGATCTGATCAGAGGCATTATTTGGAGAATACTGGTGTTACCTACAAAACTGTCCTATTGTGGTGGGGCCTCTGACAAAAGATGCTTTCATAAAGGTACCAAGCTGTTTGATTTAGGTGGTCACTAGACTTATGAGTGTGCTCTAAATGTCAGTAAGTCTTTTTTCGTTGTGTCACTTTAATAATGTAGACCAATGAAAGAACACTTCAGTAAATGAGAAAGATTTAAAGTACACATGTAATTGGATTCTTGTAACAAAATTATTTATTTGAGAACATTTATTAAGTACAAATTATTGTAAAGTATGAAGTATTTCTTTAGCTTACAGTGCAACAGGATAAAGCTTTTAGAGTAATTTATAAACTGTTTGACAACTCTAATTCAGAACGCAGCAATACCAGGTCATGGGCAAAAAATGTGTTTCATAGTAGACGTCTTTTATTTTTGTCAACTCTGATATCTCCATTTCTTTTCTTTCTTTTTCTTTTTTAGAGGAGGATCTCCCTTTATTTTTTTAAATTAATTAATTATTTTTGGCTGCCTTGGGTCTTCATTGCTGTGTGCGGGCTTTCTCTAGTTGCTGCGAGCAGGGGCTACTCTTAGTTGCAGTGCGCGTGTTTCTCATTGCGGTGGCTTCTCTTCTTGCAGAGCACGGGCTCTAGGCATGCGGGCTTCAGTAGTTGTGGCACGTGGGCTCAGTAGTTGTGGCTCGCGGGCTCTAGAGCGCAGTCTCGGTGGTTGTGGCGCACGGGCTTAGTTGCCCTGCGGCATGTGGGATCTTCCCGGACCAGGGCTCGAACCCATGTCCCCTGCATTGGCAGGCGGATTCTTAACCACTGCGCCACCAGGGAAGTCCAGTATCTCCATTTCTTGTTATGGGGTGAGGTCCTGGTGAATAAATATCAGCAAAAAGAGTTTCTTCGCAACTTCATGAGGTTAAAAAACCATTAGGTTAATTTATATTATCCCTAGAAAAGATTTATCTAGTCTTAATCCAGTGTGCTAGAAGATCAGGTTAATGTTCATTGTATTATCTTATGTTTCTATTCTCTAGCCTTCTGACTTTTTTTTTTCCTCCTTGTTTTTTATTCAGTCATGGTTAAATGCCAAGTAGCTGTGTTATAGTCCTTCTGAGGTGGGAAAGATATTTTCTGTTTCTTTGGTTAATAATAATGATAAAGAATAAAGCATCAATGTTTCTGTCCATTTTGTCTTTTAAAATGTTATTTCTGTTACATCTTGTAGAATTTGACTTAATTTCCTTTTATGATCTCATAACAGTAGTTCATTCTAAATCTCTGTCTTGGGACTTCCCTGGTGGTCCAGTGGTTAAGACTCCAAGCTCCCACTGCAGGGCACATGGGTTAGATCCCTGGTCAGGGAACTATGATCCTACATGCCGCCTGGTGCGGCCAAACAAACAAAAAAACCCCTCTTTTTTCCCCCTATATATGTCATGTTTTATCTTTTTATCTACCTAGAACAGTACCTGTCACTTAGACACCCAATTCACACACACACATTTTATTATAGTCAGAACTTTACCATTTTATTTTAGTCAGAACTTTACCATTTTATTTGTAATAGTGGAGTTAAATTGAATTTATATCTCTTTGATAAAGGAGTAACACCAATTTTCCTTTTAGAATTCAGCATACTTAATATACTAAGGGAAAGATTCCTACCTGCCAATTCTCTTTAATGCAGCTTTTAGAAATAATACATGTACTATACTATTTGCTAGTAAAGGAAGTATACTAAGATAATATAAGAAACAGATAATGTAAATAGAGTAAAGGTAATTTTTGGTGTATCTATTGCTAGTCCATTCATAGGTGATTAAAGATAGTAAATATTAAATATAAATACATTAACACTATTCTTCTTCAAAAGCTTACTGTTACTCTATTGTCATATTAATTGAAAAGCCTCAAAAAAATTTAGTCGTAGCTTTTTTGGCTCTCCTGATCTTCCTACCCTGTGCATGTGTTGCCATTTTTCTATACTATAATTGTTACTTGATTATGTGCCCTCACTAAATTGCTTTTTAGAGGGCAAGGATCATGTTTATCTTTTTATTTACCTAGAATGGTGCCTGTTAACTTAGGCAGCCAATAACTGAATGAATGAATGCCCACCTTCTATGGTGAATATGAGAATGGCACTACAATTAATCACCTGAGAGCAGAATTTTAAAATTGTGCTTAGACTCTACGTAAGGCAATCACCCACAGCTAATGGTCTGAAAATCATCTCAGTTTTGATTATGACTTTGTGTTTATAAAGTCCTTTATGGGTATTTAATTAATGATGCTTACAATATTGCTGTTTTATTTTTAGAATATTGTGTCTACCTTTTACTGTCAGCAGGTGTGGGAGCATACCAGTTAACCATGACCATAATCAAAGGCAGCATGTAACTTTCTTGTAAGCTTCTTTCATTGGTTCAGCTGTGATAAAACATCCTTTGTTTCTTTTGTGTAATGCATAATTAATTTTTACTGTGTTACTATGTTGTTTACAGTGGAAAAGAAGAAGGAAACAATAACGGAGTCAGCTGGTCGACAACAAAAAAAGAAAATAGGTAAGATGAGTTATTGGTATACAAAATATTGAAGTTTCTTGGAAGAAATAAATTCTTAGATAATGAAAATGTAATAAAGTATTTAGTAGTGGTAACTTATGTTTGTATAGTTTTATGGTCTACAAAGCACTTGCATATGTTATCTTACTTGATTCTCTCTCTTGTTTTTGCTCTTAGGTTTGAAATTTCAGTTTAGTGAAATGGTGTTGACAGTCATGGCTTTTGAACTTGGCTGAAGGTTCTTGGCATAGTTTGTAAAAGGGTATTGTTTTTCTTATCTGAGATGATTATTTCCAGTTAAGTCTGAGTTACTTGTATTTATTGTTGCCATAACTTCCTTACTGAGAATTGACTGGTGATGGAGATCTGCCAAGATGTAGGAAATTTTCTGCTGAGTAATTTTACCTAGTCTGCAAAATAATTATATGTTTTTGGTTTTCCAGTGTAATTTAGAATTTAATACAGAATGTAGTTCAGTTCCAAAAAGACAATTTATAAGTGACTGCCTGTGATTTGTATTTATACTTTATGATGCTTCCTGATTCTACAGTCAGAACAAAATGGTTGTGAAATTGTGTATTTGGCTCAGAAACTATGTCTCTGTGCCTAGGTCACTGCTGTTAAATCCTGGGAGATTACTCTACCAGGCTAGACTATACAAGTGTTCTGTTCTGGTTAAAGCTTTTCAGTTTAGTGTAGGGGTATCAGATGTGTTCTAAATGGCCTTTTCATTTAGTTCCATGGCAAGATGCTACTGTACATCTGCTCTGTATGTGTCAGTCACTCTGGTGGGCATTGGAGAAACAAAGTAGGAAAAAATTCTGTCTTTTAAGACAGGGGTCCCCAACCCCTGGACCACGGACCATTATGGGGCCACACAGCAGGAGGTGAGTGGTGAGTGGGTGAGGAAGCGAAGCTTCATCTGCCGCTCCCCATAACTCCTCATCGTATGCACTACCACCTGAACCATCCCCACACACACACACCCGCCCTCCTCGTCTGTGGAAAAATTGTCTTCCACGAGACGGGTCCCTGGTGCCAAAAAGGTTGGGGACTGCTGTTTTAAGAGGTCTAAAGAGGAAAAACAGATCAATGCAGTGTAATACTTACTTTTTAGAGAGATATTCTGAGTGTCATAAAAGTAAAGAAGAAAGGATATCCAAACCAATCTAGAGGATCAGGTTTTCTTTAAGAGATAATGCTTAAGCTGAATCTTGAAGCTTTAGTGTGCGTTAACTAAGTAAAAATATAAATAAATAAAATACTGGTCAGTTGAGTTCTTACCATCTGCAACACCCTGAAGTAATCACTTGACATTTAATTCTCTTAACAATGGTATGTGGTAGTGAACAGTGTTACCTCAATTTTAGAGATGAGAAAATTGAGGTTTAAGTAACTTGCTCTTGGTCATTCAGTGGTATGATGGATTACGTCAGTGGTAGAGAAGGGGTTTGAACCTAGTCATTCATAACTTTAAGAATCTGCAGCTTTTTAAAATAAATTTATTTATTCATTTATGTTTGGCTGCTGTGGGTCTTCGTTGCTGCGCATGGGCTTTCTCTAGTTGCAGCGAGCAGGGACTACCCTTCTTTGCAGTGCGCGGGCTTCTCACTGCGGTGGCTTCTCTTGTTGTGGAGCACGGCTCTAGGCACGCGGGCTCAGTGGCTTGCAGGCTCTAGAGCACAGGCTCAGTAGTTGTGGCACACGGGCTTAGTTGCTCCACGGCATCTGGGATCTTCCCAGACCAGGGCTCGAACCCGTGTCCCCTGCATTGGCAGGCAGATTCTTAACCACTGTGCCACCAAGGAAGTCCCAAGAATCTGCATTTTTAAGCCTTGTATATTCTCGGTAGAAGGATAGGCATATACAAAAGCATAGAGGGATCAAATAGCAAGGTATATACCTGGAACTATAAATAGTTTAGTATAACAACTAAAAAATAAGGTATGTGTAAAGTACAAGCAGACAAGCCTAGAGAAATAAGTAGGGCCTAAACTAAGGTAAGGAGGTTAACGTATGCAGAAGTCTTCCCGTAACCATTAAGGGATTTAAACAGATTTGAAATCAGATTTTAAGGAAGACAACTCTGGCAATAGTTTGGAGGATAAATCAGAGGGGGGATCATTCTGGAGGCAGGGAAGTTATGAGGCTTTTTAAGTATCCTAGGCATGCGAATGGCAAGAACCTGAACCTAGGCATTGACAATGGGAATGGTGCAGATTCAATGGATATAGAGGAAGTAGATGTAACAGGACTTGAAGGCCTTTTTTTTTTTTCTTAGTATTATTTATTTATTTGGCTGCATTGGGTCTTCATTGCTGCACACAGGCTTTCTCTAGCTGCGGCGAGCAGGAGCTACTCTTCATTGCAGTGCGTGGCCTTCTCATTGCTTTGGCTTCTCTTCGTTGCGGAGCACAGGCTCTAGGTGCGGGGGCTTCAGTAGTTGTGGCACGTAGGCTCAGTAGTTGTGGCTCGTGGGCTCTAGAGCACAGGCTCAGTAGTTGTGGCGCATGGGCCTAGTTGCTCCATAGCATGTGGGATCATCCCGGACCAGGGATTGAACCTGAGTCCCCTGCATTGGCAGGCGGATTCTTAACCACTGTGCCACCAGGGAAGTCCCAGGACTTGCAGACTTTTTAGATGTAGGGTATGTAGAGACGAATGAGTCTGGGAAACAGCCCAGATTTCTGCTTAGGAGAGGAAATATCAGAGAAGTTGCAGATTGGGATGAGGAAGAGGAGAGGATGATTTCAGGTTTGAACATGTTAGATTTGCAGTGTCTGTGTGACAATAGGGCGGAAATACTTGGCACACTGTTGGATGTATGGTTTGGAGCTGGCAGATAAAGGCTACAAATAGAATTTAGAATCATATGATTATAAATTATAATTGAGTCCACAAAGTAAATGAAATCACACAGGGAGACCATATAAAGTAAGAAAAGCAAAGAGCTAAGGATGGAGAGAGTCTTGAGACATAGAAATTTAAGGGGTAGAAGAAGAAGTGGAGCTTGAAAAGGTATTGCCAGAGAAGTTGGAAAGGAGTTGTGTCACGGAAGTTGAGGGGAGAGTTTCAGAGGACAGGAAGGGTTAGAGGTTGGGTATTGAATATCTAAGAGGCAAAACAGAGATAATTAGTGATTTAGGAAGAATAATTTCAGTGGCATGATAAGGGATAGAAGCCAGATTGTATAAATTAGGGAGATAATGCATGGTGAGGAAGTAAAGACATTGAACATGGGTAATTCTTTGGAGTAGCTTTGCTATAAAGGATAGGCAAGATATAAAAATGGAAGGCACATTACCCACTACCCTTAAAATTGACAGCACAAACTATCTATACTCAAATTATTTTACCATGGAATGCTACCTTAAATTGTTTGCTCACCAAAATGTCATCAGAAGGTAAAAGAAATAATATTTATGAAGAGTTGCTTGTCAAAATCTAATAGGAGTTACAAGACATAATATTTGTTAGGAGTTGCTTGAAGGACAAACATCCTATCCATTCTGTAGATTTATAAATTTTACTCCTAAATTAAACCAGACTATCAGAAATCTGTAAACCTAAACTTGTATATAGTTTTGGACTTTATAAAATTGCTTCTTCTCTATTTCTCCTTGACATTTGCACTATTAGACATGTCATGAAAAACTCAGCCAGATAAAATTTACTGTAGTTGCTATGGACTATTTTTGAGAACATTATCTACAACATTGCACGATCCCCCTTTGACGAGAAATTACGGAAACTTTCTAGTAGTTTTCAGTGTCAAGACAAGCAGTGATTCTCATAAATAATTGATTTCTTTTTTATCTTATTGACCCTGTGCTTGAACTGATGGTTTTTCCCTCCACTTTGAGACTGGCTGCTAATAAGCATAGAGTCAGATTTGCTATTCATCTCCAGCAACTTTATAAGACCAGTTAAATGTATTTTTGTATACTGACCCTATCTACAATTTTGTTATTATGCAACCCTTACTTTCCCTTTGCTCAGATTCCCCACTTGGGTTTCTTTAAAATAAAATATATATATATATATATTATATATATTATATATATACTATATATAATATATATTATATATATATATTTTATATTTTATATATATATATATATATATATATGTATGACTTCCCTGGTGGCACAGAGGTTAAGAATCCACCTGCCAATGCAGGGGACACGGGTACAAGCCCTGATCCAGGAAGATCCCACATGCTGCAGAGCAGCTAAGCCTGTGCGCCACAACTACTGAGCCTGTGCTCTAGAGCCCGCGAGCCACAGCTACTGAAGCCCGCGTACCTAGAGCCCGTGCTCCACAAGAGAAGCCACTGCAATGAGAAGCCCGTGCACCGCAACAAAGAGTAGCCCCCGCTCGCCACAACTAGAGAAAGCCCGCAAGCAGCAACGAAAACCCAATGCAGCCAAAAATAAATAAATAAATTTATTTTTTAAAAAGCAAACATATATATACAGTAATGGGGAGACTATAAAGAATGATATTGCTGCATTGAAAGAAGGGAGTTTTTAGTAAGAGGGATGTGGTCAGCAATATTCAGTGTTTTAGAGAAGGAAAATGTCATTGATATCACTAGGTGAAGCTCTTAGAGATAATGATCTTGGATAGAGACATTAATTTGAAACTGAGGTGTCGGAAGATTTTATGTTTCCCATTCTTAATTTCAGGAGCAGATGTTTTGGTTATTTTACCTTTCCGTCTCATAAAAGAGAAACTACTTTTGATGTATGAATTTTATTTAGATCTTTCGGCTGCAGTCAAGTTACCTCAAGTAATGAGGAATTTAAGGATATATGTGATCCAGAACTCAGGAAAAGCTGAACTAATTGGTTACAGGAAGGCAGGAACTGTGTTAAAGCAATTCCTGCAGGCAGAGCAAGCCCTGGGATAAAGCCAGACATTGGGCTCCACTATTAATTTTTAGTACTTCTCTCTCTTCTGTTGTTCAACTTCCCCACTTTCTCTGCAGTGCTTCCCTAGCATTTAATTTTTGCCTGTGTCTAACTTTGGCTTGTCTCCTGTGGTTCTTTCTATATCGGTATTACTCATAATGTGCTCTCTAGACCACCTATATCAGTATTGCTTGAGATACTTGTTACAAATGAAGGGTTCTGAGTCTTACTCCCAGGCTTTACTGAATCAGCATTTCTGGACATGGGACACAGGAGCCTGCTTTTTTAACAAGCAGATAATTTTTAGACGAACTAAAGTTCAAGAGCCAGTTCTACATTACTATTTTGCTGTTTCTGCTCCCACAGTTAAATGGTTTACTTTCCCAATATTTTCCGGTTTAAATTCCTGCAAGAAGGAATCCAACTAGCTCAGCTCATCTTTTTATGCCGTAGGTCATGGGTAAGCCTATGGATTGGCATCCTTTTTGGTCAGTAGTGGCAGGGCAGGGGATGTTAGGAATCTTCATAAGGTTGAACCTCAACAGAGACTATGATGAGAGGGAGATATTCCCCAGAAGGTGGCCAGAGAAGGGAGAGCAGGCATTCTGAAGCTTTGCTGAATGGGGTGTGTATCTCCTTTCTTGGTGACTTGGAAATATGGGAGGACATTTTTGAAATTTATTTGGGGCCCTGAATTAATATATTTATTCTAGATGTTTATCTATGCTATTTGGATTTTCTATAAAAGAAGGCTGTATCAGGCATTTCATTTAAATTTTGCTTCTCCCAATCTACATGAAATTTTAAAGGCATGTTATTAATTGGTCTTCCATTCAAGACAACTCAGAATATAGAAATGTCATGGCATACCTAACTCTTTTAATCTATAGAGAAGCATCTGCTATTTTGATCATCTCTTCCTTATTTGAAAATGTTCCCCATCTCCCAAACTGTCGGTTTGATCAGACTACTCAGTTGCCCCGTGAGTACTTTAATTGATTTATATTCTTTGACAGAAAAGTCACTGCTTATTTATTTTTTATTTTTTTTATTTTTTTGGCTGCATTGGATCTTTGTTGCTGTGCATGGGCTTTCTCTAGTTGTGGCAAGCAGGGGCTACTCTTCGTTGCAGTGCGTGGGCTTCTCATTGCGGTGGCTTCTCCTGTTGTGGAGCATGGGCTCTAGGTGCGCAGGCTTCAGTAGTTGTGGCACATCTGCTCAGTAGTTGTGGCTTGCGGGCTTTAGAGTGCAGGCTCAGTAGTTGTGGCGCCCGGGATTAGTTGCTCCGCGTCATGTGGGATCTTCCTGGATCAGGGCTCACACCCATGTCCCCTGCATTGGCAGGCAGATTCTTAACCACTGTGCCACCAGGGAAGACCCGTCACTGGTTATTGACTAAGGTAAACGATGACGTGTTCCTTTCTTAGTTAAATTATATTATCTTTTTGTACAAAGTCTAATGCTGTCAAATAAAAATGTGTGATAGATTGGCTTGAGTTTGTTCATTCTTTGGTCAGAATGGATGTCATCGTTGCTACTAGTGTATTCCAATAGCTACAAGAAATGTAGCTTCTTTTTAATTGGAGTATTCCCTTTTAGAATTTTAATGTTTCCTTTTATCTATCATCTTGAATAATAAATCATCCTAGAATATAAATATATCTCCTTTATACTTCCAGTTTTTTCTCTCCATGAAATTTCCTCAAATTTCATAGAGGGTGTATTCCAAAAGTTCCATAGTAAAAGGGTGTATAGAATTCCTTTCAAATGGAGGAATTGAGGTATGGTTCTCCTCTGTATTAAATCCTGAGGTTCTGAATGGCATAAAGAATAGTTCACACAGGACAAGTGAACACTGAATGACATAGAATATTTATTTCCAGCACTCGGCTTGGAACCTTTAAATTTTAGATCTTCAGGGGAGGTGTAGAAGGTTTTAGACATAGTTTTCTCCCTTCTTATGTCAACATAACAGTTGAAAGGTGGGTTGGGAAGTACAACCATCTTGGAAGCCTTGGGCTTCTAGATGTTGAGTTTTCTCAAAGGAGAAAACTAAGGGTGAGTGAACCTTAGGAGGAGGTTCACTAGCTATACTTTTTTTTTTTTTTGCGGTACGCGGGCCTTTCACTGTTGTGGCCTCTCCCGTTGCGGAGCACAGGCTCCGGACGCGCAGGCTCAGCGCCCATGGCTCACGGGCCTAGCCACTCCTCAGCATGTGGGATCTTCCTGGACCGGGGCACGAACCCATGTCCCCTGCATTGGCAGGTGGACTCTCAACTACTGCGCCACCAGGGAAGCCCTAGCTATACTTCTTTTAAGTAACACACCACCAAGCTTAAAATAACATTAGACTGAGACAGTGACTTCCCTACCTTATTGGGGCCAAGAAACAACTTTTTGAGAGGAGTTATGCTAGTTAACTGACAACAGTTAAGGGCTAAGTTACACACAGAGCAATAGAGAACCAGTCAATCACTTTTAATTATTTCAGTATACTCTTAACTATTTGGGGTACTAGAAGTTAAGAGTTAACTAGCTAGCTTTTATTGCATCATCTCAGCCAAAACTGTTCTCATAATTACATGAAGCATTATGCTCAAATATTTGATTGCTGCTAATAAACAATATAAATCATCATTTCAAAATAAATTGTTTGCACTTATTTTTACTTACTAATGTGACTTTCCCAGAAATTATTCACTTGAGGAAACAAAGTTTCTTGATAAGGGAAAAGCAGGTTGTTTAAAAAAAGATACTTTTTTCAATACAGTTTATTAGAAGTTGGATTATTCTTATAAAACCATGTATTACATGGTGGTTATATTGACAGACCTGTCTTCATAAGCTTATGTAACCCATAATGTAATGTAAAACTTTATTTTTAGGGACAATAGTTGGTTTTGTTCCTCTTTTGTATTGCTGGTAATTAAAAGCAAAATTGGTTAGGAAATAACATTTAAAATTTACTTAAATCATTGAGGCTTAAAGAAAAGTAGATTTGATTACAGTATGAGAGATAGAAACTCTAAAAGGATGTTTTAAGTACTTTTAAGGACTTGAATGTTTCATTTCTAATTGTGTCTAACAGAATATCCTTGTAAAACTTGAATCTTACAGTTTAAAATAATGAGAATGAATAGAATAAATCTTTGCCTAGCAGTTTTGTTAGAGTCAGGGTTTGGTAGTCATAATGGAAGAGAGATAGAGAAGGAGTTTAATACTTTTCTAAGACCGGAAAGAAAAAAAAGAGGGTAAAAGAGAACGTGGGTATTGAGAGAGAGAGAGAGAGAGAGAGATTAGGAGGATCTGAGATACAATTAACTGAGCTGGGAATGGAGAAAGCTGAAAATGGAAAAACTTTAGATTAGGCATTGGGGTTACTGGGGAGAGGGGAGGTATATAAACCTAACTGTGGCTTTTTGGAGATATTGACAAATTTATTGTTCGTAACTTGGGGAGTACCTGAAATTGCTTCCCTATTGGTAACATTTCTATTAGATCAGGTTTGCTGTTTCCCACATGGGCATTTCTGGATTTCTGAAAACTCTTTCATTGTCTAGGACTTTAAATGTTATAGTGCTTGTAGTGTTTATGCTTCTTGAGGCATCTTAGCATTTCCTACCAACTAAGCACATCAAGGTCATAAGAAACTTGTCTCTGTTTCTTTTATCCCCTCCAAAACCAGACGAATGTTAACTTATTTCTGAATTATTTGAAACCAACAAAACCTACTTTATTTGTATATGGTGGGCACCTAAAAACAATTTGAGTTGAAAAGTCTTCAGGAGCCAAACACAGTAGTGTTGGGATATATCATAAACCTGTACTGCTATATTCTTCTTAAGCCATGTATACATACAGTCTACCTTGACACTACATATGGTTAGAGCTTCTGTTTGGACATAATTGAAAAAAGTGGAATAGAACTTCATAAAAACTGTGTCACTTTAGTGTCCTCTCAGCCTTTCAGGCTTTAAGTGCCTCTTCAGCCTACCAGCTTTATCAAAGACTCCTGTCCCAGAAAAGGGATTTTTGGTGTAGGATATCTTCAGATCAGCTTTTATTATATTGCTGATTCATTAAGCAATATTGAGCATATACTACAATACTGAACAACTAACTACTTGCCAATTACTGAGGATACAAAGATGAAGAAGTCCTCGTTCTCTAGGAGCCTGCCATCTAGTTGCATTGTTAAGTACATAAACAGATCATTATAACAAAATGTATAAACTCGGTGAGTATAATGATAGAGATGTGCTTGGAATATTCTGGAAGTATAAAGAAAGGACTTCTAATCCATTGTCTAAGACTGCATTGTCCAGTACAGCAGCCTGTAGCTACATTTGACTGTTCAGATTTTAAATTAATTAAAATTATTAATAAATGAAGTTGAAATTTTAGTTCCTCAATCATACTGGTCACATTTCATTGCTCAGTAGCTACATGTAGCTAGTGACTACTGTATTGACAGCACAGATGTAGGATATTTTCATAATTGTAGAAAGCTTTTTAGAATAGTATTGTTTAAGGAATCAAGATTGTCAAAAGGAGGTGACACAAGAGCTGAGGCTTAAAAGTTGAGTACAGGCTAGCCAGGAAAGGGTTTGATGGGGTAGGATAAAACAGTCTAGGTGGAAGTAGGGTAGCCAACCATCCCAATTTGTCTAGTCCGAGGAGTTTGTTGGGATATGAGATTTTCAGAGCTAAAACTGGAACAGTCCAGGGAAAACTGGGACACTTGGTCACCCAAGGTAGAAGAGACTTTATGAACAAACACACTGAATCAAGAGAAAAGCATCATATATACAGGAACTTAAAGTTGTTTGGTATTGTAAGAACATAAAAATTAATGGGAGTGGTTGGAAATGTGGCTGCAGAAGTAAGCAGGGGCCAGATGCAGGACTTGCAGGTGATAGTGAAACATGATCTTGGGACTTCCCTGGCAGTTCAGTAGTTAAGGCTCCACGCTTCCACTGCAGGGGGTGCATCCGATCCCTCATGGGGGAACTAAGATCCCACATGCTGCGTGGCGTGGCCAAAAAAAAAGAAACATGATCTTGTAGGGATGAAAAGCCATGGAAGAATTTTAAGCTGGAGAGTATCAAGATTTTGTTCAGTTTTGCCTTTTAAGTAGATCTGACTGCATTTATGTAGAAGATGGATTTGAGGGAACAAGTTTGGAGGCAGATCTGTTAGGAGACTTGAAAGTAATATAGGTAAGAGATGTTAGAAATCCTAACTAAGGAAGTATAGTAAGGAGGAGGGGAAGAGGTAGATTTCATAAGTATTTATGAGGTATAATTAATAGGACTTGGTGTTTGATTGAAGATAGAGTAGAGAGTCAAGGATGTGCCAAGGTTTCTAGCATAGATGCTTTTCTGTACCTTTCTTTTCATGTCTCAGTGGTAGTCCTTTTCCCCCTCTACTTGGTTTTACACCTGTTTACCTTCTAGTCATCCCAATCTTGAAACACCCAATTTTAAACAGTCTTATTACATTTTAAGAGGGCTGCTCAGGTAGAAAAAGGGCTCTAGCCCCCGAGATACACCTTAGTTCCACCCCATTTTGTTCATTTTCTTCCATATATCTTCATAATCCCCACTTTCTCCTGCCTGTATCCTTTCCTCCCAGGGAAAACAAACTGGATAGGAACGATTTAGGACAAGGAAGCATATATTCGTCTTACTGTACATTGTTTGGAAACTACACTCCAGTCTGCGGTTCCTATAGGCCTGTTCTTCCTTCCTTTCCTTTAACTGCCTGAACTTGCAGCCCTCACACCAGTTTCATATATTCCGATTGTATATTTTTTATTTTAGAGGGTATTATATTTTAATTTCAAAATCTTCCTGTGAGGGTGAGGATTTGTGTGTGTGTTGTTCATTCATTTATCCCTAGTGCTCAGAAAAGTGCTCAGCATTTAGTAGGTAATCAATAAGTATTTGTTGAGTGAATTGATCCTGGTGATAAAAATGCATAATCAAAGAAAGCAGTAGCATAGTATATATAGAGATCATTGGGTTGGGAGTTGGGAAACTTGGATTCTCGTCCTGGCTTTGGCATAAAATACCTGTGTGGTCTCTGAGAAGTCACTTCTCCTTTGCTGGGCCTCAGTTTCTTCATAAGTACAATAAAGTCCCTTACGTTGATGGAATACAGTAAATAAGGTCATTAATGTACAACTGAGACTTCTTTAGCGGTTTAGTTTCTGTGTGTATAACAATTTTCTTGAAATATATGTCAAATTTCCTAGCTTTCCAAGTGACTTAACTATGAAACTATGCTTATTTTTAGATTGATTTGACTGTAATATGAAAGAACCTGGATCTTAAATTCATCTTAATTGGCTTTTAATTTTTAGACTCCATGCTCTCTTAAGGAAACTGAAAGAGGGGGAAGAAAATCATAACAGATGGGTAATTAATACTTGAAACCTAAATACAGACATAATGGTTATACTTCCTTTTGATGTAATGTAAGAGTATATCTTAATGTACAGAGTCCAGACACTTAAAGTTTAAATTAAACTTTAAATATTTTTATTTATTTAATTTGAACTATTTTGCTGCCCTGCTGCATTTGAATTTTCTGTTAGTACAAAGTATACAGTATTCCATGTATTCAGCTTATCTTATTAAGTGATACTGAGACAGAAGTGCTATTATAGTCATCAGGCAGTGACAGTTTAACATCTGCTTTGCGCTCAGCGCTGTGTATATTAACCAGTTCATTAATTCTTTGCAGAGCGTCAAGAAGAGAAACTGAAGAATAATAACAGAGATCTATCAATGGTAAGAGTCCTAAATATAACTTCATGATAAACCACATGTTTTTCAGCAAAAGACCCTGATTTTCATCAAGTACACTGCACTTACCTTTTCAGAAATTTATAGTTATGCAGGCTATAAATAATATCATGGTTGTTCCTGGACCAAATAGAAGTGAAAATATGCTACTGGACTGAAGCTTCGTGTTAGTAATATGAATAGCTTTTTTTTTAGGCTCTCTCGAAGTCATAATTTGTCCCTTTCACACAGTTTTTATTAGCTTCCCCCTTATGTTTTCAAATGAAGTAGCTTATTTTCTTTTTCTTCCTCATGTTATTGCTGAATCTTTGGCTTTATGGTGACCTGGTAATCCCAAATAGGAGTTGGAGCATCATAAATGGCCTGTATTGTGGCCTTTATTCTTTAAGAGGCCTTTTGATCTGAGGGTCAGGCATATCATAAAGTGTAAGGAAAAGTGATTTTATTAGCCATTTACTCATTATTTATAAAGAGTAGAGTTCAAGCATGTCTTTCTGAGGTGTAGGTAGGCTGATTATATGGCTTGACTTATTTTTCTACTTAATTTCTGTATATTCAACACAGGACATCTAAACTGCACAACAGTTGTCTTTTGCTTACCAAGAGACCTTTGCTGTATTATTTTATCTTCTGTTTCTTGAAATTCTTATTAAGAAAGATCATAATTTAGAAGTGCATTTTTTTTGAAAATAGCTTTTCTGTTGTTGCAATTATTACATGTTCATGAGACCAAATTTGGAAACTGCAGAAAGAAGAGATAAAAATTGCTGATAAACTGTTAATCTTATATCTTTATGATCTTTTATTTGTTTATACTTTTATGGCACATGTAATTAAGAAAGAAGTTAGCTGCAAGAAACAAAATGCTTAATAATGGCTTAAACATATAAAATTTTTTTCACTTGCTCAAGAGGTACAGAGGTTGGTAGTCCTGGGCTGCTGTGGCAGCACAGTAATGTCACTGAGGACTCAGATTAACCTTCCTTAGCTTATGGTTGTTTGGTTGTTTGATGGTGCTTTACTGTCAGGCATTATGTTCTTCATTCCAGGCAAGAAGTATGGGCAAAAGGCCTAAAGGGATGCTAGCCAAGTTTGTCCCTTTTAAAAGTTCTGGTTGGTACTTACATCTCATTGGCCAGAGTTGGGTCATATGACCACCCCAATACTATTCATAAGAAGCTGGCAAGGAGAAGAGGCCTTGGAGGTGGAGGGTGGGTTAGCCAATAAACAGCTTTTTGCCAAGGAGCATCTTTTAAAAATGATGTAAACCAAAACTTTTGGGGTGTGCTTTAGTGGTGGTTTTTCTCTAGTGTAAAATAACAATTCGTTGGTTTCCTTCCAGGTTCGAATGAAATCCATGTTTGCAATTGGCTTTTGTTTTACTGCCCTAATGGGAATGTTTAATTCTATGTGAGTAGCCTTTTATATGGTTTTATCTAAATATTGCTCTATGTGTATGTATATGTGAACAATTAGCTTTTTTGGTAATATGTTGATATTTCAAATTTACAGAAGAGTTACAAGAATAGTACATTGATTAACCAGATTCACAATTGTTAACATTTTGCCTCATTTGCTTTCCTTTTTTCTCTGTTTCTCCATATCATATATGTACTCATTCATACATTATTTGTATATTTTTTTCTGAATCATTCAAGAGTTTGTTGTAGGCTTCATGCCCCTTTACCCATAACTACTAAAGTGTGTATTTCCTAAGAACATGGACATTCTCTTACTTAACCTCAATCCAGTTATCAAAATCAAGGGAAATTTAATTTTGATGGAATACAATTATATGATAACTTTTCACCCTCTTAATATTGAAGATATCTTATATGTAAGGCAAAGACTAAGGTTTTATGGGTCCTCTAAAAAGAATTTAATATGTCTCCTGGGTTTTTAAATTCCTTACTAACAAACTTCTTCAAAATGAAGGTAGTCGTACAGAGATGTTTTGACTCTTAAAATAGAGTCTTAACAACTATAATCTTGTTTAATAATAAGGTAGGTTACTGTTGTCTAAACTAGCATATAGCAGGCCTGAGTAATTGTGGGACTGCTTTTGACAGAACCTGGGAAAATATCCAGAGATGACAAGCTGTCATTTCTTACCTTTCAGAGCTCTCCTGAACTATCCCACGCATTTTCCTCACTCACTCTTTTCCTTCCCTTTCTCCTACTCTTCCTCCCCTGCTTCATTTCTACCTGTCTGTCTCTCTCTCCTTGTACCCACACCCCGCCCCACCTCCAGTTGTTCTTCTCTTCCCATCTGTCAAGGGCCTACTTTGTGCCAGGCATTGTGCTAGGTATCAGAATATAACAAATAAGATGTGTTCCCTGCCCTCAGTAATATCAAAATTTTATAGAAAGAAAGGACAAACAAATCAATACATTGATGGATGTTACAATAGATGTGTGTGTGTGTGAAATATAGTAGGGGGGAAAAAGGGGAGTGGTTATTTTTACTTAGGTGAGGCACCAAAGGGAATGTCCAAAATGATTTTAATACAAAATTTCCACTTAACTAGTGATTACTAAAATCATAGACCTTTACTGCTGAAAAGGACCTTTGGAAGATTAAATAACTTGCCCAAGGTCTCTAGAAGTCTCATAATTTCTAACTTATAACTCTAAACTCAGTATCCTTTTTTCACTGCTATGCTTTCTCTCATTTCTTGGGTATATATCACCGTGGATTACCAGGCAAACCAAACACTGAAAGATTTTGTAGTTAACTAGTAAACTTCATTGGTACAACTCAAATACTCAAATATTCTTTAATTTGTCACATTCTGGACAGTATAGAGCTAGCTAAGTACTCATCTATATTTTAAAAATTTAATGCCTAACATCTTATTTTCCTCATACTTCTGATTTTTAAAATAATATTTTTATAGGTTAGTGGTGTGTGTATGTAGAGCTGTTCTTACTGGTCTTGGCTTTTGTTGTGTGATACCTACAATAAATTTGAATCACTGCTTTGCTTGAAGTTCAGCATTTGATTTTATTCCTTAGTCTTATGTACAGGTGGGTTCTAACGAAATAGGCTGATTAAGAAAGAACTGTGGGGAATATAGCCAATATTTTATAATAACTCTAAATGGAGTATAATCTTTAAAAACTGCGAATCACTATGTTGTACACCAGGAACTTATTTAATATTGTAAAACTTACGTATACCTGAATTTTTAAAAAAAGAAAAGGAAGAAAGAATGGTGGCCATTTCTACCAGTGGTAATGCTGCCTTATATTCATGTGGTTCCCTTTCTTAATGTTATTTGTGAACATATTGTGGTATGAACGGCTGCTCTATGGGAAGGGCATCTGATTCAAATATATTTTTCTCCCAATGCCATATTTTTCCCCTCAGGTGTAACCTTTTATTACATTTCTTTCTGTAATCATTGAAGTAATAAATTCTTACTGGAAAAATTCCAATAATATATAAATGTATAAAATATAAAGTAAAGATCACTCTGCCTTCCTCAAATGAGTACGTGTCCTTTCAAGATTTGTACTTCTTCTCTCTGTATACAAACATTTAGATATTTGTATGTATTAATTTTTATACCCCAAAATGGTTGTTTTGTAACCTGCTGTAGTTGCCTGTGATAATTTTTTAAATGCATTATGTGTAACTCTTGCATAATCATTTTTAGAGGATTTTTAAAAAATTTTTTTTAAATTTATTTTTTTTATTTTTATTTTTTTGGCTGCGTTGGGTCTTCATTGCTGCATGCAGGCTAGGATTTTTTAAATTATTTATTTATTTATTTGGTGGCACCAGGTCTTAGTTGTGGCTCATGGGCTCCTTGGTTGTGGCATGTGAACTCTTCGTTGCAGCATGCATATGGAATCTAGTTCCCTGATCAGGGATCAAACCCGGACCTCCTGCATGGGTAGGGCAGAGTCTTAACCACTGTGCCGCCAGTGAAGTCCCATCTTGCATAATCATTTTAAATGATTTTTCATCATTTAATCCCATCATTTTTAATCATTTTAATGTCTGTCAATATTCCATTGAATGGATGTACCCTAACTTATATAATCTTCTATTAATCTTCACACAGAATTTTCACAGGTAGTATGTACACCAGTGTATACTTATTTTTTCCTCAGGCATATCCTAGAAGTATTGCTTAGGTGAAATTTTTCTTTTTGGCCTTGCCGCACAGCATGCGGGATCTTAGTTTCCCCGACCAGGGATCGAACCCGCGACCCCGTGCGGTGGAAGCGTGGAGTCTTAACCACTGGACTGTCAGGGAATTCCCATAGAAAGGTTTTTATTAATTTATATTTTTCGATTATTGCCCTCAGTACTTGTGAGTGGTTCTTTCTTCATATATTTGTCATCACTGGGAATTATGTATCTGTTTAATATTTGCAAATCTAATAGCTAAAAATAATATTTCTTTTAAAATTTGCATTTCTTGTGAGATGTAGCATCTTTTCATATACTTATTATGTTTATCTATTTCTAAATTTCCAGTTCATGTTCTTTCCCTTATTTTCTTTTTATAAGATTTTTTTATTTATTGAGACTATTAAGCTCTCTTTTTGAGATATATGGGCAATGTTAATTTTTGTCAAATCTGTTACTCTTTTCTGTTATATAAATAGTGCCTTTCTCATACCAGATTATATAAATTTGTTTCTACTTTTTATTTTTTATATTTAAATTTTGTTTCATCTGTAATTTTTTTTGGTGGTTAGTTTCCAACTTTACCAAGTACTTAGCTATTGTTAATACCAGGTAGGGAACAAATAATATATTTTCTCTGATGATTTGAAATGACTAGTTTATGATATATCAGGTAGCTTCCCAAAGCTTATGTAGTAGATCTTTTTTTTTTTTTTTTTTTGCTGTACGCGGGCCTCTCACTGTTGTGTCCTCTCCCGTTGCGGAGCACAGGCTCCTGATGCGCAGGCTCAGAGGCCATGACTCACAGGCCCAGCCGCTCCGCGGCATGTGGGAACTTAACGGACCGGGGCACGAACCCGTGTCCCCTGCATCGGCAGGCGAACTCTCAACCACTGCGCCACCAGGGAAGCCCTATGTAGTAGATCTTAACCAGGAGTGCGCATCAGAACCAAAGTTTAAAAAGAAAAAGATTTTCTTATACTAGTAATACACAAGTACTTCTAAAAAATTCAAACAGTATAATGTAGAATAAAAAGTGAAAGTGAAACCAAATGAGTTGAAAACTTATGTCCACACAGAAACCTGCACACAGATGTTTATTGCAGCTTGATAATTGCCAAAACTTGGAAGCAACCAAGATGTTCTTCAGTTGGTAAATGGATAAACTGTGGAACATCCAGACAGTGGAATGTTATTCATTGCTAAAAAGAAATGGGCTATTGGCCATGCAAAGACTTGGAGAAACCTTAAATGCATATTACTAAGTGAAAGAAATCAACCTGAAAAGGCTACGTACTATATGATTACAACTATATGACATTCTAGAAAGGGCAAAGCTCTGGAGACAGTAAAAAGGTCAGTGGTTGCCAGGGATTAGGTGTGAGGGAGGGATGAATAAGCAGAGCACAGAGGATTTTTTAGTGTAAAACTATTCTGTGTGATACTTAATGGTGATACATGTTGCTATACATTTATTAAAACCCAAGAGTGAACCCTAATGTAAACTGTGGACTTTGGGTGATGATGAGGTACCATTGCAGGTTCATCAGTTGGCAATTATGAATAATGCTTCCATAAACATCTGTGTGCAGGTTTTTTTGTGAACATGTTTTTAACTCCTTTGGATAGATACCAAGGAGCATGGTTGCTGAATGGTATTCATGTTTTTTTTCTGGTCTTTGTGCTCAGACCAGAAATTTAAATATATATATATATATATATATATATATATATATATATATATATATATATATATATATATATATATGTATGTATGTATGTATGTATGTATGTATAAAATTTCTTATGTCTTGGACTGTGAGCACCTAGAAGTTAAAGAATGTATCTCTATTTTTATAAGCTGGTATGTGACATTAAAAGTCTAGTACATTTTTTTTTGGTGAGCAAATTCCAAGTTTTATTTCACATATATTGAAAAGCAGACATTTCAGATCTGATGTTCAGAATATCCAATCTATAAGATTCAATGCTATCTTCATATCCTCAGATAAAACGTCATTGTTCATGTGACATGACAGTCCAGACAATAGCTGGGATTGAAACTGAATGCACCCCTTTCTATTTCTTTTCATTAAAAATATTAGCAAATAATAATTTAATCAAAATTTAATCATGTTTGTATGTATGGATTTTCAATTTAAATGGGAAAAAAAGGAAAAAATGTATAGAAAAAAAAGCCCACCATCCCTTAGCAGTTCTAAACAAAAGTAATGTGGGTGTCAGTTATTACCGTCTAGTACATATTTTGATTGTATTGAACAATCACTATTCATTTTTCGCATAATTTCTCTTAGTTTCACCTTGATCATCTGTTTATTATAGAATGGAATACATTATCTCTAATATCCATTTTAGTCTTACAATTGTTGATAAGAAAAAAGCCTCAAGTTAGAGTAAGATGGGAAGGACTTGAGCTCCAGATTGCCAGAGTAGCAACAAGAGGCACCAAATTCAGCTATTTATTTGTCTTTGGCTTCTCTTCTGGATCATTTCCATAAAGCTGAAACATTAAATCTTAGAAGTGATCTTAAAAGTCATTTTAACACATTACTTCTGTGTCAATACGGAAATCTCTCCAATAATACCTCTAGCAGATAATTTTCCATTATTTTTAATCATTTTCAACGATGAGGAGCTTGATGTTTTCTGAGATAATATAGTTTTACCGAGTAGTATTTAGGGTTTGAAAGTGGTTCCTTTTACTGGACCAAAATATGCCTACTTGTTCTGTTCATGAGCAGTGGTCCTGCCCTCTGGAACTGCAGAGAGTAAGTTCACTTAAAGAAATAATCTACCTATAAGCTATCTCTCTCTTTGCACCTTTTTCTTTCTCTCCCTAACTCTTTCATTATTAGGCTACAGACTAGTAATGGTGTCTATTCTTAGCTATTCCTATGGAAAGCCTCTAATCTCCTGGAAAAATTAATTTGAAGGGGTTTTTTCCTTCATATTTGTGGCTGGTTTAAGGTCTCATTCGTACTAAATGTTCAGTTTCACATAAATGAATAACTCACTTATAGGACATGAAAGGTTTTCTCTCTCCTTTTTCTTTTAAAGCTTTTTTCCAGCTTTACTGAGATATATAATGACGTATAATCTAGAACATTGTGTACATTTAAGGTGTACAGAGTGATAATTTGATACACATACATATTGCAAAATGATTACCACAATAAGATCAGTTAGCAAATCCTTCATCTCACATAAATATCATTTTGTTGTGTTGGCGGTGAGAACAATTAAGACTTACTCGCTTAGCTTTCAAGCATATAATACAGTATTAACTATAATTACTATGCTGTACATTAGAAGCCCAAAGCTTATTCATCTTAAAACTGGAAGTTTGTACCCTTTGACCAGCATCTCCCCATTTCCCTCAACCCCCATCCTCTGGCAACCACCAATCTAATTTTGTTTCCATGAGTTCAGCTGTTTTAGATTCCACATATAAGTGATGTCATACAGTATTTGTCTTTCTCTGTCAGACTTGTATACAGTATATATATCACATTTTCTTTATCCGTTCATCTATCGGTGGACACTTAGGTTGTTTCCGTATCTTGGTTATTATGAATAATACTGCAATGACATGGGAGTACAGATCTCTTTGAGACAGTAGTTTATTTCAATTCCTTTGGCTAAATAGCTAGAAATGGGATTTCTGGATCATATGGTAGTTCTACTTTTAATTTTTTGAGGAACATCCATATTGTTTTTCATAGTAGCTGTACCAATTTACATTCCCAGCAGTAGTGCCCAGGGGTTCCCTTTTCTCCACATCCTTGCCAGCATTTGTTATCTTTTGTCCTTTTGATAATAGTCATTCTAACAGGCATGAGGTGAAATCTCATTGTGGTTTTGATTTGTATTTCCCTGATGGTTAATAATGTTGACCACCTTTTCAGGTACTTCTTGGCCATTTGTATGTCTTGTTTGGAAAAATACCTATTCAGATCCTCTGCCCACTTTTTAATTGGATTATTTGGTGTTTTTTGTTTTGCTATTGAGTTGTACAAATTCCTTATATATTTTGGATGTTAACCCCTTATCAGATATATAGTCTGCAAATATTTTCTCCCATTTCATAGTTTGCCTTTTCATTTTGTTTCTTTTGCTGTGCAGAAGCTTTTTAGTTTGATGTAGTCACATTTGTTGATTTTTGTTGCTTGTGCTTTTGGTGTCATATCCAAAAAAATCATTGCCAAGACCAATGTCAAGGAGCTTTTTTCCCTATGTTTTCTTCTAGAAGTTTTACAGTTTCAGGTATCATGTTTAAGTCCTTAATCCATTTTGAGTTAATTTTTGTGAGTAGTGTATGATAGGGGTCCAGTGTAATTCTTTTGCATGTGAATATCCAGTTTACCCAGCACCATTTATTGAAGAGACTATCCTTTTCCCCACTGAGCTTTTCTGGCTTTTGTCAGATATTAGTTGACTGGGTTTATTTCTGGGCTCTCTATTCTATTCTGTTGGTCTGCATGTCTCTTTTTGTGCCAGTAATATATTAGTTTGATTACTATAGCTTTGTAACATAGTTTGAAATCAGGAAGTTTGATGCCTCCAGCTTTCTCAAGATTGCCTTGCCTATTCAGGATCTTTTGTGGTTCCATATGAGTTTTAGTATGGATGTTTCTATTTTTGTGAAAAGTAGAGTTTTGATTAGAGATTGTATTGGGTCTATAGATGACTTCGTTGTTGTTGTTTTTAATAAATCTATTTATTTTATTTATTTATTTTTGGCTGCATTGGGTCTTCGTTCCTGCGCATGGGCTTCCTCCAGTTGCAAGGAGCGGGGGCTACTCTTCATTGCGATGCACAGGCTTCTCATTGTGGTGGCTTCTCTTGTTGCGGAGCACAGGCTTTAGGCATGCGGGCCTCAGTAGTTGTGGCAT
Source organism: Leucopleurus acutus (assembly GCF_964270905.1). Lineage (NCBI taxonomy): Eukaryota > Metazoa > Chordata > Mammalia > Artiodactyla > Delphinidae > Leucopleurus > Leucopleurus acutus. The sequence goes on from NC_139143.1 coordinate 72,249,651, forward strand.
GCAGGCTCAGTAGTTGTGGCTCGTTGGCTCTAGAGCGCAGGCTCAGTAGTTGTGGCACACGGGCTTAGTTGCTCCATGGCATGTGGGATCTTCCCGGACCAGGGCTTGTACCTGTGTCCCCTGCATTGGCAGGTGGATTCGTAACCATTGTGCCACCAGGGAAGCCCTGTAGATGACTTTGGATAGTATGGACATTTTAACAGTATTAACTCTTCCAGTCTATAAACATGGATATCTTTCCATATATTTGTGTCTTCTTCAGTTCCTTTATCAATCAATGTCTTATAGTTTTCAGTGTATGTATCTTTCACCTCCTTGATTAAATTTATTCCTAAGTATTTTATTGTTTTTGATGTAGATGGGATTGTTTTATTCTTTTTTTCATATAGTTCATTGTTGGTGTGTAGAAATGCAACTGATTTTTGTATGTTGATTTCCATCCTGAAACTTTGCTGAATTCATTTATTTGTTGTAAAAGATTTTCTTTTTGGTTACAATTTCAAGTCAAAAATGTCAAGGAATAAAAAAAATGACTGTATAAGATGAATTTGTTGGGTGTGTATGTTAGCAGCAAGAGGGGTAAACATTTTGGGCTATATTTATTCCAGCCCTACTCCTCACAGTTTAACTCTACAGATGGAGAGTAGAGTGGCGTATGTAGAACAGTATACTGTATATAGCATATAACCAGGAAATATTGGAACAACTGTGTATAATACTTCCTGTGAGTGAATGGGAATACCTCCTCCTGGAAAAGTTATTACAATACTTTGTTTTGCTTTTGTGAGGTTAGTAGATAAGAATAACTACTTCAAGCAGATCTTTAAATATTTTCGTCATATCCAAGTAACAACAGTTGATGATTGAACTCTTACCCTGTGCAAACTATATACTAGGAAAGCAGTTGGGCATAGTAAGTGGACAATCATACATATGTACAGAATATGTCAAATTCATTCTATTTATATTCTTTGGAGTTCAGCTGTATAAGAAGCTCTTTATAACCACAATAGTTAATATGGATATTTAGGTATTTTTTTCCCCAGCGAAAAAGATGGTAATACTACCTCTCTTTTCCCTCTCCCTCTATAGAAACATTCTAAATACCAAATGTTTTTCTAAGAGGGAATGTTCTAGACATTTTAACTGGAGTTAAAGACTTTATTTGGATAAAGTAACTGATGCTGTCATATATTTTTCTAATATTATGAAGTATCACTGTCCTTAATCACATTAATTTATAATTCTCAATATTGTCTGACTGTACAGCTTATTCATAGAAAAGTGTAAAAGAAGTTTATATCCCCAGCATCTCAAAATAAACACTGATACATATTTTCTTCTAGTTTTTTTCTAAGATTTTCTCTTTTCAAAACATTTTTCTATTTTAGAAAAAGTAAAAGGAATTACTTTCAAACATTAGAAGTATGTTAAAAGTTACCTCAGAGTATTATGTATGCCATTTTTCATTCACCACTATGTATATTCCATGAATTTCTCTCCAGAAGTGTTTATCCTGTTTAATGTGTATATACTGGGAATCTTTGAGTCTTGGAAAAGAGGGTTCTTAAAACCTTATTGGTGTCATGGTTTAGAACCGTGGTTCTCAAAGTGTGGTCTGGGGATCCCTGGAGGTCTCTGAGACTTTTAGGAGGTCCTTGAGGTGAAAATTGTTGTTGTAATAATTCTAAGATGTTATTTGCTTTCTTCACTCTCCTTCTCTCATGAATGTACAGTGGAATTTTCCAGAGGCTTCATAGGGTGTGTAATATTGCAACAGCCTGAGTAATGAAGCAGCTATGAGAATCCAACATTTTTCTATTAAATAAAACATTAAAGAGATGGGGGGGAAAAAAGCCTTTCTTCTCACTCAATTCTTTTTCTGTATGGAACATATATTTTCCATAAAAATATTTGTGTTAACATACTGAATATTGCTACCTTTTAAATCATTTGATAAATGGTTTAAATTTTCTGTTTTAATTTATAAAACAGTAATATTGATAGATATAACCTCTAAATAAAACCTCTTTAGGGTCCTCAATAATTTTTCAGAGTGTTAAAGGATCCTGATACTGAAAAAATTAAGAATCACTAGTTTAGAAAAAGATTGATGGGAAAAATCTAGGCGCCCTTCCTTACATTCTTATATTTCAAGTCTCTTTTTAGAATATCATCCTTTCTTTGTTTTTTAGAGATCAAGGGACTTAGAGTTCTATTTCTGTCCCAGATTCTTCTCTGGAACTAAGAAGCTTGTCAGTCTTCCAAAAATAACAGTTCTTTGTTTTTTCCTTTTTAGATTTGATGGTAGAGTGGTGGCAAAGCTCCCTTTCACCCCCCTTTCCTACATCCAAGGACTGTCTCATCGAAATCTGCTGGGAGACGATACCACAGACTGTTCCTTCATCTTCCTGTATATTCTCTGTACCATGTCAATTCGACAAGTAAGTGACAACATCCACTATTTAATATGTATATCCTTCCTTGCTGTCACACCCTAAATTAGTGTCTACTTCTGTAATACTGGAAGTGTCTACCTGTTGCTACTGAGATCTTTCAGTTGCTTGTTTTAGAATTCAAGTATCATCTAAAACTGTTCTAAATGTATGTAGGTCTAGATTACTGATCCTTAGGAATGGGAAATAGCCATAAAATCAAACATGGTTTCCACATCCCATTTTTAGAGCTCTCAAGTTTCTTCTTTATTGCAACTATCTAAAGGTAGGAAAGTAGAGTGGGTTTTGTCTTCCCACTATCATTTCTTCTTTATTATACACCAGTGCCTTTTGGCACTTCAGAAACACAAATAAATAATTTGGTGACTTGAAGTTAGTCACAGTTGAGATAAAGTCTGGCTTGTAGAATTTACATTCAAGCAACATGATGGTCAGACATTCATAGTGAAAAAGAGTGAGAGCTAAGAGATACATATAAGGTTGTGAGAGCCTGGAAGAGAGACATAACATTCAATTAGTGGCAGACGATTCAGGCAGAAAGGTTGAAAGAATGAAGTGGCTTTTGAGATGGGACTTTAAAAAGTAAGAGAGGTTAATTAAAGTCTCTGGCTCCAGAACTCTTCATATTTCAAGGCATTATTCAGTTTTTGAACATACTGCCACTCAGCAGGCATTGTAGTGGGGAGGTTGGCACATGCAATAAGTATGAACATGATTCTTTCAATGATTGTTACATAAATGATTCAGAGTTATTTTTCTTCTTCTTCCTCTGAATATTGTCTGTGGCAGCAGGTTTTTTGATTTGTCTGGCATGTGGGAATCAATAGGAAATGGAATAATAGTTTGAAGGTCACAAAGATCTTCATGATCTTACCACTTAATACTTTCCTTACCTCATCCAACACTCCAGCCATTCTGACTTGCCTGACAGTTTCCATGTTCCACTTACCCAGACTCACTTTTTGTGAATGCTCTTCCTTCTATCTGGATGTCTCCCACCTTTTTCTGTTGCATATTAAATGCAACCAAGTTTCCAGGCTTCCTGGAATCATTTTCTGACACTTGCTGCATTCTGAAGGGTAGATATATGACCAGATGCAGAAATCTCAGAAGATTATCACAGTAGTCTAGCAAAAAATCACTATGTTCTAAACTTACAGTGATGGGAGGGTTGAAAAGGAGAGGACAAAGTTGAAAAATATATAGAGGTAAACTAGCAGAACTTAGTGATTGATTTAATGTGAGAAAGGAGAAACTAAGGTAACTTCAACATTATGGCTTTGGTGACCAAATGGAGGATGGGAGTAGAAGAAAGAGAAGTAGGTTGGTTAGAAAACATGCTGTTTGAGGTGTTTGTGAGGCACTTAAGTGGGTATGTCCACCAGGAAGTTGTATTCTTGTGTAGCCGAGGTGTATACTACATCTTTTGACATGCTTTAGCATTTTGGCTTATCCAAGGTGAAAGCCAAGACAGTGACAACATGGATCTCTTTGTTGGTTTAACAGAGGTCATTGATAACTAGAATATTGCTCTTAAATTTGATTATTTAAGTATGAAATATTAAAATTATAGCTAAGGTCAAAATATTAATAAAAAATGATGTATACATGCTACTTTAAGCAACAAAGAACAATTCTATTTTAATTACATGCAGATGTTAGTACTTTATTTGTGACGGCTAACGACAGTTTTGTGGTTTTTTTGTGTTTGGGGGTTTGTTTTTTTTGGGCCAGCCTCGCGGCTTTGCAGGATCTCAGTTCTCTGACCAAGGATTGAACCCAGGTCATGGCAGTGAAAACCCGGAATCCTAACCACTAGGCCACCAGGGAACTCCCTCACAATAGTTATTTTAGATGCACCATTTGCACTGCTACCTGGACATTGTTACCTAGAAATCACCATCTGAACTGTAAAGGTTTTTTTTTTAGTGAAATAAATGTTAAGAATGATCATTGAGAAAGTTCAGCTCAAGCTGGTCTTTAAACTCCTTTCAGTTATTTCAGAAAGTCTGGTGAGGTGTATGTGTAGCAATTAATTTTATCAGGAATGCCATGGTCATTTACCATGGTGGTCAGCAAACTTCTTCTGCTTGCTGACCACCATGTAATGGTCTAGATCAGGGGTCCCCAACCCCTGGGCTGCGGACTGGTACGGCATGTTAGGAACTGGGCCGCGCAGCAGGAAATGAGCTGCGGGCAAGCGAGCGAAGCTTCATCTGCTGCTCCCCATCGCTCACGTTACTGCTTGAACCATCTCCCCGCTGCCCGTCCATGGAAAAATTTGTATTCCATGAAACCAGTCCTTGGTGCCAGAAAGGTTGGGGACTGCTGGTCTAGATGATAAGTACTTTTGTATTTACTTTTCAGACCATACAGTCTCTGTCACAACAACTTAACTCTGCCATTATAGTATGAAAACAGTCCTAGACAATATGTAAATGAATGAATGTGGCTGTGTTCCATCAAAACTTTATTTATAAAAACAGTCAGGGGCTTCCCTGGTGGCGCAGTGGTTAGGAATCTGCCTGCCAATGCAGGGGACACGGGTTCGAGCCCTGGTCTGGGAAGATCCCACATGCCGCGGAGCAACTAAGCCCATGTGCCACAACTACTGAGCCTGCGCTCTACAGCCTGCGAGCCACAACTACTGAAGCCCATGCGCCTAGAGCCTGTGCTCCGCAACAAGAGAAGCCACCACAGTGAGAAGCCTGCGCGCCACAATGAAGAGTAGCCCCCGCTAGCCGCAACTAGAGAAAGCCCGTGCGCAGCAATGAGGACCTAATGCAGCCATTAATTAATTAATTAATTAATTTTTAAAAAACGGACAGTAGACCAGCCATGCTAACTCCTGAGAATACAAAAAAAAGGTGAAAGGTGATGGGTGGGGAGAGAAGGAGCAGCAAAAAAAACACACAAAAATTCAGTGTGTTTGTTTTCAGCCAAGGAAGATATATATTCATACTTTTAATTTCCGCTTGTCCGAGTCTATGCACTGATATTAATAAGAGAAAAGTATATAGAGCTCTAGTATAGGTATTCAGAGATATTAAAAATCTTTGAAAAATCACTAAAATGACCTACTTTTATCAGTTTTATTAGCTGCCAATAGTTTCTTATTCTGTTCCCCGTTGGTTGTTAGTATGTATACTAACAGGAGGATTATGAACTTATATCCAGTCTGAAATACTTTAGCATTTGAAGTGTTACTATGGAATATATGCTTCTTTCTTTGAATTAAAATTCCTTTCTCTTATTCCCTTTCTCTTTCTATGTTTTGTCTTGTTGTTGTATTTGTTTTTTAAGATCTTACGTTGCATAATAGTTGACTCTGTAGATGCATGTGAAATGATCCGTCATAAAATATGAGACTTTCAGATTAGAGACTGTATTATGATTCCCTCAATGAAGCCATTCTTTTTTTTAAATTAATTAATTAATAAATATATATATTAAAAAAAATTTTTTTGGCTGTGTTGGGTCTTTGTTGCTGCGCATGGGCTTTCTCTAGTTGCACCGAGCGGGGGCTACTGTTCATTGTGGTGCGCGGGCTTCTAGTGATTTCTGAATTTCCTGTATATACCTTAAAGTGTAGTGTGCACCTAAAAGGCAGGTGTGAAACAAACAGTAGATACTACACCCAAATATAAACTTGGAAAATTGGGGTTATACCACTTTTTACTCCCTAAAACAATGTGGGAAAATTCATGTTGCCCCCAACCTCCAGTAGGAATTGTCCAACTTTGGGGTTTTTACCAATCTAACAGATAAGAATTGCTCTCTCATCGTAGTTTTAATTTGCTTATTTGGATTGAGCATCTCTGTTTGTCTAAGAGCTATTCATGTATTTTTTTTCTTTCTTTGGTAGGCGAGACACCGCGTATGCTTTTTGCCTATTTCGCTATTGGGTTGTTGGTCTTTTCTTAATTTTTAGCTCTTAGGGAGATTAGCCCTCTCTATGATCTAAGTTACTAATAATTTTTACAAATTGTCATTCGTGTTTGTTCTACTTAGTATGGTTTTTGCCATGCAAAATTTTGTTTGCTGGAGGTTTTTAGTTTTTTTTTTGTTTGTTTTTCTTTTCCTTTTTTGGTTTACTAGTCTTTAACTAAAGTTATAAAGAAATTCATCCTTGTTTTCTTCTAGTACATTTTGGTTTCATTAAGTCATGGTTCGATGCATTTGGAGTTGACACTGGTGTACCTTATTTATTCTTTGCTCTTGTACTTTGCCAACTATTATGTGATTTTTATTAGGGAAAGCATGGATTCATTTGAGATCAAAGGTTGCCTATCCCTTGTTTTCAAAGACTGAGGAGCCGAAGGGTCAAAAGAATGCAGTAAGGTTAATGATTATTCTTGAATCTAGTGTGTATATGAGTAGGACGAAGCCCTATCAGCAGCCTACTATTAATATTTTCTCTGGAGTGCCTGTCTAAATTCCTCTTTGAAATTTGAAAGTCTGTTCAGATCCCCATGCAAGTGTTTGGCTGGGGACACTCCTCCTTTCTTCACACCTTGTGTAGATAATTAGGGTTTTGCAATGCGCAGGTGTCATAGAGTGGGCTAAGCATTGTGATCTGAACCCCTAGAGTAAAAGAATATGGAGGAGTGGGTTAAAATATATGTGTCATACCTATAGAGTGTCAAGGTTTAAACTTGTCAGTGTGACCACCCCTCGTAGCAGTTTTCCTGAGGAATCCTCAAGGCAATGCTCTCTTATGTCCAGAAGCTACTTTCTGGTTTCCTATATTCAGTAATTCCAGTGCTTTTAATCTTTCTTGTTTATTGTGGTAAAATAGACATAACATAAAATATGCTGCTTTAACCATTTTTAACTGTACAGTTCTGTGACATTAAGTACATTGTACGTTGTCATATGACCATCACCACTATCCATCTCTAGAACTTTTTCATATTCCCAAACCGGAAATCTCTGCCCATTAAACACTAAATCTCCATTACCCTCTCCCCTCAGTCCCTGGCAACAACCATTCTACTTTCTGTCTCTGTGAATTTGATTGTTAATATTTGTGAATTTGACCTCATATAAGTAGAATCATACTTATGTCCTTTTGTAACTGGCATGTTTTAAAGGTTCATCCATGTTGTAGCATGTGTCAGAATTTCTTTCCTTTTTAAGGGTGAATAGACGTTCAATTGTATGTATATACCACATTTTGTTTATTCATCTGTCAAAGGACAATTGGATTGCTTCTACCTTTTGGCTGTTGTGAGTAATGCTGCTGTGGACACAGGTGTATAAATGTCTGAATTCCTGTTTTCCCTTCTTTTTGCATATATACCCAGAAGTAGAATTGCTGGTCATACTGCAATTCTATGTTTAATTTTTTGAGGAATCAACATACTGTTTTCCACAGCTACTCATCATTTTACCCAGTACTGTTATCTTAAGGCTTCAGTTTGCCACCAGTTTGAGACCATTTTTAAAAGAATACAAGTAATTTCTCATGCTTTTGTTTCAGTGAGTGAAAACCATAATTTCATTCACTCAGGGTTAATGTTTATGCTGAATGTGTAAAAACAAAATGTATTTTATTCGTTACCTCCAGCAATGGTAGGGTGGCCTTGCTTGTTTTAATGGGGAAGTCTTCTTGTAGTAAATTAGAATATAGCATCTACGGGAATGAGAAACATTTCTGTTATTCATGTCCTTAAAGTGTCAACAGTTTTAATTGCTGAAGTGAGTAGATAGTTCTATCACCAGGTTTCTGGAATTTGTTTTAAACACCTTATATTTGTGAAAGATTATGATATTTACATATGTCAGTTAATAACATCTCTACGGTATTAACCAGAATCCACTTCCTTTACTGAGAGTGGTAGTGTGATTAAATCAGCTAGCTCCAGTCCCTTCGTGACAATACCCCAAGGGTAGGAGTGTGCTAACTGGTTTAAAAAAAAGTGTCACCTTAAGAACAACTGCTAAAAACAAAAAAGAAAACTGCTAACTTTCTATATCATGCCCCCTTATTATGATGGAGGTATAATATTAGGTTGAATTAAGGGTATCTATCTGCTTCAATATTTTTTTCCCCTATCTATAAGAGAACTTACTATCACATTAATAATAATCCCTTGATAGAGTCCTCTGTTCATTTATTCATTCAACAAAAGTGAACACATATGTGTATCAGGCTCTGTGCTGAATGCTTAGTATATAGTTATAAAAAAAAACTGACATATAATTATGGTCCTTGCCCTCATGGAACTTATGTTTCTTTTGAAATAAAAAGGTTAATTTTCCCCACCTGCAACTTCACTTCTAAAGAAATCATTATCAAATATGAGGGTATAGAAGTACATTTAAAATTATTTCTGTTATACTAATCATTCAGAGTGGAGGCAGATTAAACAAAGATTAAATTTTAAACCTAAACTAAGGCAATTTTATGACATTACTAATTCACATAAGTATTTGTGAGTCTGGTTTTTATCTATTACTTATTTTTTTCATGTTCTGGTATGTTAGTGGTTATATGATTCACCACTGACCTAAGAGTTTTCAAGGAGGCACTTCCCTGGTGGCGCAGTGGTTAAGAATCCACCTGCCAATGCAGGGGACATGGGTTCGAGCCCTGGTCTGGGGAAATCCCACATGCTGCGGAGCAACTAAACCTGTGTGCCACAAATACTGAGCCTGCGCTCGGAGAAGCCCGCGCACCACAATGAAGACTAACCCCTGCTCTTCGCAACTAAAGAAAGCCCCACACAGCAACAAAGACCCAATGCAGCCAATAAATAAATAAATATATTTTTTAAATAAATAAATAAAAGAAGTTGGAAATTTAGTGACATTCTATCATTTGGTCTTCTTATTGCTTTGTGTAGTGGATTTTTAGAGGGGGGCATGAAGGAGCTATTTTTATTATGAAAGAAATATAGACATTCTCCAGCTTTACTAAGGGGAAGTAACCTACTAATGATTGATTTTTCTTCATAACCTGTTTTTAGATTTCTTTTTAAAGTACAGCATGGTCTATAGTATTGTGAGTGATTGAATGAATGAATGAAGTATTTTATGGCAAATATAATTTAAATGAGTTCTTGAAGTTGTGTCTTCATATTTAAATATTATGTGATATTCTGACGGTGTTATCTCAGAAATATAAACACATCAGTAACAATTATTCTTTTTTTGAATATTTAAATTTTATTTTATTTATTTTTTAATACAGCAGGTTCTTATTAGTTATCTATTTTATACATATTAGTGTATATATGTCAATACCAATCTCCCTATTCATCACACCACCACCACCACCCGCCGCTTTCCCCGCTTGGTGTCCATACGTTTGTCCCCTACATCTCTGTCTCTATTTCTGCCCTGCAGACTGGTTCATCTGTACCATTTTTCTAGGTTCCACATATATGCGTTAATATATGGTATTTGTTTTTCTCTTTCTGACTTACTTCACTCTGTATGACAGTCTCTAGATCCATCCACGTCTCTACAAATGACCCGATTTAATTCCTTTTTATGGCTGAGTAATATTCCATTGTGTATATGTACCACATCTTCTTTATCCATTTGTCTGTCAGTGGGCATTTAGGTTGCTTCCATGACCTGGCTATTGGAAATAGTGCTGCAGTGAACACTGGGGTGCATGTGTCTTTTTGAATTATGGTTTCCTCTGGGTATATGCCCAGTAGTGGGATTGCTGGGTCCTATGGTAGTTCTACTTTCAGTTTTTTAAGGAACCTCCATACTGTTTGCCATAGTGACTGTATCGATTTACATTTCCACCAACAGTACAAGAGGGTTCCCTTTTCTCCACACCCTCTCCAGCATTTGTTGTTTGTAGATTTTCTGATGATGCCCATTCTAACTGGTGTGAGGTGATACCTCATTGTAGTTTTGATTTGCATTGCTCTAATAATTAGTGATGTTGAGCAGCTTTTCATGTGCTTCTTGGCCATCTGCATGTTTTCTTTGGAGAAATGTCTATTTAGGTCTTTTGCCCATTTTTGGATTGGGTTCTTTGTTTTTTTAATATTGAGTTGCATGAGCTGTTTATATATTTTGGAGATTAATTCTTTGTCTGTTGCTTTGTTTGAAAATATTTTCACCCATCCTGAGGGTTGTCTTTCCATCTTGTTTGTAGTTTCCTTTGCTGTGCAAAAGCTTTGAAGTTTCATTAGATCCCATTTGTTTATTTTTGTTTTTATTTCCATTACTCTAGGAGGTGGATCAAAAAAGATCTTGCTGTGATTTATGTCAAAGAGTGTTCTTCTTATATTTTCCTCTGAGAGTTTTATAGTGTCCAGTCTTACATTTAGGTCTCTAATCCATTTTGAGTTTATTTTTGTGTATGGTGTTAGGGAGTGTTCTAATTTCATTCTTTTCCATGTAGCTGTCCAGGTTTCCCAGCACCACTTATTGAAGAGACTGTCTTTCTCCATTGTATATCCTTTGGTTTGTCCTATATGGCCTTTATTATGTTGAAGTAGGTTCCCTCTGCGCCCACTTTCTGGAGAATTTTTATCATAAATGGGTGTTGTATTTTGTCAAAAGCTTTTTCTGCATCTATTGAGATGATCACATGGTTTTTATTCTTCAGTTTGTTAATGTGTATCGCATTGATTGATTTGCATATATTGAAGAATCCTTGCATCCCTGGGATAAATCCCACTTTATCATGGTGTATGATCCTTTTAATGTGTTGTTGGATTCTGTTTGCTAGGATTTTGTTGAGGATTTTCCATCATGGATTATCATCAGTGATATTGGATTTATCATCAGTGATATTGGTCTGTAATTTTCTTTTTTTGTAGTATCTTTGTCTGGTTTTGGTATCAGGGTGATGGTGGCCTCATAGAATGAGTTTGGGAGTGTTCCTTCCTCCGCAATATTGTGGAGGAGTTTGAGAAGGATAGGTGTTAGCTCTTCTCTAAATGTTTGATAGAATTCATCTGTGAAGTCATCTGGTCCTGGACTTTGTTGGAATATTTTTAATCACAGTTTCAGTTTCATTACTTGTGATTGGTCTGTTCATATTTTCTATTTCTTCCTGGTTCAGTCTTGGAAGGTTATACCTTTCTAAGAATTTCTCCATTTCTTCCAGGTTGTCCATTTTATTGGCATAGAGTTGCTTGTAGTAGTCTCTCATGATGCTTTGTTTTTCTGCGGTGTCTGTTGTAACTTCTCCTTTTTCATTTCTAATTTTATTGATTTGAGTCCTCTCCCTCTTTTTCTTGATGAGTCTGGCTAAAGGTTTATCAATTTTGTTTATCTTCTCAAAGAACCAGCTTTTAGTTTTATTGATCTTTGCTATTGTTTTTTTGTTTCTATTTCATTTATTTCTGCTCTCATCTTTATGAATTCTTTCATTCTACTAACATTGGGTTTTGTTTGTTCTTCTTTCTCTAGTTCCTTTAGGTGTAAGGTTAGATTGTTTATTTGAGATTTTTCTTGTTTCTTGAGGAAGGCTTGTATTGCTATAAACTTCACTCTTAGAACTGCTTTTGCTGCATCCCATAGGTTTTGGATCGTTGTGTTTTCATTGTCATTTGTCTCTAGGTGTTTTTTGATTTCCTCTTTGATTTCCTCAGTGATCTCTTGGTTATTTAGTAACATATTGTTTAGCCTCCCTGTGTTTGTGTTTTTTATGTTTTTTTTCCCCTGTAATTGATTTCTAGTCTTATAGTACTGTGGTCAGAAAAGATGCTTCATGTGATTTCAGTTTTCTTAAATTTACTGAGGCTTGATTTGTGACCCAAGTTGTGATCTCTCCTGGAGAAGAACTGTTCCATGTGCCCTTGAGAAGAAAGTGTAATCTGCTGTTTCTGGATGGAATGTCTTATAAATATCAATTAAATCTATCAGGTCTATTGTGTCATTTAAAGCTTGTGTTTCCTTATTAATTTTCTGTCTGGATGATCTGTCCATTGGTGAAGTGAGGTGTTAAAGTCCCCAGCTATTATTGTGTTACTGTCGATTTCCTCTTTTAGAGCTGTTAGCAGTTGCCTTATGTATTGAGGTGCCCCTATGTTGGGTGCATATATATTTATAATTGTTATGTCTTCTTGGATTGATCCCTTGATCATTATGTTGTGTCCTTCCTTGTCTCTTGTAGCATTCTTTATTTTAAAGTCTATTTTATCTGATATGAGTATTGCTACTCCAGCTTTATTTTGATTTCCATTTGCATGGAATATCTTTTTCCATTCCGTCACTTTCAGTCTGTATGTGTCCCTAGGTCTGAAGTGGGTCTGTTGTAGACAGCATATATATGGGTCTTGTTTTTGTATCCATTCAGCGAGCCTGTGTCTTTTGGTTGGAGCATTTAATCCGTTCACGTTTAAGGTAATTATTGATATGTATGTTCCTATTACCATTTTCTTAATTGTTATGGGTTTGTTTTTGTAGGTCCTTTTCCTCTCTTGTGTTTCCTACCTAAAGAAGTTCCTTTAATATTTGTTGTAGGGCTGGTTTCATGTTGCTGAATTCTCTTAGCCTTTTCTTGCCTGTAAAGCTTTTGATTTCTCCGTAGAATCTGAATGAGATCCTTGCTGGGTAGAGTAATCTTGGTTGTAGGTTCTTCCCTTTCATCACTTTAAATATATCATGCCACTCCCTTCTGGCTTGTAGAGTTTCTGCTGAGAAATCAGCTGTTAACCTTATGGGAGTTCCCTTGTATGTTATTTGTTGTTTTTCCCTTGTTGCTTTCAGTAATTTTTCTTTGTCTTTAATTTTTGTCAGTATTATTACTATGTGTCTCAGCGTGTTTCTCCTTGGGTTTACCCTGCCTGGGGCTCTTTGCGCTTCCTGGACTTGGGTGGCTATTTCCTTTCCCATGTTAGGGAAGTTTTCAACTATATCTCTTCAGATATTTTCTCGGGTCCTTTCTCTCTCTCTTCTCCTTCTGGGACCCCTATAATGCGAATGTTGCGTTTAATGTTGTCCCAGAGGTCTCTTAGGCTGTCTTCATCTCTTTCCATTCTTTTTTCTTTATTCTGTTCTGTGGCAGTGAATTCCACCATTCTGTCTTCCAGGTCACTTATCCATTCTTCTGCCTCAGTTATTCTGCTATTGATTCCTTCTAGTGTATTTTTCATTTCAGTTATTTATTGTTCATCTCTGTTTTTTTGTCTTTAATTCTTCTAGGTGTTTGTTCTTTAATTCTTCTAGGTCTTTGTTAAACATTTCTTGCATCTTCTTGATCTTTGCCTCCATTCTTTTTCCGAGGTCCTGGATCATGTTCACTATCATTATTCTGAATTTTTTTTCTGGAAGGTTGCCTATCTCCACTTCATTTAGTTGTTTTTCTGGGGTTTTATCTTGTTCCTTCATCTGGTACAAAGTCCTCTGCCTTTTCATTTTGTCTATCTTTTTGTGAATGTGGTTTTCCTTCCACAGGCTGCAGAACTGTAGTTCTTCTTGCTTCTGCTGTCTGCCCTCTCAGTAGCAATTATTCTTAATGATAAAGTATTGGGGAGTGTATACTTCAGAGGAGCCTAGATATAGATATTCTCATAGTGCCTTATGCACATTAGGTACTCAGTAACTGTTGAATGAATGAATGCATACAAGCTAACCTGCCTACCCTGGGTTAGAGTTTGTTCTGAAGAACAGAACTTTAATAGAGGAGGTACTATGTAAGAGAACCCATTAGATTAAGAATCCAAAAACATGGGTTTTAATTCTAACTCTGTTCTTCATTTAACTTTGTAATTTTGGACAGGCCATCCTACTCTTCCAAGTTTTAATTGGAATTTCTCAAATATAAAATGAAAGACTTGAGCAAAAATAATTAGACGATCTTTAAGGTTTTTCCCACTTACAGGTGCTGTACAATATCTTAACTGACCTTATTTACCCTCTCCACATTCATGAACCCCTTCCCTCCCTCTTTAAAGCAAACCACCTTATCCCCACATCACACTGTCCACTCCTGTGCTCTTTAGAACTCCTCCACCTGTCTGCTCCTACCAGTTGAGTCATTGTCTTCCAAGAGCGAATTGTGTTTATCCCGAAACTGTTTATGCTAGTTTTACTCATTGTTGCATTTATGTTATTTAATTTAATGTTATATTAACCGATGAAATCTGAGTATAAAATAGTCTTTTCTATGAGAACTAGTTTCATAAAGTTGAGTTTCTAAAAAAAAAAAACTACTGAATTAGATTTAAGTGAGACAGCTGAAAAGATGAGGGGTTGTGTAGAAACCTAGGAGGATTCTGAACTTAGATTACTTTGCAAAATTCTGATTTCTCTCACTTCTTTGAAGACATTGATACCGAATATTTCAGTTTCAGCTGATACTGAATATTTCAGTTTCAGCTTCAGACGGTGCAATAATGACTAAATCCAGCTATAAGCCCCATACTCAGAGAAAAAGCCTTCCTACACGAAATAGCTAATGAATGTACTTTGTGTTGAAATAAAAGATTACCTCTTTTTATGATTCTCCACTTGAAAAAATCAGCTTCTTTGGTTAGTAGACCAAGATCCTATGAGGGAAGAGGCTTTTTACTGTTCTGTGATCTCTATAACATTGTAGGCCTTTTAAAAAATAAGTAGTAATCGTCCTGTTTTAGGTCATATTAGTACTTTTTATTTGTAAGGTTTCTCTTTATATGAGATCTATGTTAAATACTTTTCTCTAAATCTCATTAAAACCCAATTTTTATTCTCTTTCCTTCACAGAACATCCAGAAGATCCTTGGCCTTGCCCCTTCACGAGCCGCCACCAAGCAGGCAGGTGGATTTCTTGGCCCTCCACCTCCTTCTGGGAAGTTCTCTTGAATTTAAGAAGAACCCTATAATTCCTGTCATTCTTTTTAGGCACTCAAATAAGACCGGCAACTATTTTGTAGCAAGAGCCATAGGCAGCCTTAGAACTTGGGCCACTTTCTAATTTTGAGTTATTTCTAGGTTTTTTTGGATATGATTCGAATGAGAATGGCACTCAACAAACATGATAGTGCTTTTGGTCACAAATTAATTTTTTTTTAAACAAGTGTTTTGATTAGATAAGCACAGGTGATGTTTATGTAATGAGAAACAAATTCTTATTTTGCTTACACAAATATTTCTGTGGGATCAACTTTCAAGTATGTGCTGTGTGCCATGTACCATGGAAGTTGGCTTTCTATGAGCATTTAGATATCTGGAAGAAAAATTTAGTTTATGTAACTCTTATTTGGAACAATTTGTTGTGTGTTTTTTTCAACCCAAATATATGACCTGAGATCAATAAAAGAGGCCAAAATTTTAGCTATTTCATCTACAAGGAGAGACGTGTTTTGTTTTGCCATATTTCTAGATACATATTTTTAGTAATCTGAACATAAGGGAAAACATTGGCGAGGAAGGGGCAATGCTGTTTCTGTTTTTTCTCACCCGTCCCCCCTACCCTGGGGCAATGTTTAAATGTAATATTTTATCATACTTGCTTCATATGCTCAAAATACAGAGTTGCCCTGTTATAGGAATTCTAAAGCATGAGAGGAAAGGAAGGTAATAACTCACGGAAGTATAAAAATGAGGGTCCTCAGCAGTTTCCTTCATACCCTAGTACAATCTGTTGGATTCTTGGGAAGGCACTCAGTCCTCCCCTGGAGGCAAGGTTATGGTTATTTGTGGTTAATCTTGCAGAGCTTCCTTGTAGTCACAGTGGCCTTCGGTTCCTGCCCTGCTCCTTTGTAAAGGATGAGGGGATGTTTATACCATGATCTTCCCCCCTCCCCGAATCCATGGAATTAGAAATCTTATGTGGAGTGATAACTCTAGTACTAAATGTTTACTTTTATCAGTAGTGTCCTTAGATGCATGTATTCTACCAGTGAGAAAGGTACATTATTTGCAAAGTAACAACTGTTAAACCAACAGCAAACTTTTCAATGGCATCAAGTCCAGAAGACAGTGGGATAATATTTTGAAAGCTGGGGATAATAATTATCAACCTAGAATTTTATGTACAGCTAAACCAGAAGTTTGGGAGCAAAACTGGGGAAAATATTTTCAGAGCTACAAAATCCAAGATAGTTGAATTATTAAAGGATATATTTCAGGGACGGGGAAGAATACCAGGGGGAAGGTGTGGGATCGAAGAATCGATGGTCAACACAGAAATTGGTAAACTATATGGATAAATTTAAATATTTTATGGATTATCTAGTTTAAGGATTATCTCGAGACAACCCCACAAAGTAATTACTGTTCTTGCCCTCATTTAACAGATGAAGAAACTGAGGCAAGAGAGGTTAAGTAACTTGCTCAGCATCCCTTAGGTAGTGAGTGGCAGAGTTAGGATTTGAACCCAAGCAGTTTAAAGCCATGTAGTCCAGGCTCTCAAATGCTATGTTGTATTATAACATCCCAATATAGCATGTGGTGAGTCTCTTCCCATCTCTTTCCCTTATCTCCTCAGCTAGAGTATATGAGCTCTAAAGTTGAGGCTTTGTCTTTTTTGGTTGTTGTTCTTGTTTCCTCAAAGCCATCACATGGGTGGGAGGGAGCACAGCAGGAGCTCATTGAAAGCAGATGAAATGGAACAGAAATCTCTATTGCAAGGTTACCTTTATCAGAAAAGATGCCTGATAATGGATAGTGATAACTTCTAATGGTCTTTCCTCCATGTCATTAACTGTTCCAGGCAAAATAATAATTAAAAGGGTGATAAAGAAGGAAATGATGATCACGATAACAATGATGAGAAAATGATGGAATATCTAAAATAAAGCATAAAAAGAGAAGAAACCACACTCAAAATTCTGCTATTACCTTGTAAAGTGAAAATATATAGTTCATCCTCCCATCAGCCCTCTTAGGTTTTGAAGCTGATGCTTTCTAATCAGATTTCTAATGGATGTTGAGGTTTTCATAAAGTATATTTCAGTGGAAGAGGGTAAATAAGAGGGAGAAGTAAAAAAGGAGAAGGAAGGAGGAGAGAGAACATCTATTCACCCTATTCCTAAAAGGACACAATAGCAGGGATGTATGCAGAGGAAACAGAGCTATCACATCACAAGAATGTAAATTCAAGGAGATACTAAGGGCTACTGTAGCCTCACAGTTAGCTTTTTAATTTACTTGCCCTGAAAAATTTTCAAGACTAGTCATTTGGATGACTCTAAATCCAGACCATCACTGAATTAGTGGAGATGACATTTCAAGCCAGAGAAGCCTCTGAACAGCTCTCAAAACACGTGATTTGGCTACTTTGCTTATGTAAAGGGTAGATTGTCCCCTTCCTAGTTAAAAAAAAAAAATCAAGCATTATTAATATTTACATTAGGCTACTCAGGTTGTGCTCATAATATACTTAGTAGTAAACTTTTTAAAAATGCAGGTAAACCTAAATTTATTAACAGATAAGACTTCAAAATCTAAGCCAGTTTGAAACCTGGAAAGCAAACGAGTGTACTCATATGCCTTTGACCAGATTGTGGTTCCTCTTCTCTCATTTGAAAATTATTCTCTTCAGTTTGTTTAGTAATTTAAAATGACATCAGTGGGTTGATGAGCATCCAGAATTTTCCCTTACATCCAAATCAAAATCATTTTGTCACAGGCTAGTGTGTAGTAGGGTTTTTTCAACATAACTTAAACTTATATTGTGTATTTCAGTCCTGCCCTTCAATACAAGTAAAAGCACCATATACTTTCTCCTTTTTTGGATTAATTCTGCTTAAGTTACAGTCTTTTATTTTCTTTGAATTTACTTCTTGCTTTGAGTTTTGAAGCTTTTTAGAATGGGGAAAAACCTCAAAAATAAATGAAAGTTAAAAAAATGTATAAAGAACACCCAGATCCTGATTATTCATCTTCAGCAGTTAATTAATGGCCAATCTTATGTCTACCCCTTCTTGCTTCTATTCCTCTTATATTATTCTAAAGCAAATCCTAGGCATTGTATCTTTTACTCAAAAATGTTTCAGGGCTTTAAAGAATATATCTCTATATATGTCTCAATACCATTTTCACACTTTAAAAAATTGACAATTCCTTGATAGGATAATTGTCTATAGATCTCAAAATTTTTTACAGTTTTTTTGAATCAGTTGGTTGACAAGCGTTGTAAATCTCTTCTAATCTATTATCGTGGTTCTCAAACTAGAATACATCAGAATCACCTAGAAGCCTTAAAACACAGACTGCTGGGCCCTACTGCAGAGTTTCTGATAAGACTGCAGTGTAGCTTGAGAACTTGCACTTCTAACAAATTCCAGGGTGATGCTGATGTTGGCTGGTTTGCAGTCCACTCACATTTTAGTTCCGCACCATCTCTCTTTCATTTCCCCCCTTGTAATTTATTTGTTGAAGAAACTGCATTGTTTCCCCTGTAGGGTTTCCCTCAGTTTGAAATTTGCTGATTGCATGCCTGTTTTACACACTGTTGGTTGTCTCTTTTTGTAATGTTAGCTTTTGCTAATCACTAATTACTAATAATTAGGGATTGAAAAATTATGATACTCTACTATCTCTTCATTTATTAGGTAAAAATACCTCTATAGGTAGAAGCATCCCTTCATATACCGTTTGGTTACCCAGTGTTAAATTTTATAGGAAAGGCAGACTAAATGTGTGATTATCTGGTTTTCAAAATAATGAGCTGTTCACTCTAATGCTCCAGGGGTGAACAATGTGTGTGATTAGCAGTTCATAGGTTTAAACATACTTGATTCATTTCAGTTCACTGAAGTTATTTTTCTTGCAGATGCTCAAATTGTCCTATTTTTGGCCAGTGAGAGGCTCTTTAAGCTGGCTCCTGGGACTGTTTGACATGACCCTAGTTTTCATTGGTGGCATCCTTGTTAAGTGATATGACAAGATGTTCCAGGGCCGCCTCATATTTCCTGCCTGAGCAGAAGGCAACACTTTCTTCAAGGAGGCCTGATTATTTTTACTGGGGAATGGTATTTGGAGACTGCAGTCAGAGCATAAAGATGCTCGTTGAGACTGGGTTAGTAGGTTTCTAGGCCCTTTTTGTGGACTAAGATAGGTAATACGTTTTGTTGTTGTTTTAAGATAAAATGCATCATGCGTTTATACCAGTACTCTATGCCCCTCTTAAATTCTGAGCTACAGAGTTTTTCCTTACTTTCTTTAACCTGTGTCTCTTTTAATTCTCATGCTAAGAATTGCAATTTTCATTGCCAGAAATGATGGAATATCATATACTTAGTCTTTAGCATAATCCCACAATATCCACCCAAAAGTCCCAGAATATCAATACCAACATTACTACCAACAATATAATTACTGAAAATAATTGAAGTTTTTTTGGGGGGAGAGTGGGGGGAGGTTCTTTAAAATACATCCCACTCCAGGTATACAGTCAGATTACTGAAATTTCAGATTATGTGGAATAGTTTCTTTTTTGAGTTTCTCATTCATGTCCTCATCTCTGTCCCCTATATTTCCCTGAAGTAGCCTCCCAGGTAGTCTCCTTTACTCTGGTCTCTCCTGGCTCATCATCCATCCTGTAAAGTCAATAATCTTTCTAAAATATAAATCTACTTGTGTTGCTCCTCCAAGGAAAGTTGTCCACCGCCTCCCAGTAACCTGTAAGTAAATGTAGACTATTTAGCATAGAAAATCATCCTAGTCTGGATCTCCAGCCTCTCCCACCCCTAGGATCTACCCTTCTCCCATCCCTGTCTCGCATACATCCTAGGCTCTAGTCAAGCAAATTTATTTTTTAAATTCTGCATTTTTCACATTTTTAGACTTTATTACCTTTGTTTTCTCTGCCTGAAATATTCTTTCTCTTATTTGCCTGATTTTCTCATGTTTCCTTCTCAACTCAACTCAAGCATCTCCTCCTCCTAAAGGTTTTCTCTGACCTTTATGTGTTAGGTTTCTTTTCCCTGTATCTGTTTGAGCTTTTCATATGAGTCATTTATTAAAAATGGGCAAATCTCTTAACTGTCTAAGCCTCAATGGCCTCGTCTGGAAAATGGGATGAACACTCCAGTTAAAACTGTCATATCCAACATCACTCATCTGAGTCTTCAGCTAGATTCTCTTAGTTCCCTCTGAAAACCCTGCTGCCTGCTGCCCACAGCACACTGGACACTCTCAGCTGCACGTATGCACTTTAGCTCTTACCAGGGGATTGTATAACGTTACTTGTTTTACTTGTTAATTTTAATTATGTACACTAAGTATTGTGTAAATTAATGAAATATGAATGCAAAAAAGAGAATTGTGTCCATGAAAACTAATTTGAATGGTTTGGAATGACTCAATAAAAGCAAATTGCTAAAAATAATTGCTTTGACTTACATATGGGTAAAATAACAGAGACTGAAAAAAGTAATAAAAGTTTAGAAAGATTCAGTACTCATATTCATTCTTAGTGTTTTAGTTCATACTTCACTTTAAAGAAACCAAAACTGGAAATCAGAGGTGATACATTTTCGTCTTAAAAACATTTTATTTTAGGGCTTCCCTGGTGGCGCAGTGGTTGAGAGTCCGCCTGTTGATGCAGGGTACGCGGGTTAGTGCCCTGGTCCGGGAGGATCCCACATACCGCGGAGCGGCTGGGCCCGTGAGCCATGGCCGCTGAGCCTGTGCGTCCGGAGCCTGTGCTCCGCAACGGGAGAGGCCGCAACAGTGAGAGGCTGCATACCACAAAAAAAACCCCACAACATTTTACTTTAGGAAAGCATTGCCACAAAACATGGAATTTTCATCATCACAGGTTCTGTTTAGGGACTTCCCTGGCGGTCCAGTGGTTAAGACTCCATGCTTGCGCTGCAGGGCACGCGGGTTCAATCCCTGGTTGTGGAACTGTGATCCCACATGCTGCGCGGCATGGCCAAAAAATAAGATTAAATAAATAAATTTTTAAAACTCTGTTTAAATTCTTGCAGTCTTTGAAATCTTTGAGTTGCACATGTTTGATTCTGTTGTTTTATTGCTATAAACTATGCATGGAAAACAAAATAAAGGGTTCTTTGAACACTTATTATGGGTTTAGTGTATACAAAAAAAGAAAAAAGGGACTTCGCTGGTGGCGCAGTGGTTAAGAATCCGCCTGCCAACGTAGGGGACACGGGTTTGAGCCCTGGTCTGGGAAGATCCCACGTGCCGCGGAGCAACTAAGCCCGTGCGCCACAACTACTGAGCCTGAGCTCTAGAGCCCACAAGCCGCAACTACTGAAGCCCGCATGCCTGGGGCCCATGCTCTGCAACAAGAGAAGCCACCGCAATGAGAAGCCCACGCACCACAACGAAGAGTAGCCCCCGCTCGCCGCAACTAGAGAAAGCCCGCGTGCAGCAACGAAGACGCAAAGCAGCCAAAAATAAATAAATTTATTAAAAGAAAAACGAGACTCAAAAAAATAGGCTCATATTCAGGGGAAAAGCCTTGACCCTACATCAGAAGTGAATAGGTATATATTTGTTATAAGTTAGAAGTGTCTGAAGTACATACAAAAATTTTTTCATGATTGTGTAATTAACTTTTTAGATTAACCTACAAATTACTGGTTCTAGTCACATCAGCGACATGGATTTTTCCCTCATAGTGTTTTGGATGGATTATATAAAGCAATTGACATTATGCCTCGCATATTGAGAGCATTTGATCTTCAAACACAGCAGTCCTATAAGGTAGATAGGATATCTTTTTATTGTCCTGATTTTCTGTGTGACAGATCAGGTTCTGAAATGTTGTGATGTGTCCAAGATCACAGCAAGTGGCAGAACGAGGAAGAGCCTTAGGCCCCAGGGTCCATGCTCTTTCCACTAGAGCATCCGGTAGGCTGACTCCATTGGGTCTACAGTATAAGACTGCTGAGCTGGAATCCTGTCTGGACTTGTTACCCTTTATGCAAAATGTCTTCATGTAAGGCAAGCTGGGGTTCCCAGGGAGTATCATTTAAGTGACTATCACTATCTCTTTTCCCTCTCTTTAAAAAACTTCCCCACATTCCTGTTTCACCATCTGAATGGTACATATTAATGTGACTTTGTGAATCTTAGAAGAAAATTTTAAATTATTAAATCAGGAAATTGTTCACCTGTCACAAATGAATATGGAAGAGGATAAACGTAAGTCTACTAAGAGATGATGTTTTTTAATTTCAAAATTGCTTTTTTAATTTTTATTTTTCAAACTTATTTTACTGAAGTATAGTTGATTTACAATGTGTTAATTTCTGCTGTACAGCAAAGTGATTCAGTTATACAAATATATGTTCTTTTTCATATTTTCCATTATGGCTTATCACAGAGATAACTTTTTTTTAAAATCTTTGAGTCTTTAATTTCTTTATTTTATTTTTGGCTGCGTTGGGTCTTCGTTGCAATGCGTGATCTTATCATTGTGGTGGCTTCTCTTGTTGCGGAGCACCGGCTCTAGGCGCGTGGGCTTCAGTAGTTGTGGCACGTGGGCTCAGTAGTTGTGGCTCACGGGCTCTAGAGCACAGGCTCAGTAGTTGTGGCGCACGGGCTTAGTTGCTCCGTGGCATGTGGGATCTTCCCGGACCAGGGCTCGAACCTGTGTCTCCTGCATTGGTAGGTGGATTCTTAACCACTGTGCCACCAGGGAAGTCCCAAGACAATTATATTCTATATGTGAAGAATGTGTGCAGTCTCAAGGCTTAAAATGGAATTCAATCTGTAAACTATTATAAGAGAAAGTCCCTGTAAATATGGGCAGGAAAAGGATTCTGAATAATTTTTTTCCTCTTTTTGTGTGGATGGTTTTCTGGTTCCTCATTGAAAGAAAAGTGTAATAGATGTATTATTGTATCCAGGAAAAAAGTTGTATGACTGTTTATTTTTAATGTAGTTCTAGAAGATGGAGTAAGAGCTGGCTACTCCCTAAAGACATTTTCTTTTCCTCCTGGTGGATGTATCAAAGCATGGAGTACCGCTAATGATGAAACTAAGCCAAAGCAACAGCCTGGCAGCTGGATGACATGGGGGTGAGAGGGGAGTGAGGGACCCCAAATGGGTTCCCAAGGGCTCCCTCCTTTGGGAATCCTGGAGATGGGGGAAGAGGATCTAGTTGCTTTTCTTCTTCACCTCCAGTTCTCTGGGGAAGGAAATTTGGATATGGAGGTGGCTTTAGTGGCACCCAGGCTTGGCTTTAAGCAAATTGTGAGGTAGGCAGTTTCTCTCAGCTTCTCCTCCTCCTTTAGCAACGATTCCACTCCTCCCACTCCTCTTTATTCCTTCACCTGTGCCGTCCCTCGTGCATCCATCTCAGGAGGTGCACTCGTCTCACTCGGTGTGTGCCTGTCTCTTTAAATTTTCACCCCGATCACAACTGGCCAACACCCTCCGTGGCTTCTCAGCTGCTTTGGGAGTATTGCTAAGAAGCTCCTCCCAGGAAATTTACAGGTTCTTTCAATCTTTTCCCCAGGGCCAGCTTCCTGGGTTTCAAAATCCCCCTTTTCTTTGATAAATGACTACCCAATTAAGAGAGAATTTTGATGGCAACCTTCATGGGGACAACATCTGGACCTGGTGTAGTGAGAAGAAATGTGCTTTGGATTTGCACAGACCTGGATTCCCATCCCAGGTCCTCCAGGAGGGGAGATCTACAACCTTTCTGAGCTAGTTGCCTCATCTACACAAAGGATGATAAAACCTGCCTTGCTGAATTACCACTAAGATATTTATGAGAGTGCCCTATATGAGCTCCTCAGTCAATCTGTACTAGTCTCCTTTTCTTTTACAGGGTTATTATGAGCATTATGTGAGGAGATAAATGTGAAAGGGCTTTGCAACCTATAAAGCTCTCTCTACATGTTGGGTTTTTCAAATAATAATATGTTAATAACACTAATAATAAAAGCACCAGTAGGTAAGGGGAAGAGCTAAATATTTTGGTGGAGATTTGTCATTTTTTTAATCTATGAATTATAGCAACAGGCATCACGACCATATGTCTAAAACAAACATCAGGACCCATGATCTGACAGGTCAAAATGCATTTGTTGGGGCAGAACATTATAAGTAGGAATTGCACCCCCCAAGTAAAAACCTTCAGATGTGTGGTCTCTGTACATGCAAATGACCATCTTTGATCCAGTGATCCTGCAAATCTACATTGCTGGTTATCAACTCATGATATTTTTCAATTCTGTTTCCAATGGCCAATAATAACAAAGGTAGTAGCGGAGTTTGGCCCCAGGTGTTCTAAGTTTGAATGTTGCTGTTTCCACTTGAGGACCAAGACCTACAAATCTCAGAAGCATTGCAGGGGGTAACAAATTGGCATAGAGTTCTGGAAAAGTTGACCAGTGTAGTTTATTTCTGTTTCAAACGTGAAAATCACCCTCCCTAATATTGTGCTGGTAGGTAAAGGAAAGAACATTGAGCAAGACTGCAGCCCCTAGAAGAGTAACAAGCCTGCCGGAAATAATGGAATGTGCATATTGGCAATTAATTTCTGTTCATGAAACTCTCTGCTGCAGATGCATGTGAGTTCAGTACGAAGAATGAACAAGACTGCTTTTGTGTAAGATCACTTAGCTGCTGGGACCTTGGAAGTGCCTTTTTCCACAGGCCTTTTCATGAGGATTTTGCTCTTTATAACCTGTTATTAGGTTTCCGTTTGTGCTGCTGTCATTAATAGAATTTACATAGATCTTTCGGAATTTAAAAAGAAGTTTCAGATCAGCTTGGTGCTTTGTGACCACCTAGAGGGGTGGGATAGGGAGGGTGGGAGGGAGACGCAAGAGGGAGGGGATATGGGGTTATATGTATATGTGTAGCTGATTCACTTTGTTATACAGCAGAAACAAACACAACATTGTAAAGCAATTATACTCCAATAAAGGTGTTTAAAAAAAAAAGCAGCTTCACATCAAAATATCTTGTTTTTTTACTTGTATTAATTTATTCACAATTATTTACTGCATTTGTTTTTGAATTTTATTTTTTATACAGCAGGTTCTTATTAGTTGTCTATTTTATACATATTAGTGTATATATGTCAATCCCAATCTCCCAATTCATCCCACCAGCACCCCCACTCCCAGCACTTTCCAAAATATCATGTTTCCTTGACAGTCCTCCCGTTGGTCTTTACAATAACATTTAAACATTTTTTTTAATTTAATTTTTATTTTATATTGGAGTATAGTTGATTTACAATGTTGTGTTAGTGTCAGGTGTACAACAAAGGCAATAACTTTTTAAAAGTATTATTACACAAATAAAGAAATGGTGGCTTAATAGTGAAGTAATCCCCAAAGTAAAATTACTAGCACTCCAATCCTCCGCTGTCTTCAGACAGAAAAATCGAGAGTAAGATCCTGGGATGATTACATGCAGTGATGTACCTGATAACTCTTGTTTCAAATATTGATCTGGAAGAAGAAAGCAAAAATGAGAGAGAGAGAGAGAGAGACGGAGGGAGGGAGGGAGAGAGAGAGAGAGAAAGCGTGCATGCGTGTGCGTGTGTTTAAGTCTCTGGTGTTTCGCCCATCCTTTCAGCTAAGCGAAGGCCAGACCTGGACCGCGGAGGAGCCTAGCGAGGGCCCCCAAAGGTCTCGCAAACTCCGCCCCGGAAGGCCCGGCTCCTTTCCTGGAGGCCCCTTAACTCTAGTCCAGCGGCGCCACGCCCCTCAGCCCGTAGCTAGCTCTGCCTCCCCGCGGCCCCGCCCCTCCCGCGGCCCCCGCCCCTTCAGCGGCCCCCGCCCCTCCCCGCCTCCCCTTAACCTAGGGCACGACAGTGCGCCCGTCCCCCATGTTCCTCCGAGCGGGTACGTCCGGGCTCTCTCCGCTTCGCCACAGTCTCCGGCCTGTTCTGGTCGCCGCCATGAGCACTGGCACCTTCATCGTGTCTCAGCCGCTCAATTACCGCGGCGGGGCCCGCGTGGATCCGGTGGACGCCTCCGGCACCGAGAAGGCATTAGAGCCAGCAACCGGTAACGGGACGGAGACCGGGCGGCAGGGCCGGGGCGGCGGGGCGGGGAACGAGGCGGAGACCGGGGTAGGGGCGAGGGTCGGGCGCGGATTGACTCTCCCCCGCCCCAGGGGTGAGCCTAGTCTACCTCCCTGAACCTTCATGTAGTGCATTCAGCCGACGTTTACTGAGCACAGGTAAGTGACAGTGTAGAGTATAAAGTTGTATGTGTAGGCAGCTAACGGTGCTGTGCAAACTCGAAAGCATGTGGACCGGACACGAAGGGGGTCGTAGGAAACTGGACAGGCTGGTGAGTTGCTCGATGGGGTCATGGGTAGTTTTACAACGGCCTGAACAGAGAGTCCACAAAGTCCCCGGTGGGTGAGGTGGAGTCTTCGTTAATTATTAAATTTTAAGGTTAGGAGTGCAGTAATGTCTTCAACCGTGCACGTAGCAGAGGAGTTCTAGAAGGACGGGGTGAAAAGAAACACTTGTGCCAAAATGGAGGAACGCGCACAGAGGTTTCTAGTTAACGTGAATGAGGACTTTGTTGCCGTCCCCTAGTGTTAAAATATTTCCGAACATGAACCAGAACTGGGAAAGGGAAAAAAAAATCCTGCGTTTATCCCGTGTTTAATGTGTGTCCAGCACTGTGCCAGGCCCTCAGTTTGCCCTGGGAGCTCCATAGATCACAAAGCAAATGAGGAACAGGTTTTTAGTTTTGGTTTTGCTTTGTGTTTGTTTTGCTGGGTGTTACGGAATATTTGTGAGGAGAGAAGTGTAAATGTTTGTGCAAACCAAGTGGTATGTAGCCAGAGGGATAAAACTGGATTTCAAGAGACTGGAGAATTTACATTTGACCAATAACACCAAACCACAGAGCAGCGACTTGTCAGAGCAGGAAGGGGCCACAGACACCATCAGGCTCTTCCTTAGGTAGGAGGAAACAGCCTCTTGACCCCCACCCCCATAATGATACAAAAGAAAGAAAAATTGCTCTTTATTTTAATTGCCTACAGTGTGTGTGATCCTTAAGCACTGCCTTTACCAGTTGGCTACTTAAATTTGTAACAAATAGCAGGTTTGTGAAATCGCTGGAAAAAGCAGGAGTCCCAGGTGTTCTTGTGGGAGGGGAAAAGAAACTGCTGACTTGACATCTTAGAGAATTCTTTTTAGTAGAGTCAGTCACAACCCTTGGGATTTGGGTCTAGAAAAACTGATCATTTCATATTTTGCCCAGGGTAGGGAATAAGACTGAGATAAGAAAATGAGGGACTGTTTGTTTGTCTTTTCCCCATATTTGAGAAAAAATTTTTCTTGCTTTTAGGAATATCTTTTCTTGATATTCTGTTTATTAACCATATTCATCAAGTATCAGTATTATATGACTTGTATAGAACATAAACCAGTGATTTAAAGTCAGAGTTCATACCCCAGGAGACGGAGTACTTTGATTTTGTAAGACCTCTGGGATTCTCAAACATTGTTAAGGAGCACTGTGAAATAATTGATTGGAGGTTAATGTTAGTAAACCCAAATGTAAAATAGAGGAGGGCAGGGGTTCTTACCCTGAAGTTCATGGTGTGCTAGGCAAGGGACATGTTCTCTCTATAATTCTGTGATACGGTTCAGTAGATTTTTCTGGACAGAAGTCTGCAATTTTTATTAGATTCTTAAAAAGGTCAGCTGCTGGTATAAGGGTAGTCACTAAATCAAACCATACTTTAAAACAAGAAGAGGATCAATAAAATGAAAATTGGATACACAATACTTTATTTAAAATGTGTGGCAACCAATTGAGATAAAACTGACTCTCCCTGTATTTATAGGGCGAGTGATAGCTACTTTCACGTGTTCAGGAGAAAAGGAAGTAAATTTAGCTGTTCAAGATGCAAAGGCTGCCTTTAAAATATGGAGTCAAAAATCTGGCATGGAACGTTGCCGAATCCTTTTGGAGGCTGCCAGGATAATAAGGGTATGTTTTAATTTAATGTCTTCCAGAAAAGTCCTCTTGCACTGTTCTGTGAGTTCTTTATGATGATTTGCAGTTAGACCTTGATGCGCTATTAGGTGATACCTTTTTGATGAAGTAGGAAGACATTTCCATATGCTCACCTTGGTATGTACAACAAGCTTTCCATCAGTGATTTCATTCTGGCTCTTGGCTCCTTGTGACATCTCCCTCGGCAGGTTTTCTTTTCCGTCTTTTTTTTTTTTTTTTTTTTGCGGTACGCGGGCCTCTCACTGCTGTGGCCTCTCCCGTTGCGGAGCACAAGCTCCGGATGCGCAGGCTCAGCGGCCATGGCTCACGGGCCCAGCCGCTCCGCAGCCTATGGGATCTTCCCGGACCAGGGCATGAACCCGTGTCCCCTGCATCGGCAGGTGGACTCTCAACCACTGCGCCACCAGGGAAGCCCTTCTTTTCCTTCTTTGTTGGAGTGATAATGTATCCTTTGTAGCTTGTCTCCTTTTCATTTTACTATGTATACTTGTTTCCTTTTTACTTTTTCCTCTGATGACTCTTAAGTTCACTTTTCGTTTTACTTTTTACCTTAGCTGCCTGGAAGATTTCATAGATTCATCAGTGTTCCCCTCTTAAGAAATAAAGTTTAGCTTTTTACAGTCTTAAAGAGCAAAAGTACTAGATTGTCATTACAGAAAATTAGAAAATTCAGAGGATATACACCAAAATATAAGTCAAGGCTATCTCTCAGTGTAGGACTGTGATGATTTTCTTTTTTCCTCATCAGTGTGTTATTGTCAGAAACTGAGGGTCTAAGAGTTACCCTACTTGCAAGGTTATATGTGTATTCTGACAAGAGACATGAAGCTTTCTGGATTAGGGAAAGGATTTATTACAGCGCCCAGATGCTGTACCCAGAGCAATACTTTAGCACTAGTTTTCTGAGTCCCAGTCCCCATGGGGTGATGCAGTGAGAGGCAGGTGTTAACCCTGTTGCATGCAGTGGTTGCACCACAGGAGAGGAACCCTAAAATTATGAGACTCAGCTTTTATGGGGGCTGCACATCTGCCCATTCTCTTCTCTGGAGAGAAGTTACTCATTAAGCAGATCTCATAAGGGGGGAAGGTGTCATTAGGTTTACTACCCTGGAATAGAAGCAGATGTCTCCAGGAACAGGAAGTAGAGAGCTTTATATCGCCACATCGCTCCAGTGACCTCTATCTTTTGGGAGACCCCGTCTCTGCCTTCTAAGGCCTTTGTTTTTCAGTCAGCTTGCCAGTGTCCTTTGCTCAGAAAGCCTGGACCATGCAGTAGTGTCAAAATATTCCTGGAGAATTTTCTCCCAACAAGGTATTTTCTGCTATTAAAATTTATTTTTTATTTGATAGATTAAAAGTGGTAACTCAAAGCTGATAATTTATTATTCTGATTTGTCTCTCACGTTTTCCTTGTGCATAAGCATTTGGGCTGTAATATCTTCTTAAGAACTGGCTCCTTTATCATTATAAAATTACTTTTTAAATCCTGAATAATATCTAATTTTTTTTTTGCTCTGAAATGGACTATCTGATATTAATTTTCTTTTCCTTTAAACTCCCCATTCCATTTTCTTTAATATCTTATGTAATATTTTTACATATTACAGTCAAAAATATATTACTATATTTCTCTAAAGCTCTTGTCTGATGATCATACCCTGGATCTGCCTTTACCCAAAACTATTCCGTAACTAAACAAATCCCACCTTCTGACCACAGCCTACAGTTAAAGCTCTCAGTTGTTTCTCGTAGTGATTTTTCTAGTTAATCGTGATCTGCAGTTCTTTGCCCCTTCCATTTTAAAACTATGCACAATTATCTTTTATAAGATAAAAATATTTGATATTTTCCTACATTTTTAGCATTTCTAGTGCTTTTCATTCCTTTGGGTAGGCCCAAATTTCCATCTGTTACCATATTTTTTTTTCTGCTTGAAGAAATTTCTTTAGCATTTTTTATAGTGCAGGTTTGCTGGAGATGTTCTTTCAGGTTTTGTATGTCTGAAAGTCTTTATTTTGCTTTCCTTTTTAAAAGAATTCTAGGTAGATAATTCTAGGTTGACAGTTTTTTCTTTCAGTACTTTAAAGATGTTGCACCGCTGTTGTCTGGCTTGTGTTGTTTCAGAAGAGAAGTCTGCTTTCATTCTTATTATTATTATTTTTTTTAAATTTCATTTATTTATTTATTTTTGGCTGTGCTGGGTCTTCTTTTCTGTGGTGGGCTTTCTCTAGTTGCAGCGAGCGGGGGCCACTCTTCATCGCGGTGCGCGGGCCTCTCACTGCCGCGACCTCTCTTGTTGCGGAGCACAAGCTCCAGACGCGCAGGCTCAGTAGTTGTGGCTCACAGGCCCAGCCGCTCCACAGCATGTGGGATCTTCCCGGACCGGGGCACTAACCCATGTCCCCTGCATTGGCAGG
Source organism: Leucopleurus acutus (assembly GCF_964270905.1). Lineage (NCBI taxonomy): Eukaryota > Metazoa > Chordata > Mammalia > Artiodactyla > Delphinidae > Leucopleurus > Leucopleurus acutus. Next base: position 72,280,362 of record NC_139143.1, read on the forward strand.
CAGACTCTCAACCACTGCGCCACCAGGGAAGCCCTCATTCTTATTTTTGTTCCTCTGTTTTTAATGTTTTTTCCCCCTTTGGCTGCTTTTAAGATTTTTCTTCTTATCACTAGTTTTAAGCAATTTCATTATATCTTCCTTTTTTTAAAATTTAATTTTATTTTTTTATGCAGCAGGTTCTTATTAGTTATCTATTTTATACATATTAGTGTATATATGTTAATCCCAGTCTCCCAGTTCATTCCACCACCCCCCGCTTGCCCGCTTGGTGTCCGTATGTTTGTTCTCTACATCTGTGTCTCTATTTCTGCCTTGCAGACTGGTTCATCTGTACCAATTTTCTAGATTCCACATATATGTGTTAATATATGATATTTATTTTTCTCTTTCTGACTTCATTCAGTATGACAGTCTACGTCCATCCACATCTCTACAGTGACCCAATTTCATTCCTTTTTATGGCTGAGTAATATTCCACTGTATATATGTACTATATCTTCTTTATCTATTCATCTGTCGATGGGCATTTAGGTTGCTTCCATGACCTGGCTATTGTAGATAGTGCTGCAGTGAACATTGGGGTGTATGATTATGGCTTTTGATGCAGTTTTCTTTATATTTCTTTTGTTTGGAGTTTATTGATCTTGAACCTGTACACTTACAGTTTAGTTAAATTTGAAAAAATATTGGCTATTATTTCTTCAGATATTTTTTTTCTGCCCCCTTTTATATCTCCTCTTCTTCAGAGCCTCCAATTACATATATGTTGGGCTGCTTGAAACTATTCTACAGTTCACTGATGCTCTGTTCATTTTTTCCACAGTTTTTTCCTCTGTGTGTTTTATTTTGGGTAATTTCCATTGTTATGCCTAAAGTTCATCTATCTTTTCTTCTATAGTGTCTAATCTGCTATTAATCCCATCCAGTATATTTTTCATCTCTCGAAGTTCAACATGAGTCTTTTTTGTTGTTGCTCCACATTGCTCCCTAACATACTCATGTTTTACTCTGCCTTCTTGAGCACATGGAATATAGTTATAATAACATTTAATATCCCTGTCTACTAATTCTGTCATCTCTCAATTCTGGTTCTGTTTCTATTGATTGTTTTTTTTCCTCCTGGTTAGGCGTTATATAACATTCCTACATTTTGCATGTCTGGTAAGTTATTACCAGTAGACACTGTGAATTGTATGTTGTTGGATGTCGAATATTCTTGTACTTTAAAAAATATTAATGAACTTTGTTCTGGGACACAGTGAAGTTACTTGGAATCAATTTGATCCTTGCAAGGCTTGCTTCTGTGCTTTGTTAGGTATGACCAGAGAAGCTAATTTTGCCCCACTGGTGAATACCCTTTTGAATACCTAGCTTGATGCTCTGCGTATTAGTGAGGTTTTTCTCACTGTGGCTGGTGGGACCATGAACTATTCCTGGCCCTGTGTGAGTTTGGGGGATTTTTTTCACCTTTTTGGTTAGTTTTTTTCCTGGCCTTGGGTAGTGTCCTCACAACTGACCAGTTCTCAGATGAAGACTTAAGGGGGATCTCTGGGGTTCTCCTGTGCAGCTCTCTTCTGTCCCATACTCAGCCTGCAGACTGTAGCCATCACATACTCCCTGAACTCCCAACCTGTTTCCTCAACTCAGAGTATCTGTTGGGCCCCACCTAAGTTCCTCCTCCCTGCTCTGTGATGAACTCTTTCCAGGCAGTAGGCAGGAATACGTGTAGGGCTCACCTCATTTGTTTCCCTCTCTCAGGGATCACTGTCCTGAGCTGTCTGTCCAGTGTCTGAAAATTGTTGTTTCATGTATTTTACCTGGTCTTTTTAGTTGCTTAAGGTGGAGGCTAAATCTGGTCCCTGTAATTCCACCTTAGCTGGGAGCCCATTGACTCCTAGTGAAGTGGATGGTTTTTGGTATATTTATTGGTCTTATGTTTCCTTTTTCACTTTGAATCTTTTGATGCTTTTTATCAGATTATAAAGATCTTAATGGTAGGCCCCAATCATTTCTTAGTTGGAGTGTTCTTATGAAAGTAGCTATCGTTTGGCTTTAAAAGGAGAGAGAAAATGTGTTTTAAAACTGTGATAACACATTTACATATAAAAAGATTGTGATAACACATTTACATATAAAAAGATTGTGTATATAGATTATGCACTTGCCTTCAGTGACTGCTTTGCTCAGCTCTGCCTCTTAAAGCAAGCAGGGGCTCAGGCTTGTCAAGGTTTAGTGGGCATGTCTTTGCTCAGGTGGTTCTCTTATAAAAGCTAAACACTGAGCTTGCTGGGGGGTTTGAAGTGAAGGAGAGAGGTGAGTCTCCTGCCCTTTGCTTCTTCTCTTTCATCCCAGAGGACCCCTGGTCAGGTCACATGTGAAGCAGGGTGGTGGAGAGGATGACAGGGGTAGATAGGAAGTACATGTTTCCCAAGAAATACTTAACAGCAGTACATTGTCATGGTGGACAGTTTTGTTTTGTGCTGGCTCTTGTACTAGTAGGGGCAGGAAACTTATATTGTTTTCCCCTTCTCCCTCTACTCTCCTTATTCTGGGAGGGTAAGCGAATACCATTTCCCTGAAAGCAATATTAAGTATCAGTAGAGATCCACTCGGACTCTTTGATAGTTTTCGTCAGGAACTTTTTTTGATGATCCTTGAAGGTATGTTAAAAGATCTCATAATGGCTTTTTATTTTATTTTTTAAATTTTTTGGCTGCATTGAGTCTGCATTGGTGTGTGCGGGCTTTCTCTAGTTGTGGCGAGCGGGGGCTACTCTTTGTTGCGGTGCATGGGCTTCTCATGAGGTGGCTTCTCTTGTTGCAGAGCATGGACTCTAGGTGCGCGGGCTTCAGTAGCTATGGCACGTGGGCTCGGTAGTTGTCACTCATGGGCTTAGTTGCTCTGCGGCATGTGGGATCTTCCTGGACCAGGGCTCAAACCCATGTCCCCTGCATTGGCAGGCAGATTCTTAACCACTGAACCACCAGGGAAGTCCCTCATAATGGCTTTTTAGAAATAACCTTTTTTGTGAGGATAGAGAATGCTGGAATAGGACAAGAAAAATCTCAGAAGGCCAGCCAATAACTTGAATTTTCTCTTTGAGTTCAAACCTTGAAACAGTCCTCAAAGCTAATTGCCTGTCCATTGTTTACCAAAAATAATAATAATAATAATAAAACTTCCTTTCTTAGTAAATATTCCAAGGCTTTTCAGCGATAGTCACAGATTACTTCCTGTCTGTCCACTCTTGTATTAATGTGGAAGACAACAGCATTTCACTTTTGCCAGTTTAATATTTTTTCATGTGTTTGAAGTGTAATATACTGATTCATCAGTGTATTCATGCTGATTAGTGAACCAGTACCTACTTCCTTTTTAGGGATTAGTTGCCCTGTTGCATTCTAGAAATGTAGTTTAAGTCACTTACGGTTGATCGTGCCTTTTGAAAATGTGTTTCATGTTGATCATACTCAACAGATCCAAGAAGGGGAATAACTTACACCTAGTTAAAGAACTGTTACATCAGAACTGATGCTTGTTGTCCTTCTAGGTACCCTCTTTCCAGTATCAGTAACTGGGAAACAAGTTAATTGTTAAAAAGTCGTTTTGGTGAGTATAGAATCAGAGAAAGAGAAGGTAAATTGCTGGTTTAAAAGGCAGTTTATTTTAGACTGTGTTGAATGTAAACAAATTATCCTTTCTGAAGGAACATGTCTATTCAGTAATTGCAGAATTTATTTAGAAGTTACTAACTTCCTTTTTTATGCTTTTTGTTTTTTGATTTTGTTTTTTCTTGGTTTTTTGGCTGTGAGGCATGTGGGATCTTAGCTCCCTGACCAGGGATCAAACCTGCACCCCCTGCATTGGAAGGCAAAATCTTAACCACTGGACCACCAGGGAAGTCCCACTAAGTGAGACTCCTTGAAGTGAGCTCCTTGAAGGCAGAGACTGGATCTATCCTTTTTTTCTTAGGCAGTCATTCCGCATTTGTTACTATCTCCACTTCACTTAGTTGTTGTTCTGGGGTTTTATCCTGTTCCTTCATCTGGAACATATTTCTCTGCCATCTCATTTTGTCTAACTTTCTGTGTTTGTGGTCTCTGTTCTGCAGGCTTCAGGGTTGTAGTTACTCTTGCTTCTGGTGTTGTCCCCTCGTGTAGGAAGCTGGTCTAGAGGCTTGTGCAGGCTTCCGGGTGGGAGGGACTGGTGCCTGCCCACTGGTGGGTGGATCTGGGCTTTGTCCCTCTGGTGGGCAGGGCCATGTCAAGGGGTGTGTTTCGAGGTTGTAGTGGGCTCAGGAAGACTTTAGGTAGCCTGTCTGCTGATGCGTGGGGCTGTGTGCCCACCCTGTTGGTTGTTTGGCCTGAGGCATCCCAGCACTGGAGCCTATAGGCTGTTGGGTGGGGCCAGGTCTTGGTGTCGAAATGGCGGCCTACAGGAGAGTTCATGCCAATGAGCACTCCCCAGTACGTCTTCCACTAGTGTCCTTGTCCCCACAGTGAGCCACAGCCACCCTCCGCCTCCCCAGGAGACCCTCCAAGACCAGCAGGTAGGTCTGGCCCAGGCTCCTATGAAGTCTCGGCTTTTTCCCTGGGTCCTGGTGCGCATGAGACCTTGCGTCTGCCCTCCAAGAGTGGAGTTTCTATTTCTCCCAGTCCTGTGGAGTTCCTGCAATCAAGCCCTGCTGGTATTCAAAGCCAAGTGCTTTGGGGGCTCCTCCTCCCGATGCCAGACCTCCAGGCTGAGGAGCCTGACATGGGGCTCAGAACTCTCACTCCTCTGGGAGAACCTCTGCAATATAATTATTTTCCAGTTTGTGGGTCTCCCACCTGGTGGGCGTGGGATTTGATTAGATTGCGAATGCCCCCCTTCTACCATCTTATTGTGGCTTCTTCTTTGTCTTTGGATGTAGGATATCTTTTTTGGTAGGTTCCAGTCTTTTTTGTCAATGGTTATTCAGTAGTTAGTTGTGATTTTGGTGTTTTCATGAGAGGAGGTGAGCTCAAGTCCTTCTACTCTGCCATGTCTGGAATTCGACAAATATGGAATGAATGAATCAAAGTACTTTATACCTCTGGTCTTTGTAGAAACAGAACATGTCCAAATATCATTATAAAACTGTCCTTTTATATATTTCATACTGATTTTCATATTCCTCCTTCCATCTTTTCTGAGATTTGTACTCAATCTTGATAGAGTTTGTGTTAATTAGACGCTTGTGTTAATTTCTGTTGCTATTTCATTTTGCTTCTGGTAAGCCTTACTGATTATCAGTTTTAATAAGAGAATGCATCTTCTTGTCAACTATTTGATTCATCTTTTATGTATGTTTAGATTTTGACCACAATGTTTATTTTAAATTTGATCCATAATAGCAAATATCTATTTCTTACATATTCAATTTTTTGATCTCCTTTAGGGGCATTATTTAGCTTTTCTTTTTAGGTCTAATTTCCCAAACTTTTTCCTTCATCCCTGGACTCTCTTACCTCTAAGTTCTATAAACTACATCTGGAAACAGTATTAGAAAAGAGAATTGATGAGTACTAAGCATTAGAAAATAATTGTCTTGTGATTATCTTATGATTTTAACATGCTGCATTTCTTTGGGTGAATTAAAGCCGTGGGTATATAACCTTTTAAATGCCGATTGTGTGTTTGGCTGTTTTGTACAGTTTTCCTAAGTAAGGACTGTTTGCTCTTACTCTATACATGCAAACACATGCACATGTATCTATACATATTTATACAGATGTACATATATAATATTTATTTCTCAAAACATTCCTTTTCTAATTGATCTTGAAATGAGGTGTTGGTCTTGTATCTGTGACAGTTACTTGATGGGGAGAACAGGGTACTGTTTAGCAATAAGTTTTATTTCTCTTCCAAATGTCCCATTGCCATTCCTTCTGTTTTCATTGAAAGTGAAAGCTGTTTCTATTTTTAAAAGTTGGGCAATGTATTCTGGTTTGACTGTTGAATGTGTTGAGGTGTATGGTAATTTGTCTTAAATCTGGTCTTCTGTTTCACCCAAAGGATCGGAAGGATGAAATTGCCACTGTGGAGACCATCAACAACGGCAAGTCCATCTTTGAGGCCCGCTGGGACATTGACACTTCCTGGCAGTGCCTGGAGTACTATGCAGGCTTAGCGGGATCCATGGCCGGTAAGCCCTCACCTGGCCTTCTGTGACCAGCTGACAAGGAGGCAGGAGAGCAGAGCCTGGGGGGTCAGGGTACAGATTTTGGAATTAAGACAGGCCTGGGTTAAAATCCTGGGCTTATCACTCTCTACTTTGGTGACACTGAGAACTATTTTATCTTTCTTTATTTAAACTGGAGATGGTAATCTCTATCTTCTTGGTTATTATAAGGATTAAATGAGATGATGTATGTAAAGCACCTAGCCTCATACCTGAGCTGTAGAACAGGTTGTGGAAAAACCAGTTCTTGCAAGAGTCAGTAAGTACATCATATTTATTAGTTTTACCTACTTAGCAGAAAATTTTCTTTGTCTAGGAAGTGTACAAAGAAACAGTTTACATGTCAGCTGGTTTAGCAGGGCCCATGAGGGCTGTGGGGAGCCGGAAGTCTGAGGTTTCAGGGTCCTCAGACTCTTCAGCTGCTGAGTCTTCCCCCATTTCTGTTTCATTTCATCTAAGTTATGTGGTGGATGCTTGGTTAATTTTTAGAGGGTTATATTGAGTTGAACGAACATGGTTTTGAAGGATAGAAAGGACTATTTACGTGAAGAGAACATGCGGAAGCAGTGTAAGAATGACTAGAATGAACAAAAGAACAGAGGTGGTGTGAGCCCAGTGGCTGGGGCCTGGGAGGGGGCTGGTCTGACAAGTCCAGAGTGAGTCCAGGTGCTGGTGGAGTCTTGGGACAAGCGGTACTGCACTCTTCTCTACCCTCTTTTTCCCCTTAGGCGAACACATCCAGCTCCCCGGCGGATCCTTTGGTTACACCAGAAGGGAACCACTAGGGGTGTGTGTCGGAATAGGAGCGTGGAACTACCCCTTTCAGATCGCCTGCTGGAAGTCGGCTCCAGCTCTGGCTGTGTAAGAGAATGAATTATTCCTCTACCTGTGAGCCACCCTTTCTCCCAGGACACGGTTTCACCCCTGCCCTACCCCTTAGGGAGCTTTGAGG